>NC_142052.1:15430000-15747000 GCF_982192425.1 Myodes glareolus
ACCAGCATGGCTTAGGTTTCAGAGGAACAAAACATACTGAACTTCGAATCAACTCCCCAAATGCAAAGATTCCGAGCAGCTTCCAGAGTCAAGTCTGGCTTCAGGGCCAAGTGACCAATACAATTGTACAGGGCCCATCCTCAGATAAGGCCTGCACTCGGTCCAAGGCTGGAGCCACTATCTTCAATTTCTTATAATGGCCTGATATTTAAGTCTGCGAATTGTAGGTGGAAAATCAGTGTGATAACGAATCATGCTGGGAGGCATGAAATTGTGGCACAGTCCTGTCTCCTGCCACGTTCCTCTCTCAGTCCCTACTCTTCTTGTCTTTGGCACCCCAGCAAACCCAAGTTCTTCCTCCTGGAGCCCATTCCCAAACTTCTTCCAGCTGCAGCAGCATCCAGCTGTTTGGGGGTCAAAAGTTAGACCCACATTACTCTGCCATCCGCAGTGGTCTAAACACCACCATAGGAGGGGTGTGAGCTTCAGCACATCTCTGTGAGGGCAAGGCGGTGGCCGTCCCCTGTCTGTCTGAGAACCACACCCAGTCTATAGGTGGCTAAGAGCACAGCACTCTGGAAGACTCCTGGCTCTCTTCCAGATTCTAACTATTCTGGTATCTAACTGTGCCAGACTCTAAAAAACAACAACTGGAGTTGAGTAGTTCTTCTGAACTGAAAATATTACACAAATCTTGCACATAATCTTTGTATGGTGGCTTGTCAAGGACTTTTTCTTTAATTGAAGTGATCACAAGTAAAATAAATATTTCAAAGAGCTGAATAAAACTTCAGGTAAGGACTTTATATTGCTTCTATTTTTCTTGCTATTATAACCAGTTTGTTTATAGTGTGTTTAATGAAGTATATGAATCTTCATATACTGAAGAATAAACTGAACTAGTACTTCTCAAAACACTAAAGTGCACATGAAATCTCCTGGAGATTTTGTTACAGTGTAGATTCTGGTTAGATAGTCCTGGAGTCAAATTCAAGACTGCATTTCCAAAAGGCTTTCTGGTGATGGTGACGTTGTTAATCAAGTCCAGATCTTTGTATTCAAAATATGATCAGTGCTGACATGACAAGATATGCCCACAGGTGCAATAGTGATATGTATGAATTGGGACCAACCACTTCCTGATTTATTTAAAACCTACTCCACAAGATGAAACAGCATGGGCCAGGCCTATTAACTGGCCCAAGAACCCATGGCTATATAGGATATAGGTCTTAGGAGAGAACCTCTCACTACTGTTCAATTAAATGGAAATAATATTAAACTTCATCCTAAATACTTACCTTTATAACCCCAGACTAATATAACTCTCGGCTTTCATCAGAGAAGGTTCTTTTTGCAGTAGATTGTTGTAGGGAAGCTGCTTGTTGGTTCCCAGCTACTCAGCCCTGAAATAATCACACAGAAGTCATATTATTTAAAACACTGTTTGGCCCATTAGTTCTAGCTTCTTATTTGCTAACTCTTACATATTAATTTAACCCATCTCCATTAATCTGTGCATCACTACGAGGTCGTGGCCTACCAGCAAAGTTTCAGCACATCTGTCTCAGGTGATGGCTCCATGGCTTCTCCATAACTCTGCCTCCGTTCTCCCAGCCTTCAGTTTAATTTTCCCTGCCTAGCTCTGTTGCTCTATAGCTCTGCTATAGGGCCCAAAGCAGTTCCTTTATTAACCAATGATATTTACAGCTTACAGAAGGAAATCTCATCTCAGCAGATGGTCAAAGTGCAGAAAATAGGAGGCTATGTGATTCTTAGCACTAAATGGTAGCATTATAACATACCCTCTGCTCTGGGGGCTCATAGAAGTGGTTGGAGAAATTGTAAGGGCCAGAGGTAGTAGAGGATTTCTATGAAAAAGTGATTTTTGATCATGACCAGGACATTACACACATGAACTTGCAGTAGCTATCACTATGTACAAGATCTGTACATGATCAAGCCACATAACACTCCAGAATGAATGGGGAACAGGCTCACAGAACCCCAACCCTAGCTGAGCACTATGGCAATTGATAACTCCGGGGAACAGGGAGATACAGCAGCTGAAAGACTGGCCATGTTCCAATGGATCACTCTACACCCACAAAAGGTACCAGCCACATTAAGGGAACTCGATGGGTTTTAAAAACAATACACGAAGTTAGGAGGGAAAACTGGTAGGAAGCATAAGAAAAGTTGTAAGGAAGGGAGTCCAGGATAGATTTAATCAAAATTAAAGTAATTTTTAAATTAAATTAAAAATTTAATTAAATCTTTTAAATTCCACATATGAAATTAAAAACAATATTTTAAAATTTAAAACAGTAACAAAATATGGTTTATGGCCCAGCAACTCTCAGAAGACTTCCCAGCCCCCACTCTAGGCCTATGATGAGAACCTATGTTTCAACATGATCCCCGGGAGAGTCATAAGTCCACGAAAGTCTTCCATATCCTAGACCTTCTGACTGCCTCTCTTTCCATTTGCTCCCCTTCCCAAATGAAGAGCTGTCATTTGGAGTAACCGATGACGGTTTCAAGTCTCCCATCCATGGCTCAGGGAAGCAGAGCTTCAGGCTATATGCAAAGACTTACCTGCTTGCTTCAAGAAGGAACGCAGCGTAGCAATAGTAGCACACAAGCTCCTAACAGACCCAGACTGTACTTCTGCCTCCCGTGAGTTGTATGACCTTGAGCTCAGGTGTAATGAGAGGACCTCCTCCAGAAGATTTGTGACTATTAAAGTCATAAAGCTCTTGGAATCTTGCCTTGCACACAGCAAGCTCTGCAGCGATGTCTCAATACAAATTTGAAAATATAACTCGCTTTTAAGTTTTCTGTTCCAGACCTCAGGACTTGCACAGCTTGCTTAAATTGCTGAGTAACTCGGGTTCACAAGAGAGATGAGACGCGATCTCAGGTGTCAGGGTGTTCTCTGCGGTTAACTAGAGCAATCACTATATTGCAAGACACTTGAAAATGGGACCAGTAGCCTTGACCCAAAGCCCTAAGGACAAATCCCTGTGTCTAGATCTGTGTGTCACTGTTATCCACCTGCGAAAGGACATAATGAAAAGTGTCACTAGTTTAAAGGCTGATCTGTTTTGCCTCCATGCATAGAGTCTATTACTCTCCCAATGGTTCGACATCAATCAAGAGCTGCCGAGCCATTGTGCAATTTCAGATGGGTATGGGGTAACCGAATCTCTGTGAATTGGCTAGGAACAGTGCAAGAAGTTCCTAGTGGGCAGTACATCCACTGTCACTCTGCTTCAGTGAAATCCAGCCTCTTCTCACCCCATATCCTGAAGATACAATCAAGCGTATTGCCAGACAGACTCTGCTGCACACATAGGCTTTGCATACATCTGCATGAGCCACAGCCCCCAGTTTCTGCTGCGCTCCATCCATCACTGTGCCTTGCCTGGACGGTGCTTGTAAACTCAAGGTGTGCTCCTGGGCAGTTATGTGCACTTGGGATTTCTGTTTCTGATCCGTCTTTAGCTGTCTCTGGACCCAAACTGATTTGCATGTGGGAGAAAACGGTTGAAAATATCATGACATTTAGATTTTTAAAAGTACATGGTGGTGGCTCAATGGGCTTGCTTACCTTGGATTAAAATCTATTAAGGCTCCGGCTCAGTCCTCTCTGGCGAGATTTGTTTCTGACTCACATGTGCTGACTTGCAGAACGCTTCATTACAGCTCAGGGACATAACTGATGTCATGCAAGCCATTAAAAATGAGTTTTCAAGACTACAAAAAGAAATCTTTGTAGGAGAGGGCCAATTTGTTCCGAAGACAATGCTCTGGGAGAGCCTTCACAAAGCGGTGAACATCATCTCAGGTTCAAGCTATGCGCCTGCTCTCCTATTTTTAAATACCAAATAGAGAACGGGGTGAATGATTTCTTTGAGACAGCAACTTTGGTTCCTGCCCTTACTTTTTGCCATTATAGCTCCAGTTAAACTGTGTGAATAGCCTTGTATAGTTTCTTCAGGGCAGAGGGTGGGCAGTTGTTGTTATATTTGGGGTAAAAATCCACAGATATGTGTTTGGATGGTATCTCTAAGAGAGGCATTCATATTCCCTCTGCCTCATTTTCTTTATATTAAAATATTACTACTATCAAACTCAGAACTGTTGGGGGGGTTGGAAAACCTAATCAGTATAATTTTGTAAGTAAAAGCAATACATTTCCTTTTGTTATTAAAGCAGGTACATTGCTATTTACCATCTTCAGATTCCTTTGCTGTTTTCATAATTGATTGCAATTTATTTTCTTTTTAATTAATTCTATTATATTTAGATTTGCCTCAGTTGCAAACCAAAACAAATCCTTCTGGGTAACAGTTTCTTAGTCTAACAAGGTTGCCATCTCAGGCTGAATGACTGTGTTGGGGTGGGAAGTATCCCTGTGTGCTAGGAGAGTTTTCATAGACTCTTGACTTGCCCTGCTGGAAGCCAGCATCCCTCCCTTGGCCATGTTGCAATGACCAGAAATGTCTGCAGACTTTGTTAAATGCCCCCAGGCATAAAATCCCCGCTCTGGAGTGTATCAAGTTGGTATGGTCTATGTCTGCATTTGCTGTACTGCAAGTGGAGAAAGGTAAGAACAATTCAGCCAGTGAAAGCTAAGGGAACCAGTAGGCAGAGTCTAAGAGCGTGTGGCAGACACTGACAGGACTGATAGCTAATAATGACCACCAAAACCAGGACTTGTAGCTAATAATGACCACCAAAACCGAGAATGAGATTGCATCAGTTACTTTTGACATCAAACTGATACTTTTGTATCAGTTATTTTGGATTACAGTTTCAAAAGGAAGTCAGTCCATCATAGCAGGGAAGCTATGGAGCTGTTCCTGGAGACAGCAGCATGTGGAAGAGATGCCTTCTATCATGGCCAACCAGGAGACAAAGGCCTGGCTACATACAACCTTCCAAGGGCTACCGTTAGTGACCTGCTTCTTTCAGTTAGTTCTCACTTTCAAAGGCACCGTGGCCTTGAACACAGCACCACAAGTTCAAACAATTAAAATATGAGCACATGGGAAGCGTTCAACTTTCAACTCATGGTGAAAACTGAGGCCATAACAAGACATGTTAGAGTGGTGTTAGTCAAGAACAGCTCGGGAGTCCCTGGCGCGGTGGATGCGCATCCACCAACGGCAAAGTCCCTGGTGCTGTGGATGCGCATCCTCCAACAGCAAAGTCCGCATCCACCAACAGCAAGTCCCTGGCGCTGTCAATGCGCATCCTCCAACAACAAAGTCCCTGGCGCTATGGATGCGCATCCTTCAACAACAAAGAATGTATCTCCAATAAGAAAGAAGCAAGAGTTAAAGAAAGAAAAGTTACCTTAGATAAAACTCTCCAAAGAAAAGGTGGCAGACAACCTGTGGTAGCCAAGACTTCTGTGCCAAGCAGTGCTGACCTAAAAACAAAGGAATACATAGAAAAATACTAAGTGGGGGGAAAACAAAGCAGGAAGAATAAAGACTGGAGAAGAAACGACAGGAAAACCGACAGTGAACACGGAGGGAGAAACTCTGACCGAGATGAAGGGAAGTTCTGCCCGGCTTCTGGAGCTGTCTGGACAGGCGCCTGCCCAATCTGCATGCTGATCAGCCCAGCTCACCTTGTAGCTACTTTCTCCCTCCGCTGTCATGTCTTTGAAGAGTGTCATTGGCCTTCTCACAGGTGGTTCTGACAAGGCCTGACAGCCGACTGGTCACAGGAGGCATTGCCTCCAGCTCTGCCCATATCTCACCATAGATTCTGCCCTTTTCCCACCCAAATCTAACTAACTCCATGACTCCCGGCTCCTCACCCTGATCCTGCCCCCAAACCACTGGGCTCATCCGAAGCTCAAAAATGGGGGTGTTAGTGTTATCCCATTGTCAGTCTGACCCTCAAGACCCTCCAGGTTCTGTTGTCACCCATCTCTCCAAGACTGTGCATTCTCATTTTTACGCCCCCAACTGTGTTCGTCATATACTTGTTCTGTGAGATGCTGGATCTTATTATAAACACCAGGCAAGAATCATTTTTACTTCACGAAGGCTGTGGTGGTTTGAAAGAAAATGGCCGCCAAAGGGAGTGGCACTACTAGGAGGTGTGGCCTTGTTGGAGATGCGGGCCTCACTGTAGGAAGTGTGTGACTCTGAGGGTAGGCTTTGAAGTGTCCTGTGTTCCAGCTATGCACAGTATCACAGTTCACTTCCTGTTACCTGCACATCACCATGTCCGCCATGATGATACTGGACTAAACCAATGAAACTGTAAACCACCCAATTAAATGTTTTCCTACATAAAAGTTGCTGTGGCCGTGGTGTTTCTTCACAACAATAGAAACCTAACTAAGACAAAGGTCTAACACATTTTATAATTTTATATCATTTAAACAAGTTGTATTTGGTTATGGGATCTGTTCTTCTTTCTAGATTAGAAGCTTCTACAAGATACACTTAGAATGTAGTAGGTGCTAACTAGATACCAGAGAAAAGACAGAAGGAAAGGATCTAATGAGCCTGATGCTAACAGAGGGAAAATAAAAAGAAGTATAAATAGGAAAGGGAGGAAGAGAAGGAGAAGAAGAAGGATTTGATATATTTCCTAAGATAAATGTAATTCCTCTGTATGTCCTAGTGAGCCACATTTCTGAGCATTCAAAATAATAATATAAGCCATTAATAAACTAAATTTTTGGAAAAAAAACCCTAAGTAAGTTAAGAAAATAAAATAGTTGTCAACATTAAATAATGTATGTATTTTTGAAACAAGGACTCACAATGTATCCCTGGCTATCCTGGAACTCACTGTGCAGACGAGGCTGTCCTTGAACTCAAAGAAATCTGCCTGTCTCTGCTTCCTGAGAGCTGGGATTGAAAATATTGGCCACAACTCACACACAGCATAATATTTATCTTTAAAGACCCAAGGACATCTGTCCTTAAAACAACAACACAAAATTGTGTTGTCTACACTTAGAATAAAACTGACAAAAATCACTGCTGTGACAGCTTTGGAAATTGCAAGAACTCATTTATCTGTAAGTCATGTACTTGATGACCTCAAGCAACCAAGAGACAAGCAATACCAAAAGAACTTGAAAAGAAGCACTATGAACTCAACAGACTGAAATATGTGTAATTTGCTAAAGGACCCACAGTCAGAACTAAGCTCCTCTCCCTTCACATGGATGGCTACCAAAAACAGAGGCTATCTTCCAACCTGCAGCACGAAAACAAAGAGTTCCTAGAAGAATTTTGGAACCACAGGGAACTGGTGACTGACACCAAATGCTCTTACCCCAGCCTGAAGAGGCTTTTCCTAAAGAAGGTACTGTCTGCAGAAGATGAGAACAGTAAACATAAGGACCCTTAAATCAAGAGGAGTCTTAGACAGATGGGATGACCTGCTCAAACTTAGCAAGCATCTCATGCTTTTCTGTTGGTCGGCATGTGTCTTCACAGGGTCTGAAATTCATAGACCTCACTCTCAGTCCCCCAGTGTGTGGTGGTCTTCCTGAGACTCTCAGAAGGAAGTCTACCTCTATAGTCATGGTCAGCATCCTGGATTCATGTGCTACAGGGTCAGAATCTAGATGGACTCTTGAGACCACAATAGTCAGTAGAACAGCAGTTCTCAATCTGTGGGTTATAACCCTTTCTGGGGTCCAAAGATCTTTTCACGGGGTTGCCTAAAACCATCAGAAAACACAGGTAGTTACATTGTGATTCATAACAGTAGCAAAGTTATAGTTATGAAATAGGGACAAAATTATTTTATGGTTGGGGGTCACCAACAACATGAGGAACTGTGTTAAAGGGTCACAGCATTAGGAAGGTTGAGAATCAACCTGATGGTGTTGCAGCAAAAATCCCAAGAGTATAGATGAAAACTTAAAAGGGCAAAGGGCAACATTCAATGCAAGGATGAAAACCCTATATTGTTCGGCATCTCCAAGGCTAGTTTTGTATGGCATCAGCACTGTACAGCAATTATGATTCAGATAATCAGCCTTGGCACCCCTTCTTAAAATATGCAGTAAAGTAGTTAGCAAGAGTTGATTTAATTCTTCCACTGTGAATTATCAGTGAAAAGTCTGGTGCCTGCTACTGTATGCTTAAGGAAGTAGAAATAGTCATTCTTTTAAAGAATTTTTAGTTAATATAACTAAAATGAAGGTAGTTTGAGAACCTGGGTAGCAGCTTCAATTCCTTTGAAAACTCACTTAGCTGGAGTTCCTTGTAACAAAGGCATGAAGTGAGTAGATATGGGTGAGAAGTTTTATTTGTAGTTGACTAGCCTAGCTATAAACAAGATTTTGACTCTGATTTGCTTACCATTAAATGAGAAAATGTGACCTATAATTACTAGACCACACTGTTGTTGTGTGGGTGGACAATTGAATGATAAGCCTTTCTTGGCTTTGTGTCCAGGAAGCAGACATGAAAACTAGGAAACTATAAACCCTTAGATAATATATATCAGTGTTTTAGGAAAGCACAAATAGTCCTTAATTTTCACCATTCCTGGAAACCAAGTCATAAAGAAGTTTGTGTTTCCCACCGCAGAAGTGAAATAATTGGCAGTTATATTCCTAACCGAATATTCAGAATCAAGGACACCACAGATATCAACGGCAAAATGTCTTGGCAGTCAACTAAAAACCCTAGACTGGGGTGGAGACTGGGTGGGGAAAATAGGCTGATGTTTTGCTTTCTCAAAAACCAGAAAGTGTTGTACACAAAGTCAACAAAGATCAATGAATCTCTCTCTCTCTCTCTCTCTCTCTCTCTCTCTCTCTCTCTCTCTCTCTCTCGTGTGTGTGTGTGTGTGTGTGTGTGGTGTGTGTGTGTGTGTGTGAGTGTGTGTGTGTGTGTGAGTGTGTGTGTGTGTGTGTGTGTGAAGATTTATGATAGTGTTCCTGCTCTCAAGGAAGTGACACTTGGGTCAAGGAGAAAGGTTATGTAAAGAGCTCTAATGAAATGTGGGTGAGGAGAGCCTTCATCCCGCAGCGGGTGGAAGCAAATGCGAAGAGTCACAGCCAAACAGCAGGCCAGGCTCAGGGTATCCTGCTGGAGAGGGAGGAAGGATTATAGGAGCCAGATGGGTCAAGGACAGATTTTCTCTCTACATCCCAACCCTCAGGCCCTAACTTTACTCTAAGAGTCCTGTTCGGATGACTCAACCTGCAGTCTCCTCTGGAAGTGTCCGACACAGTGCAGTCTCTGTGTAGAGTCTCTGTCTCACCATGTCTGCATCATGGCAAGTTGTTCCCGAATGTCTTATAACTCACTAGATCGAAAACTCTGTAGAGAAGGAGGCTTCTCCCCTGTTTCCTAGAACTCACTCTGAAACAGCTAAGTAGCTGAATGATTTCCTAGGACTACGAAGAAGCACCCATCTCTGCCCTGCCTTATCTACCTGCCTCTTTAATGCAAGGCTCACACCTTTCTCCTGAAACTGTTAAATCAAACTATGACAGTAAGAGAAGTACACACTGTGGTCATTGCTACAGACATGTTCATGTTACCAACCTTTGAAGTCACAAGCCAGAGAAACTGCTTTCAACAGTTTACAACAGTTACTTCGGATTACACATTTAATTCAGGCGTGTTGAGCACTTGGTACGGTGATGATATCTTTAGCTCAGAGGAACACCACGGATGCATTTACAACTGCACAATGTGAATTTACACACTGACGGTTTTCTTCATGTATCATCTCATCCCTTTTTCACATCTTCAACGATTTTTGATGGTGTCTGCTGATCCCAGGTATGTTATTTCTGCCAAAGTAACATGTTAAAATAATAACCTCTCATCAGTATTATTTTACAGTAGAAACAGCTTACCATAAGGAGAAACAGTCTCCAGTGAAGGAATATTTATTCAAGTAGAATAAGTTTACTTTTATGAAAAATTATAGGCTAGTTTCATGCCTACGAAAACTCCCAGTGTTGAAGCCATGTGTCCTCCCTCACCCTCAAGGCTTGGATCAAGAACTTCAGCTTGAGAGCTGAAGATGGCTCAGCAGGTCAAGGCACTTGCTTCGTAAGTCTGATGGTCTCAGTTCATTCCCGGAACCAATGCACAGGAGAAAAAAGAGCTCTAACTTTGCAGAGTTGTCGTCTGGACTGTACAAATGCACTGGGTCATGTACTCACACACATAGCATGCGTATACACACAACATAATAATACGTTTAAAAAGATTTGAAGAACTCAACTTGAAAGCAACATCCAAGCCCTTCAGCACCACCGCAGCTTGCCTGAGTGGTGCCTGCATCTCCCTTTGTTATGACCTCAGATTCAGGAGAGATGGAACATACCAACACTTTCCCAAAAGGCTGGGGTTTGGGTTTGACTTGGCTCGGCCCCCATTTCCTTTATTCCCTTTATTTCTCAGAGAGTTAACAAGGCCTTTATAAGCTACACCTCTGTTCTTGTCATATTGTGTCACAATTTGGGTTTTCTCTCCCTCTGTACTTGGAGCTCGCACACTGTAGGAATCTAATCTGATTGTTGAATATAACTGACCCCTCATGATAGAGAAACTGGCTCACTAAATTAACGGGGGAACAGAGTTTGATTAATAGTTTTGCAGAATAAATGTTAATAACATAACAATCATTCTGAAGCACAGTTATTAGGTTCTTGAGTCTTATTTTAGTGAATAAACAAATTCAATATCTACTGCTCTCTGTTTGCAACTGATGTCACAAATTAACAGAGCTAGAGGTCACATGATCCCAAAGAGGCCATTGCCCTCCTCTGAGAGCAGTAAAAATAGTAGAGTCCCGTCAATTACAACACTGGCTAAGAAATGTCAGCCCACTATATTAAGTTCCATTTAGAGTTACAATACTTTATTTACTTTGGGTGGTCCCACTAATTAGTAAAATCAATAATATATATTTATTATATATTGTTAAATAATATATATTTAACAAACAAATTGGTTAATTTTGGCAGAACAGTCGGTATCCAGGTTTCTGAAGCTGGAACACTAACCTTCAGCATTCTGCTTAGAGCCAGTGGGCGGGAGAGAGGCAGGGGTGAAGTGAGCTGCTCAGTGATCTCCTACAGCCGAAAACACGGCCTGGCGTTTTTTCCTAACAAGTTCCTCAGATACACCCAGCTTGACCAGAGCTTGTCCAGACTCGATATCTTCTCAACCTACCAATCAAGATAACATGAACAACATGCAAATTGTGATTTGCCTCCCTCTCTACTCTGTGACTTCTCCATTCTCAGCTTATCTTAATTATATACATCCTCTTTATTTGAATTCTTTAATTAAATATCATGTCTGGAATCTCACTGGATGCATTTATAAGTGCCTGCCCAATCCTGTACCAGGTCCTAGTACTGGCTTTGAGGTCACTGTGTAAAGAAAGCATAGCCATCTCTAACTGTGGAGAATTTATTACTGGTAAGGAAGACAAATAATGAATAAAACAATATGCACATAAAATTTCAGACAATGGTAAACGCTGTGAGGACGAGATGTGAGCAATGGAGCAAAGCCTCACCAGGGCGACAGAGCAGAAACACTTTAGAAATAGAGTCGGAGAGGGAGGACACTTTGGAGATCTCACTCCTGAAAAAACAATCATTCCTCCCCACACACTCAGAGTGGCTCAAAGGCATTGGTTAATCAGAATGTCTCCAGCGATAAGCCCCTCTGGGAGCTTTAAGACAAAGTGCAGTGACTTCAGTCTAGAAAGTGCTCTGGAAGTGACCATTACCTAATTAAATTTCCTTCCATGCTCACTTGGAAGTGCATTCACTAGAAAACCACTGACCTGATCTACTGATCCCCTAACAATGGGGAAGAAATATTTTTCCTCATCAAAGATTTCCCCCGAAGGACCGGCGACTACCTGAAGACAGTCTTTCTCCCAAAGTGCTCTCCACCCACTGGGGTACTGTCTGTTGACATCCAACAGCTGTTGTTCATTTCTGAACACTGATCCCTGTGGTGTGTCCTTTGGGTGAGCAAGCCCACGCTCAGGCTCTCTATAAAATATTCAAGACGATTTGGACTCTCCTATTTTTCCATTGACATTTTTACCCTGCCTTTGATCTCGACTTGATTTTACTTTTCCTCTGCTCGTCCTCCACTGTTTCACTTGTTTCTCTCAGCAGACCTTTTCCACCCCTCTCTGTATGCCACACAGCATCAGCCACTTGTTCTCAAAGTTAGAAAACTCACAGAATTCAAGCAAACTCCTTTTTTTTTAAAGAAAAAAGTCCAGGTACTAGCATTGTTTTATTAGAAAATAAAATTTTTTAAAGGTCAACTCTATTTTTTTAGGAAAGACATGCTTTTCCTATCTAGGAGCTCTCAAAATTTACACTTCCTGAGGCTTACAACACCCCCTGACCTTTGAAGTATGGAGTTTAAATCAAAGATATTCAAAATAACCACATATATATATATATATATATATATATATATATATATATATATATATATTCCTCAAGCACCATTCATTCCAAGGAGTAGAAATAACCCTCAGAACAAATGACAATTCCACAATCACCTATCCCCCACAGATATGTGAGGATGAAGTATCAGCAAGGATTCAGTGAGTTTCCTGGAATACTGAAATCTACCTGGAAACTAAGATACGATGTCTTCCCCAGCCAGCCCGAGTCCAGTTTACCCTCCTCTGGTCAAGTCTGACAGGAACGTTCTCTCCCCTCATGCCGTTTTGGTGGCTGACATTTTTAGTCAGTTTGTCCCCCATGTGAAACCTGCAGCCATCTGGTTTCTTGGGAAGAGAATTTCCTTGGCATTTTTGACTTTCCAGATGTTGACGTTTCTAGCAGACAAACCAAGGGACTGGGGTAGAGGCGTGGTTTTGAAAAGGTTTGAAATTTCAAGAGTTTGGAGGAATCCAATTCTTTCTCTAACTCATCCCCAGTGCCCTCCATCCAGATTTTCTGAACAGCTGACATTTTCGGAACGGTTCCTGTGAAGAGCTCAAAGGACACAAACTTCTTTACTGCTTTTTTAAAATTATTATTTCACACAGCACAAGCAAAAGTACTGTTTTTCTAAATATTCCAAATCTCCTGCCCTGTGACGGATGGATTCATCAGAAGCCATGTACTGATGGATGTCACTGTTGTGTCCTAAAGAGATTCTTTTGCCTTCAGTCTAGATGCT
Source organism: Myodes glareolus (assembly GCF_982192425.1). Taxonomy (NCBI): domain Eukaryota; kingdom Metazoa; phylum Chordata; class Mammalia; order Rodentia; family Cricetidae; genus Myodes; species Myodes glareolus. The sequence goes on from NC_142052.1 coordinate 15,443,191, forward strand.
CTAACACAAAGTTCAAGAGAGAGGATGAACCGAGAACCCCGGGGCCAGGCCACATCCAGTTCCTTGCCCTTCAATCCTAGTCACTTTGAGCAAGTCAACTTTTTTCCTGTGGTCTCTGCTCCTGGCAGAAATGGAATAAAAAAGATTTTTGATGCCAACCCTAAATTCCTTTCTTTCAACTCTAATTTCCCTTCCCACTCAAAAATTATGATATATTTGTTTCTTGAAAATTGTCATTGAAAAACAACAGACAAAGAAATAGAGACGAAATAAGTCACCCATATGTAGCTCAGGCCTCTGCGCTACAACTCAGGACAGCTGGGTTCATTCACGTCTCACAGGGAAAGCATTTATAGAACTGTCTGAATCTACTTCATATTACTAGGACAGAGTATCACAGCCTGGATACTTAGAAAAAAGAATAAATGCATTCCTAACAGTTCTGTAGACCGAGAAGCCCAGCATCCATGCCCTGTCTGGGCAGGGCTTTCCTTCCGTGGGATCCCATGGCAGAAGGCAGGAAGAAGGGAGGGTAGGGATAGAGAGAGAAAGCCTAATTTATCCTTCTGTAAGAAACCCACTTCCTCCATATGACAAAGTCACTCCCAAAGTAATGGCATTGCCCTCCTTATGTAGTAACTCATGTCCCAAGGGTGTGACACCGTCACCTCACAAAGGTCCCACTTCTCAGCACAGCTGCACTGGACTTTCCATTTCCAAAACATGGAATCTGTAGAAGAGACCCACACCAATCCCAAGGGCAAAGCTCTCATGGTACACAGTGCACAGCCTCCACAGAAGCCTGAGAGACAACCAAATTAAGATCTACCTAATTCAGACATTCAGCTCTCTCAGTCACCAGAAAGTAGTTCCAGCTAGGGAGACTTAGACTGCGGTTCTCTCCCAGGGAGCATCTCGGTTCTGTAGGTAGTGTGGTAGATCATGGAGACCAAACAGGGCAAGGCATCTCGGCTCTTCCCACCACAACACAGTGAAGTTTGTGCAGCAAACACTTCCTGCAGCCTCCCTCAGGGCTGCCTCCAGATCAGCCCTGAACTGCTACATTCTGGTTCTGTCCTTGGTACAAAAATCCTATGTTTCCAAAGCTGGCATTAACCAGCCATGAGGAACACATTGCAAAATAGCTATGCTCTGGGCAGCTGTGCAAGCTGCAGCCTTTAGATCCAGTGTGAGAAAGCCTGGAAAGGCCTAGGCCCCTTGAAATGCCCTCAGCAGAGAATGCAGTGGGGTCAGCTCACACGAGGCCTCCCACCTGCCTGCCTCACGCTGGTCCATCTGGCCTGACCTCTGGCTTTGCAATGTTTCCCAGCTTTGTTCATGCTGCAGACTGAATTTCATTAGCATGCAGAAGCCTCTCCTACATTATTAATCAAGATGTGAAGTAAGATAAAACCTAATCCTCGGTCCCTCAGCTAGGAATGCTCAAACCCAGGCTCATTATATCTGTCAACCATGGATTACACCACCCTTAGGCCCCAAATTGATTGGGAAGTCAAAAGGAGAGGGAAGAAGCATTCGATTGTATACTATATTCAAAAGGAGGGGCTCGGTTTAAGGTGTGGCCAATTTAATCTATTCGAGGGTAACTGCAGACTATACAGTTTCATAGATTCTTTTCTCCTGTTGTTAATGGCAGCCAACAAAGTGGTAAAACCGATGCAGGGAACCATGTGTGTGAAAAACTAAAAGCCATTGAACAGGAATCACGCAAGATGCCACTTTGGAAACTAGCTTGGTGAATTCCTGCGTGCATGCAAACACTATTTTTCTGTGCTGGAAAGAAAAAACCAGACAACAACACACATGTATTGAATTCTGCTCAAGGGCTTCAAGTCCCACTTCACTGAAGTTCTTATCTGGCGCCCTGTCATTAGCATCCTTTGTAATTACAATGATCTTTTTGAGCCCAAAGATCAGAGCTGACACGCAGGCAGGTCTTCGCTGTTAGGGATCTGAGATGGATGGAAAGCTTTCCCAAGCCCGGAAGCGTACTCCTAACACGTCGCTGGAGGAACCACGCAACAGGGGTGTTCCTGGCCCCCAATCTGATGCCATGTGTTGGTGTTTTGTCAGGCTTCGGCCGTGCATGTTTATCTATGAATCCGAAAGCCCTGCTAACTCTGTCGCATCGTGAATTAGTCCTCTCTGCTGAAAGTTTCTGGGTACTAGTTACATTCTAAACACATCTGAAAGGGGTTAGGGATGGGAAAAGTAGAATTAAATAAATTAATTGTTTTATATTAAGAAAATGACCAATGTGTGTGTGGGGGGGGAATCAAATCCAGGAGATTTATAATGAGAACCAGATGAGGACGTGAAAATGATTTGACATACTCAAGAGCTGCAGGAGACTCCCAAGATCATGGTTCAATACAAAAACACCTAGCAGCTCAGCAGCCAAACCCAAATGGCCGCATTTCAAAACCGTCACCTGTGTTCCTAAGTTGTTGTCATTCTTGGAACTTAGAGAGGACCAGGAGGCGCCCCCATCTCTGCACAGTCTGGGGGACTCTTATTCATGGACGACAATGGACACAGGCACAGGGACTCTTATTTATGGACGACAATGGACACAGGCACATGCGCATGGCCAGTTTTGTGTTCTGTTTCCAATCCCCCTCGCCCCTCCCCACCCCTGCCTGCCCTGTTCTATTTAAATTCCGCGTGCAGGAGAGGAAATGGCTTCTAAGATACTAGAATTCTGTTCTCATTGACTTCCTTTCTGCTTTGTGGCTCCATTTCTATTCAGATCAGGTTGCACAGGCTTTGACATTTCCGAGTCTAAACTTAAGTTAGAGCAACTGCATGTAGCAAAGGGGAAAGCAGGCTGAAACTTTCCAAAAAGCCAGGCACGTGGGGTGACTTTCACTGTGTGAATCAAGATGTTAATTTCATGCTTCAGACTTTTTGAAACTATTTTGAATTACAATTTTTATTTCAAAACAGGGGCTAATTTGGAGCAAGACTCCTGTTAAAGACCTGTTAAAGTCTCCAAAAAATCAGCTTAGCCTGGGTTTACTTCACAAGGAAAATTATGTCTCCCAACCTTCTTTCTCCTGGGTCCAAATCATGCTTTGCCTGAATCTCAATTCAACAAACGAATCTTTGTCTTATTCTCGTATGGACCCTTTATCTATCACTTCCCCCAATCCAGGCAATACGGCATAGAAAAATGGAGCTGACCATTGCTTGAATATTCCCTGTTGCTTCCCCAGCTCCATTCCCAAAGAAAAACCGAGACGTTGACTTTGGGGCATCATAGTCTGCTCACAAGAATACACCTTGTCCTACACCCCTCCCAAGAAACTGCTCTGGCTATACTATTACAGCTCTAATAATTAGTACCTCTACCATGTTTATGGTTCATAAAGCTTTGTTGCGTCTTCATAAGAGCCATGTCAAAGAAGGAGGGCAGGTTTTGTCTTAGCTACATTTTTATAGATGGGCTTTCACTCTAAGACACTGCATGATTATCTCAGATCACACACCTAATGAGAAGGAAAGGCAAGGCTCCAATTCAGGTCTTCAAGCCGCGGTCCTGTTTTCCTTCCTTCACTTGCTGTGTACAAAAGTAATTCCCTTTGTTGAAAGCTGGGTCATTCTCAGGAGTTTCTGTTTTCTTGGTGCCTCAACTTCATCCCACGTGTCCATGGACCATAAAACGCTTGAGGAATTCATTCAGGCATACCTGCACATCTAAATATCTTAACTCTCCCCTCGGATCTAGGGAAGGTTTTGTTTTGTAACCTATGGGTTTCAATATGACTATGGCTTATGGAGTTCCTAGAATCAAGGCATAAGACACAATAAAGAAACCCAGTCTCAGTATGACCAGTGCTGATCAGAACCCTTTCAGTATGTGGCAATTCTATTTCTATATTTGTTCTTTGCTGTCTGAGCCTTCGAGGGCAAACCCCCAACGCAACAACAAAGATGAAAATGATGGTTTTTTTCTAGTGGTTTCATAGTTTCAGGTCAGGTCGTATGTTTAAATCTTTATTAATGCTTTGGGTGGTTTACTATGTAATATAGGGTTCAATTTCATCCTTGTCTTGTTTCTCAACAGTTTGTTGTTAATGTATAGGTCTTCTACTAATCTGTTTTGTGAAAATGGGTATCCTTATTATATTCTTGACCTTAGAGGAAAACTCATTTATTTTTAATATTAAACTTGATATGAGCTCTGGATTTGTCAGATGGAGTCTTTCTTATGCTGAGGCACGCCCACTCTACACCTAATATGCTGACAAAGAATGTTGGATTTTGCATGCTTTCTCTGCATCTAATGAGATGCAGAACATGGTTTTGTCCTTCACTATGTAAATGTAGCATGTCACGTTTATAGGATTGGATGTGTTGAGTCCCCTTTCTTCGCTGAAGTAGAGTTTGCCTGATCACAGGGTGAGTTGATCTTTTGCTACTGGATTCAGTTTGCTAGCATTATGGTGATGACTGAGACTCTTACATTCTATGTAATACTTATTTCTGGGGTGGGGGGAAGCAACTGTATGCTCTGTCAAATGCATCTGAGTTTTTCAAAGGGTCCTTACAGAATAACAATCCAATTAGCTTAGCAGAGAATATGAGCTGATATAACAAAAACTAACAAATTATGATTTGCAGTGAACATATGTTAATTTTTTCTTTCAAAATTCCAGAAAAGTGTTGGTGCCCACATTGCTTTTATTTAAATCTCATAAGCCATGACTAGTCTTGATCCCAACATTCCATAACCTGAGGCAGGAGGACACAAGTTTGAGTCCAGCCTGAGTTATAGAATGAGACCTTGTTTCAAAACAAACCTCAAAAACCAGACCAGGAATTGTGGCTTCTAGTCATGTGTGTATATGTTTAGCTACAACTTGGAAAACAAAGTTTCAAAATGAAGAAGGGAGAAACAGAAAATTGCACACCAATTTGCAGTACACACGCGCGCATATACACACACACACACACACACACACTTCTTTGCTCTGTTTGTGATATTTCCAATGTTTTTTGTCCAGTCTAGATAACTCCCTGTGTCATTAAGTATGAATCTCTCAACATCAGCACTTATAGGAAATGGTTTTTTTTTTTCACTCTAAGATCATCTGTGATTTTTTTCCCTCTGTGTCTCAAGACTTCTACCGTCTTTATTATAAATATAGTCTGCTTATCATCTTTTTGACCAGGGCACATGCTCACAAAAATGTCTTTTGTTTTTATACTCACAAGCCTATGTTACTTCTTGGTTTCTAGTGAGAACCCATCAAATGACTGTGGAAATCTGACAAGAACAGATCCTACCTGAAAGTTCTAACCAGAGTTCTTCTGTGACAACTAATCTCAAAACCGTTTCTTAGAGCAGTAATTTTAGTTTATAACAGTTTCAGTGTGGTTGTGGTTTCTAGGCTTCTACACAATCCGCATTAATTATGAGATTTGGGGGTAAGTAAATTTTTTCAAAAACATTAATAAGATAATCCAGACAATAAACTAAGGGCACTAAATTAATCAAAAAAATCAGCTATTTGGAATTTACAACATATTTTCATAAAATATCTTCTAAATATCAGTTGAACACCTAAACAAGCCACAAAAAATTATCTAATATCTATTTAGCTAAATTCAGGTTCATATCATGGTATGGGTGCTGTATTTTGAATGTCTCTGGAGAACGTGAACTATTTTTCCTGCATTTAACTTTGTTCCTCAAGATGGCTTGAGGATACTTCTACTTAGCTGTTACCAGAAGTAGGTTCTGACAAAAAAAGATCCTATAGACGTGGTATCTTTTGGGATAACAAAGACATCAATGTAAGGTATGCTATTTAATCAGCTACCATGGAAAACAACTACCTGAAGCTGTAAAAGTTACAGGAAAAATCTAGAAGTAGAGTAAATATAACATGATTTTGAATAACCTCGTCCAAGGAACAAGCATATTTATTTAGCAACTCCTAACAGTCATTAAAGAGACAATGATTTAGCGGGGGTACACCAGGATATGATGCTGGCAGTGGAAGGAGATACCAGAAGACTCCCAGCAATGAATGCTAGAAAGAAGGGGATCAGCGAATGCCCTGTCGGGTAAAGACACTTGCCACCAAGCCTGATGACCTTAGTTTGCTGGAAAAAAAAAAAAAGAAGCAACTCTCATTTGTTTTCTGTGGCATGAGTGTGTGTGGACGTGAACACACATGCACACACACAAAGTAACTGTAAAAAGTGTTTTAATACAAGGGAATGTTGAATATTATTTAGTATCTAAGTTAGGGATTCTACTGTTGCAATGAAACACCATTACCAAAAAGCAAGTTGGGTTTATTTGGCTTACACTTCTACATTGCTGCTCATTACTGAAGGAAGTCAGGACAGGAAGTCAAACAGGGCAGAATCCTGGAGGAAAGACTGAAGCAGAAGCCATGGAGAAGCACTGCTTACTGTCTTGTTCTCCATGGCTTGCTCGGCCTGCTTTCTTATAGAAGTCAGAACCACCAGCCCAGGGAAAGAAACACCCACAATGGGCTGAGCCCTGCCCCATCAATCACTAATTAAGAAAACCGCCTCCCAGCTCAATCTTACGAAGGCATTTCTCAGTTGAGGCTCCCTCCTTTCAAATAACTCTAGTTTATGTGTCAAGTTGACATAAGACTGGCCAACATATTTAATAGCAACACTAAAATATTGCCACATATTATTTGCTTATGATATTGAAATTAAAAGGTGATTCCATCTCCATGAAAACAAAAATCCCTGGAAACACCCTGAGAAAAACACCTCCACGGTCTAACATGGGTGTAGACATTTGCTCCGTGTCTAACACTGCTGGTCTCTGAGCCTGTGCTGGTCTCACGTGATCTCCATGGTTTACCATTGGTGTAAACATTTGTTCTGCATCTGACTCTGGTCTTCTCTGCACCTGTGCAGCTCTCACATGAGGCTGAAGTAGGAGATCAGCCCACGGAAGTCAAGACCACAAGCCTACACAACAGGATCAAGCCTTGCTGCGGAATAACAGCTAGCTGGACAGTGGGAAGCCTGCTCTCCTTTCCTGTGTGAAAGTGGCTCTATTTCTATACCTTGCTGCTGGCAGTTGATTCCCTCCAGGGAGCTAACATGGCATCTCATTAAAGAGTTCAAACACTAGGATGTGACCTTATTCCCCCCCCTCATCATTTTATACTATCAGTAAAATAAATCTGTGCCATTCCAATTAGCATCGTCTATTATCGCAGGGCATCGTTCACTGCAAATGTAGCAGAAACATGACTGTCTGCAGAGCATGGGAAATCCTACAACTATTGCAACAGGAAGGAATCGGGGAAGGATAGGACCCTACTTTGGATAACATTAGATTCTCATAGTGTCTCAACAGAAAGCCTCTCCTCGTTTTCTCACGCCTCCTCCCCTGCCTGGACCACCAGATAGTCTTACCTGTCTTTTTTATCAACAGAGGCCAGGAGTGTTCAACCTATCCATAACTAGCTGGCAACCCAACAGCCAATATTTATCCTTGTTTCAATGACTAATGCTACTGGAAATGGGCAGACGAACCAGAGAGCAAAGAGATTTTCAGATTTGAAGAAAACTACTCTGTAGTTCTTGAGGGCTTGTTGCTGCTGCCTGTTGTGAGAACCCTGTTTCTCGGGGGACAAAGGATGGGAAGATGTAGAGGCAAAGACACAGACTCCAAGGGATTCCAATACAGAAGCTCTTTATTGTAAAAAGGTCGGGGTGGGGGGATGCTATGGGGTGAGTGAAATTAAACTGCTTCAGGAACGTTTCTGGTTGGTCCTTTTGAAACTGACAGTCACTGCTCCTGTGTTGTGATTGGCTAGGAGCCCGCGTCATTAGTTACCATGCTTTTGGTCTGCTGAAAGGTTGTCTTGGCCAATTTTGCTTACTCCTTGTGAGTTTGGGTGCCCTTGCTTGTGCTTGCGCTATTGTGCTGCCTCGCTACTTCCCAAAGGAGAGCTTCCACAGGAAGAGTCACGTGGGCTCCTCAAAGCCAGTCCCTTCCCCCCACAAACTCTGAAAAGAAAACATCCAACAGAAGGCGCGAGTGCTCTAAGCCCTGTGACTCAAGTGGTACCTTAAATGAAATCTCAAATTTTAGCTCAACAACAGAAGCAACAGAATAACTTTAGCGCAACCTTGGATTCTTTTTTTTTTCTTAAAGAACTATTTAACATAGTTAATCCATACATTTTCTCACAAATCCAAACAACATAGCACGCACACATGTGTACTCACGCACGTAAACGCATGCACACACACACACACACACACACACACAAACCTTCTACTTGCAAGTATTCTTTTCATTCATTACATTATGTGCCTTTTTACTGACCCAATGCCTGTCTGGCCTTCTGAGCTACATATCATAAAGAGTACATTAGAAGGACTTTTCACGATGTTAGACAACCAACAAGATCATCTAGTTTTAGAAACTGTATAACCACAGTGAGAGCCCTCGTATCTACTTGCCACTGTGTGAAGGGCCGCATCCACATGGTCCATTACAAGATGGCGCTGGCATCCGGTTTCACCGCCAGGTGAACGCACATGTGCTCGGTAACTTTCCACTGCTGTCCCCGCCTACTCCTGAGGCTTCACCTGGGTTAATGGGCAGCAGGCCAATCCAAGGGTGACACGACCGAAGCAAGGACTGTTTCCTATATAAAGGAGGGGTTCCCTCATTTAGGGGTCCCCGGCCATGTTAGCTGATGCTCTCTCTCTCAGGACGCATTAAAAGCTTTTCTGCAGAAGAATCCTAGTGTCCCGCGTGGTTCTTGCTGGCGAGATGATAGTGTGGGGCATTTGGTGCTGATACCCGGGAAATCCTGGCCATCACTCACATCAACGGGGATCTCTTGAATTCACCTTAGATTCAGGAAGGATTCAGAACTGCAGGTCTGCATGTTCAGAGAGGTATGATTATTCCTGGACTCAGGATGGCATATCAGAAACTGGATGCAGTGAGAGGTTAGGCGCAAACGCAAGAAAAGGAAATAAGTAAAAATGACGCCCTGGTGGTTCTAAAAATGGGGAAGAAGACTGATCTACAAGGTCAAAAGCTTTATGTTATGTTGTTCATGTTGTCTTTTGTGTACCGGATAGGAGAAAGATATTTAAATTTAGGAACTGCTAAGGATATGATGTTTTGGAAAAGAGATTCTGTTTTCATCTCCACAGAAAATAAGAGCCTAAAGGTGTACTTGGGATTTATGTGGTTTGAATCACCGAGACCTCCTGAAATGTTGTAGTGTATACCCCTAAAATGCAACGTCCCAATTCAGCAGGAAATAGCCAGAGAGACTTAACGACGCCCAAATTCCCTGAAAGATTAAATGAGGTCCTTTCAATGGTTGCAGAGCAGCAAGCCTGCTTCTCTGAGTTCTGCTTTGCTCCATGCACCAGTTTGGACTCGGAATGAATGCAGTTGCAGCTAAAGGGCGGCTGGAGTGGAGCTTTGCTCGGTGGCTATGGTGGGGGGCACATTGCACTGGCTCAGTTGGTGCCTGGCCTGGAGGGTGTCACAGCAGTACCGAGAATGAGAGCGGTGCCACAAGCTGCTAGGCCAGAAGGCTTATAATGTACCTAAAACTGTGAGGGTCTCTGAGGCTAAAATGGCTCTGGTTCCACTTGGCTATGCTAAACTATGCTGACTTCAGGCAGGACTGATTTTAATTATCATAATAAAAGTGCAATTAAGGTTTAGACACAGTAAACAGGCACTACCGTATTACATCTACATAGTGCGACTTAAGTTTTAAGAACTGCTTAGCATTTTAAGAACTCAAGTCCTCCTGAAAGATTGTTGTATATACGCTTGGCTTATCTAATGTTTCAGGATCCGCAGGGAGGTGGATGCGAAAAGCCCTTGGATTTTAAGGTGATTGGGTCATTGGCTAAATCTGTGAGAATTTACAGCCGCTTTTACTATGGCACAGATGTTGAGAGTCTGCTAATTATCCCATCTGCCCCGTGAGCTGCAGCGGCTCAGGCGCGGACCTTGAGATATTGCTGGCCTGTGCTGCCTCGGTCCGGGTGTTGGCTCCCGCCACACTCCCCCACCAACCCAGCCGTGGAGAACTAGGCTAGCCCCGCGGGGGAAGGCAGGGGCGCCTGGGGGTGGAGCCGCCACTTCCTGGCCCAGGACACACGGAGCTGGAGCCGCCCAGCCAGCAGGCCAAGGGCCGCGCAGTCCTCGGATGGCGGGGCGGGCAGCAAGGCGTCCCAAAAGGGACAATGTCCAATGAGGTTTACGCCTGCAGAGTGCAGCCTAGAGAAAAAAAAAGCCCATAGTTTCCAACACGCCTCTGGTAGATTAAGCAATAGTCTAGTTATCTTCTAGGTAATTGGACTGGAGAACTTACCAGTTCTTGTTAAAATCGAAAAAGGGGGGGGAATAATAAAGGAATTGCCCCCGATGCCAAGAATGGCTATTGCCATGGCTCTGTTCACTATAAATTTTTTAAATGAAAAGATGTGTTTTCTAATGAATGGAAAGGCCCGAATCCCATTCTATTGAGATCCAGGGGAGCTGTTTGTGTTTTCCCACAGGATCAAGAAAGCCCATTCTGGGTGCCGGAGAGACTGACCCGAACGGTGAAGAGTGACCCACAACACGCAGACTCGCCTGAGGATTTGGCTGCTGTTCCTTCTGCCATTTTGCAGATGGATGACAGCGGTTGTGATGAAGCACCGATGGGGGATACTCTCAGCCTTCCCGAAGCCAACACCAGTCAGCCATAGAGTGGCGGTGTTTCCTCGGTTTTTTACAACCAATAAGACTCTGGGGCTCCCCTACATTCCTAGAGATGATTTATAAGCTTGGCCATAGGATTCCAGTCCTGGGTCGTGTCCTTCATCCCCTACTTCAAAGAATGGATGGGGTGGAAGTGTTTTGGAGCAGCCCTATGCTGTGGAATAGTGTTTCCCCTCTGGATGGTCTGCTGACTCAAATCCCAAAGTCGTAGGGACAAAGTGGTTATTGCACCAGCACTGGCTGCCCTGGAACAGGGAGCCTCTACTTATGTGTGGTTATCTATGTTGAAGCAGTAAGGTTTATGCCAACCAGCTCCTGCACCCCTAGGACAGTAGTCCATGGCACAGGGTGGAGTGTTTGGCTTAGCTAGCCCTGAAGGTTGTCGAGCTAAAGAGCATCGCACAGAGAATGGCCCTCTCTGAGAGATATGTCGCCCTGCATAAGGGTTTCTTGCCGCATATTCCCTTTCCCAGAAAAATGGCAGAGGGTAGGCCGGATAAGTTCCAGGTGTCATGAACCTAGGGGCAGATTCCGTGTAAGCCCATTTTAATGTTTCCACTTTGGGAAGTGCGACCTCTATCTTTACCTTCTGAGGGAGTTGCCTTTCTGCAAAGAAGTAAAAAAAGGGGGAGATGTGAAGGGCCGCATCCACATGGTCCATTACAAGATGGCGCTGGCATCCGGTTTCACCGCCAGGTGAACGCACATGTGCTCGGTAACTGTCCACTGCTGTCCCCGCCTACTCCCGAGGCTTCACCTGGGTTAACGGGCAGCAGGCCAATCCAAGGGTGACACGTCCGAAGCAAGGACTGTTTCCTATATAAAGGAGGGGTTCCCTCATTTAGGGGTCCCCGGCCATGTTAGCTGATGTTCTCTCTCTCAGGACGCATTAAAAGCTCTTTTGCAGAAGAATCCTAGTGTCCCGCGTGGTTCTTGCTGGCGAGACGATAGCGTGGGGCACCACTGATTCCCATTCCCATCCAGGCCCTGGTCAACCCTAAGCCACTTTCCTTTCTTTCTCTATGATTTTGCTTTTTCTAGTATTTATTCATCCTGCTTGAACTTTAAATGCCCATCAGACATCTATATGCTAATGGCTCAATCATCATCCTGCAGTGCTACAGGGAGATGGTGAGACCTTAGAGAGGCAGGGCAGAGCGAAAGGATGTTCAGTCATTGGGGTGTGCCCATGGAAGAGAGAGTAGGATCTTGAGTTCATCCCCCACCAGCCAAGAGAAGAGACCTACTCTAGTGTACACTCTCCACCATGATGTTCTGCTTCATTAGAGGCTCAAGGCAATGAAGCCACACAGGTATAGACTGTATCTCCTGAAACTGAACCAAAATAAACTTTTTCTCCTTAAAGTTTGATGATGCCATCTGTTGGGTACAGTCATGGAAAACTAACTCTACACAGGCATATGTGGCCTTCTGCACATAACTTCTTTTACTGACATAACACTTCTGAGGACCATCCATGTTATAACATACATCACTATCTTATTTCTTTTTATTGGTGAGTGGGATGCCATTGTAAATATGTATTTCTATTAATCCATTCATAAATTTGTAGACTTAGAATTATTTGTGCCTTCTGGCTACTATGAAGCTACCACTATAAACACTCATATAGTCAATAACAAGGCATCAAATACCTGGAAGTGTGTGTGTCTGTGTATGTATGTGAATGAGAATGTTTATGTTCCTGTGCTTTCCATGGAATGTGTGTGGCAGTCAGAGGATATCCCAGGATTAGTCCTCACCTTCCACCTTGTGCGAAACAAAGTCTCATGACTTCCCCAGTGTGCATACAAGGCTAGCTGGCCCATATGCTCCCAGGGATTGCCCAGTCTCCCATCTCACTGCAGGAGCTCTGCCATTACTGACATGAGCTACATGACTCTCCCTGATTTCTAGAGACCTGAACTCAAGTCTTCATGTTTGTACCAGCAAGCACTTTCCCTACTTGGTCATTTCCCCAGGACCTGGAAATTTCTAGAATAGTAGGCTTCAAGCATTCTTATCACAAACAAATAATTATTTGAGGTGATATCTACATTAATTAGTTTGAACTAGCCACTCCACAATTATCTGTATTTCAAAGCTCCATGATACTGATATACTGTAAGCAAATACAACCCTGTCAATTAAAAACTGAGGAAAAGGAAATAAATGAAAATTAATACTACCTCTTTAAACTTTTGCATTCAATGCTCTTTGTGGGCATAGGTTTTTTGTTTCACTTTAGCTCATCTTGTTTGCATTTAAATAAAATTAACTTTTGTTTATTTTAATGTAGCAATTTTATTGACTATTTGAGATTTTAGACAAGCATATCATGAATTTTGATTATGTTTTACCCCTCTTCCTCTCCCTAACTCTTCCAGATCTACCCTAGCCTCTCAATGTCATATCCTCTTTTTTAAGTACCCCGATGAGTTCAACTTGAGTTCAACTCATGAGTGTTGGGTCATCCACTGGATCATGGTTGACCTGCCAGTCAGAGGCCATACCCTTAAAGAAAACCAACTCTTTCTATGAGGCTAATATCACCAGAATATCAAAATGAAAACACTAAAAGAAAAAAAAAAACACTACACACCAGTATCACCTAGGAACATCATTGTAAAAACTGTCAGCAAACCACTAGCAAGATGAATTCAGCACTGTATTAAAAAGATTACACATTAAATTGGATTTATTCTTAGGATGCAATGACAATGCAACATATGAAAAATCAATCAGTGTAATATAACCTACCAACAAAATAAAGAAGAAAAACACATGGACTCAATTGGTGCATGAAAAGTATTTGACATACTCCAAAGCCCTCCCATTTAAAAGCATCCAGTGACCAAGGAGTAGAGGTAAGCATAGAATGGGTAAGCATAGAATTTGGCATGATGAACACTATATAAAAATTCATACGCAGTGGTCAAAGACTAAGAGCTTCTCTAAGATCAGGAACAAAGCACGGTGCCTGCTCTTACCATTTCAATTTAGGACAGTACTGAGAGCTCTAGCAAAAGCAGTTACATGAAGGGAGAGGAGAATAAGTAGAGACAGAAGATGGGGAGGAAAGGGAGGAAGGGCAAAGGGAAGGAAAGAGAGGGGGTAAGGAAGGAAGAAACTGGAAGGAGAAAGAAAAGTAGGAGGAGAAGAGGAAGAGGCAGCATCCTAACTGAAAAGAAATGTGAACTGACGCTTATCTGAAAACTCAGTCTTCTATGTAGGAGCACTGGATATGCGTGTGCGCGTGAGCATGCGCGCGCACACACACACACACACACACACACACACAAATAAACTGTTTATAATAACAAATGGAAACTGAGCAGTGGTGGCTCACGCCTTTAATCCCAGCGCTCGGGAGACAGAGGCCAGGCTGGTCTACAGCTAGTTCCAGGACAAGCCCCAAAGCTACAGAGAAACTTTGTTTCGGAAAATAAAAATAAATAAATAAATAAATAAATAAATAAATAAATAAATGGATTCTGTAAAATAGCAGAATATAAATTTAACATGTAAAATAAGTTATATTTCTGTACACTATGAACAACTTCCAAGGAAATTACAAAAACAACCTAATTCACAATAATACAAAAACCTTTTTTAACCAAAGATGTGAAGGTTCACACAATGGAAATCATAAAATATTACTGAAAGAAACTGAAGAAGATATGAGTGGACAGAAATGCACTCTGTTGCCATTAGTTAGAAGAATTGCTGCTTTTAGGCTAGAGGACAGCCCAGGGGCACAGGGTGGAGACTACACTGTAGTGAGGAGCGCTAGAGGACAGCCCAGGGGCACAGGGTGGAGACTACACTGTAGTGAGGAGCGCTAGAGGACAGCCCAGGGGCACAGGGTGGAGACTACACTGTAGTGAGGAGCGGTAGAGGACAGCCCAGGGGCACAGGGTGGAGACTACATTGTAATGAGGAGCTGTGGGCAGGCCTGCTTTTCGTCCCACCCAGCTCCCACATGGCTAGCTTAGCCCCAGAAATAAGAACACACAAATTGTATTCATTTAAACACTGCCTGGCCCATTATCTCTAGAGAATTAGTTACTGGCTAACTCTCACATCTTGATTAACCCATTTCTAATAATCTGTGTTGCACCATGAGGTAGTGGCTTACCAGGAAAGATTCAGCATGCCTGACCTGGTGACTGGTTCCATGGCATCTGCCTCATTGCCCTCTTCCCAGCATTCTGTTCTGTTTACTCCGCCTACCTAATTTTCTGTCCTATCAAAGGGCCAAGGCAGTCTCTTTATTAACCAATGAAAATGGCACATAGACAGAAGGCCCACCTACATCACTGCATAGTGTATTCCAGGCCCTCAATTCCTCAGCTCCCAGCCCCCCCAGTGCAGTCAAAATCACCATGAAGCTGGGCATGGAGTGCAAGCTTTAATCCCAGCACTTCGGAGGCACAGGCAGGGGCATTGCTGTGAGTTTTAGGTCAGCCTTATCTGCAAAGTGAGACCTTGTTTCAAAATAAAAAAAAAAAAAAGACTTTTTCATGAACATAAAAACTGACCCTGAAGCTCACATGGACTCTCAAGGGACACTAAATAGTGAGAAAAGAACGAAGCTAATAGCAAAAACAGAATCGAGTCAAAACAAGAGGCCTCACAGTCTCTGATTTCAAACTATATTGCAAAGTAGATCATAGCATGGAAGCAGAATAGGCACTAGCATAAAAATGAACCCATGGCCCAATGTGTCTCTCAGTTAAACTACATTGACAGCGCCTATATTTATGGTCAACTACATTTCACAAGGGCAGTAAGAATACACATGGAAATTGAGCACAATGGTACAAGCCTATAGTCCTTGCACTACAGAGGCTAAGGCAGAATGATTACAAGTTCAAGGACAGCCTAGGCTAACGTGTTTGTGTGTGTGTGTCTGAGAGAGAGAGAGAGAGAGAGAGAGAGAGAGAGAGAGAGAGAGAATGATTCTATCCCTTTACAGCATTACAGCACTCAGGATTCTTATTTATGTCACAGTGGCTGGGTGGGTATGTGTGTATGCGTGTGATTTTGCTATAAGAAATAGAAGAAAACTGCCATTTTGATATGAATGAACCCAGAAGATATCATGCTAAGTGAAGTAAATCAGACACAAAATGATTTTAAAAAACTGTATGAATCAAAAAAAATAAACAATTCTAACACAGAAACAGCAAACAGAAAGGTAGCTCTAGGGACCAGGAAGGATGGGACTGGGCAAGAATGAGACATTATGTGGCAAAGGGTCCAAGCTTCTGTGTATTAGATATACATGTCCTAAGGGTATAACGTACAGCATGCGGTCTGTAGTTGATAATATTTATTGTGTGATTGAAATTGGCGGAGAGTAGACCTTCAGTATCCTCACCATCCATGCGTGGAAGAGTTAACTATGTGAGGTAACTGATAGATGTCTTAATTAGCTTGATTGTGATAGGTAATATTCATTCTTTTCCTCTTCCTCCCCTCTTTCTTTCTACTACGTCATCATATTGTACACCATAAAACGCTGGGATGCTTGCCAATTATACCCCTCTAAAGAGAGAGAGAAACAGCAATATTCCCAGGCAGTTCCTCCAAAGGCACAAGTTTGCACTGGGATTGGCAGTGTGTGAAAGTCATCTCACCACGCCTTTGCGGTGCTGCATCTTTAACAAAGCTTCTAGAGACTTCAAAACCCTTGGGAAATGGACAGGAATATTTCCATAGTAATGAAGAGCAGCTCACCTATCTTCCACTTCCAAATTTCTATTTATTCATTACAACAAAGTCCTGCTCATACCCTACAGCTGTTAACGCAGCCACAAAAAGTTTGGATGACTGCGAATCTTGTATATGCTGGATGTTTTTCCAAAATGCCTGTTTATGTTGTAATTTATTTTCTTAATAAAGATCTTTCCCCTTTGGTGATATCACTTACATTTGTTAAAAACGTAATGTAATTTTTGAAGCTTGTTGGTGAATATTTGGGAATGCCTCTTCTCTAGAACTAGAATTTGGAGGCAAGCTTCAGACAATTATCCAAATAACTGAGGGAGCATTTTGAATGGATGTTATGAATGGATTTGTAAGCTATCTTATGATGCAGATATGATCATTTGCAAAGCAGCCTAAGGCAATTTTGTCTTCAGCTATGAAGGGGTTTCTCTAAAATTCTGATTGAATTTAATCCTTGATACTTCATAATTGTCCATAGAACTTCATTAAAAACAGTAAGCAGCATATGAGGAGAGAAATTATGAGAGATATTATAAACTATGTGTAATTGAATTAGTTTATAGGCATAAGAAACAAATGCAGGATAACATGCTTCATCTTCCCTTTGAAAGACTGAGAAGTGTACCCTGTGGATGGTGATAGACTCATAAGTTGAAGTTTAAGGAAACCTCAAAGATTTTTAACAGTCTTCTTGGTTTGAAAACAAAATCTATCAAAAGTAGATGATATTACCTGCTGCGATCCCATAGTGGAAGAGACAAAAGTTCAGCCAGAGGCCTATGCTCCGCAGTCAGGTGTGGACATTGTGCATCAGTCTGGGTTTCCAGGTGGGTAAATGACTCTCTACCTAGAATGACGAACAGTAAATGGCACCACCTGTTTTTGCTTGTATGAACATCTCCCATGGGACAGGTTTATTGCAGACACTTTCTCATTTGCTCTCCTAAATCTCCCTGCAGTGTGGAGCAACTGAGGAAGACTCTGAGGGTGTTTATTAAGTGATTTGCCCGAGGTGGCACAGCCAATAGGTCCTAAGTCCGTGAACTTGGAACCAGGTGAAGTTCTCACATTATGGTCCTCAGACTGAGTAGAGACACAGAGCTTCAGGCCCTGCCCCCTTCAGACCTCCTGATCATCGTTTCTCCTCCAAGAAGACCCCTCCCGGTCCTAACACACACCCTCCATTCAGAGCAGCACTGGGAAAGCCTAGAGCCTGCTTCCCTCACTGCTCAAATCCCTGTAAAGGTCAGGGGACCTATTTAAAATAGCTGTGTAGATGCCACACAATCAAGAATGGACATAGGTCGGGTGGTGGTGGCCCATGCCTTCGATCCCAGCACTGGGGAGGCAAAGACAGGCAGATTTCTGTGAGTTCGAGGCCAGACTGGTCCGCAGAGCAAGTTCCAGGACAGGCTCCAAAACTACAGAGAAGCCCTGTCTTGAAAAAACAAAACAAACAATATAAACAACAACAATAAAAAGAATGGGCATAGCCCATCTACCTTAAGAAAATTAAAAAAAGAAATCACCACTGAGACCTGAGAAAGTCCAGCGTGGTGGCACGCACTTGTAATCCCATGGGCTCCTTGATGTCTGCCTCATTGCAGCTGGCAACATAGAAGCAGATCTATGGTGTTTCCTGGATAGCCTGCTTGGCATGATTGACAAGCCTCGGCCTGATGCACGACTATGTCTCAAAAACTAGGGTGGAAGGCAGCTGATAACGAGAGTCCAAGGTGGATTGATCTCTGGCCTCCTTGTGCACAGGTAAAATTCGTATGTATACCTGCGCACTCATGAGCACCCACAGACACACACATTGCATACAGACTCAGAGAGAACAAACCTTTCATCCACAGAAGCATAGAGATTAGGATACTAATGAGATCCCACAAACACATAAAGCAGGAGACTGTCCATTACTATGCATTTATCTCGGTTTCTGTCCTCCTAAGGAGCAGGAGAGGAACATGCATACATGTCGGAAAAAAATATTTTAAGACCAGCGTTTTAATTCTGAAGAAAATTATGACCAATATATACTGAGATGACGTTCTCATTAGGTAGTAAAAACTAATTAAGTCTTAAAAGCTGACCTAATTGAGGGATAGCAGCGCCCACATGTGTCCCCACTTACTTTTCTGGCCGTAATTCCTCAAAAGGGCATGACAGTCTTGAATCCATAAGCAGCACGTAGAGCCTGTAAAATACAGCAAAAAAATAAAAATAAAATAAAAAATAAAAAAACCTTATTTACCACAGCCTTCTAAGAAAAAGCAACTTGACGGGGGGGGGGGGCATTAAGCTGTACAATTAACGTTACAAAGTCACATTAGCACATAAATAATTTCCGTGGCAGGTCGTGGGATTTGCATGCATATTTTATCACTCTGTAAGAAATGATTTTTCTCCCTGACCCTGATCCTTCTGTGTACTTTGAAGTCTGCAAATCAGCAGTATAGCCTATAAGTTTAAAGAAATTTAGAAAGAATTGTGGAGTTAAAAGGTACTTTTGATGTCTCTACTGTTTCTCCTATCACAAGGACATCCGATACAACTGAAGGAAAGTAGAAAATGTTAATGCCCAAGAAATCTCCACAGCAGGCATATTCAGTTAACCCTTTGTGACCACTGCCTTTCTCAGAGGCCAAAGGTTAACACACTTTCTAAGTGGCCCAATGAATTCCCAGATTCTGTGACCCTCCTTCACTTTGTAATGACCCTCATTATTGTCACTGATGCTGGCACACTCAGTCCCTAAGAAGTCACATTTCTCTCCCTGTCTTGTCTCCCATACTGGACATCTTTCCAGTCTGAGCCTCCTGTAACCCAGTTCCGACCACAGTTCTCCCCACAAACGTCCTCAGCTTCTCCCTCTCCACTGTGTTTGTGTGGAGGCTGGCTGACAGCGCAGGTTCCAGAGCTGGACTAACTGGGCTCCAGTTTCAGAATGACCCTCCCTGGCTGTGTGGCTCTGAGCAAACATTTGACCTGTCTGTGCTTCATTCGCTCCTCTGTAAAATGACAGAAGTGTCCTAAGGAACTCTTCTCAGAGTAACACAGTGTGCTGAGTTTGCAGTGATGGGACAAATGTTACCCCATGTCAGCAGGTGTTCTGATAACTGCTGTTTCTCCTGTTGGACCAGTCTACCCTCACTCAGAAGCCAACTTCCTCCCCTCATCCAAAGTCCAAATCAAGATCAAATGAACACATCTCAGCTGCTCCTAAGAAATGTTGGCTTTTAGCACAATGAAAATTCTTTGTTTTCTTACACAGATGATCAGTGTGCTGAGAAAGAAATCAGAGAAACATCACCCTTCACAATAGCTATAAATAACAAAAAATATCTTGGAATAACTCTACCCAAACAAGTGGAAGACCTGTATGACAAGAACTTTAAATCTTTGAAGAAAAAAATGAAGAAGGCACCAGAAAATGGAAAGATCTCCCATGCTCTTGGGTAGGTAGAATTAACATAGTAAAAATGGCCATCTTACCAAAAGCAATCTACAGACTCAATGCAATGCCCACCAAAGTACCAGCAAAATTCTTCACACATTTCAAAAGAACAATACTCAGTTTCATATGGAAAAGCAAAAAACCCAAGATAGTCAAAACAATCCTGTACAATAAAGAAACTTCTGGAGGCATCACAATCCCTTACTTCAAAATCTGCTACAGAGCTACAGTGCTGAAAACAGTCTGGTATTGGCATAAAAACAGACAGGAGGACCAATGGAACAAAATCGAAGACCCAGATATCAATCCACACACTGACAAAGACCTGATTTTTGACAAAGAAGCAAAATATATAAAATGGAAAAAAAGAAGCATATTCAACAAATGGTGCTGGCATAACTGGATATCAATATGTAGAAAAATGAAAATAGATTTATATCTATCACCATGCATAAAACTCAAGTCCAAATGGATTAAAGACCTCAATATAAAACCACCAACACTGAACCTCATAGAAGTGAATGAATTGGCACAGGAGACCATTTCCTAAATATAATCCTAGTAGCACAGACACTAAGAGAAACAATTAATAAATGGGACCTCTTGAAACTGAAAAAACTTTGCTTTTGTAAAGCAAAGGACACAGTCAACAAGACAAACAGGGCAGCCTACAAAATGGGAAAAGACCTTAACCAACCCCACTCAGACAGAGGTCTGATCTTCAAAATATACAAAGAGCTCAAGAAATTGGTCATCAAAAGAACAAATAACCCAATAAAAAATCGAGTACAGATCTAAACAGAGAACTCTCAACAGAGAGATCTAAAATGGCTGAAAGACTGTTATGGAAATGCTCAACATCCTTAGTCATCAGCGAAATGCAAATCAAAACAACTCTGAGATTCCATCTTACACCTGTAAGAATGGCCAAGATCAAAAACACTGATGACAGCTTATTCTGGAGAGGTTGTGGGGTAAAGGGAACACTTCTGCATTGCTGGTGGGAGTGCAAGCTGGCACAGCTGCTTTGGAAATCAGTATGGTGATACTCACAAAATTAGGAAACAACCTTTCTCAAGACCCAGCAATACTACTTTTGGGTATATACAAAGGATGTTCAGTTGTGCCACAAGGACATGTATTCAACTATGTTCATAGCAGCATCGTTTGTCATAGCCAGAATCTGAAAACAACCTACATGCCCCTTGACCAAAGAATGGACAAAGAAGATGTGGTACATTTACACAATGAAGTACTACACAACAGAAAAAAAAAAATCTTGAAATTTGCAGGCAAACCAATAAGGAAAAAAGAGTATAAGACAGAAGGTTCTAGAATTTTTCTACCCAACATTCATGACTCTCAGGTGTTGCCATCTCTTTCAGATACCTAAATATCAGAAGACAGAGCCTGAAAATATACCCAACAGCTTCCAAATAGTTCTCAAGTCAAAGTACCCTAAACAAACATGGTCCTGCCAGACATGGCCAAGAAATACTCAAATAACATAAGAAGGGTGTGTGGTTTAAGATTAGCAGATGATCTGTGCATTGAAAGGAAAAGTGGTATACTTCTGGAAAAAGCTGCCGTGAAAAGTGTAGAACAAAAGTAGACATTTTCCAAATACTTGAAATGGAACCTGGAGGATCTGCCCCGGACATGATCTAGCTCTGTCGCCACTCACTGTATGGCCTCTGGAGTTTTACCTAAACTTCATGATCCTCTGAAATTTACAAGGACTTCATAAAACAATGTTTATAGTACGCCAAACACACTTAATGCTAACCTCAATCAAAACTTCAATATAAAATAATGATTCTACTTTTTTAGGTTGTATTAGCATAAATTAATTATACAAAAGAATGGGTCCCATTATGAGATCTTCATACATTTATATATAATGCACTTGGTCATATGAACCCCTCTGTTGACCACTTTTGTCCTTTCCTCCACTCCCCCACCTTTGCTGGTCCTCTTCTTCCCAAATAGTCTCCCCTTAAAGAAAAAGTCTGCCTTCGTAATATGAGCAAGAACAGGTAGGTATTTGTCATAACAGAAATTTGAAAATTCTGCACAAATCAAAGCTTACAAAACTAAACCTGACTTCAGCACAGGCTACTTCCTCAACTTGGTAAGTGTCATATCTTCAATTTGCTGTTGGTAAGAGGATCATTCTACACTACTGTGTGAGAAGATGAAGATTTGACAAGTTGATGATTGGACAGAGAGAGAATTCAGATTCGGGAAAATTAAATAAAAATATTCTATTTTACATAAAAAATAAAAGGTATTTATCCTTGACTAATTCTAGCACTTTTAAGTAAGGTCTTATTACTTGCATGCATGTGTGTGTGTGTGTGTGTGTGTGTGTTGTGTGTTGTGTGTGTGCTGTTTATCATACAAAATAATGAGTTTCAATATGAGATATTCACAGATCCTTAACCCTGTTACTCTCCTCTCTTCCTATCCTGTCCCCTCAAAAGTCACACACACACACACACACACACACGGTATGTTTGTCTACGTTTGGATTATTTTGTTTAATATTATGATCCCAGTTGCATTCATTGTACTGAAAAATCAAGTGATTTGAATTTTATTTAGAGCTGAATAAAACTCCATTGTGTGTCACATTTTCTTTATGGATTCATTTGTTTACAGGAGCCTAAGTCTACTCTACAACTACTACTATTAGTGCTGTAGCTGCCATAGATTTTCTGATATGCTGCATATCTCTCTGATATGCTGACACAAAGTCCTCCAGGTATGTACCGAAGAGTTGTATAGCTGGGTGCTTGGTAATCCCATATGGGTTCCCATAGTGACTAGACTATTTACACCCCCTTATATACTTATACAGAGAGTCCTTTTCCATACAGCTTCTCAAGTAGTTGTTGATGGTAACCATTATTCTTGAAAATCAAGTGATTACGAGTCATAAAATACCATCCTCGCCAAGAAAGATTTCTTGCTTTTGTTATTCAGACCAGTTATTTATTAGGACATTAGGACTGATCAAACATTTAATCATATGAATTAATCAAATATAAAATGTTTCTGAAATATAATATATAATTCAAAATAGAGCTTGATCCACGAGGGGCAAGTGAGTTTAATCTTATGGAAAATTTAACTTAAAAAATTTTAAATTAAATCCAGGTGTGATGGCACATACCTTTAATCGCAACACTTAGGAAGAAGAGTCAGGCAAACCTCTGAGTTTGAGGCCAGCCTGGTCTACAGAGTGAGTTCCAGGACAGCCAGGGCTACACAGAGAAAACCTGTCTATAAATCGCCCCCAAAAATGAAAAAAATAAATAAATTGAGTTATCTGTAAAATTGCTTTCTGACTAATGTCCACCAATGCGTATTATAAATAGTAGACAGTGAAAGAAATTATATGTTGCATTTTGTCTAAGATCATTAAAGTAGCAATCATTAAAGTAAAAAAACTGAGCGCTGGTGATTCTATGCGTCTTTGCCCAGCTCATATCTCCCACAAAACAACTACCTGTTCTCTTCTGCTGGCCACCCTGTCTTCCTTTTATGCTTCTGAGTGATGGAATTTCCCATAGTCCCCAGCTTTTTATCTACTGCTTCCATCCTTGTAACTTTACCCCTTTCATGGCCTTATAAGTCTGTATACTTTCACACATCACAAGCTAGCATATGGCACTTTAGTTTTGAGGATGGAAAATGTACAAAATGAGATATTTCCCTGTTTTACTAGGCTTAAAGTACTGTATGCTGTGCTTACTTTAAAAAGGCGACTACCCATGCCACACATAGCTTCCAACGTGTATAAAAGCCACCACTGAATCGATAATGCTGTTTTTACACAATCAAATCATCATCCAATAAATTTGCCATGTGCAAACTAGAAGGATGTTTCAGATGTCTTGTTGGTGCTGTTCCTAATATTCACAGGCTTGAAAAGAATGGTTTTCTACATTATGAACGAGAATAACACTAAGAGGGCAATGTGTGATGCTGCCAAAGCAACAACCCAGCATCTCTAGACGTTTCCATCTTAGTTATTCTCTGGTTATCCTGAGGTTCCAGGAGCTACCAAATGGATGGTGCAGCTCACATTGCTTTCATACATTTGCCAACACAGAAGCAAAGAGCCGTGCTCATTAGAAAACTAAATTCTCCCTGGATGATAAAGCTGATCTTCAAATTATAAGACTAGAGAAAACTGACGTTGTCTTAGATGGCCTCCAAGGTCATTCAGGAAGGATACATTATTCAATCCAAAGTAATTCAGTCATGTTTTGCTTCAAAAAGTCAACCACGGGGCCTACATATTATTCCCTCTACGTCCAATGAAACAAAAGCAGCCCAGCTTCTGCTGCCGCTCTGATAATTGGCACTTGAGTCTTTCTACCCAGTGAGCACAAACTCCCATGAAAGACATCGGATCTGCTTGAAGTTATCAAAAACCCTTCAGAACATATGGGTCTTGGTGGAAGCAACCTGCCAAT
Organism: Myodes glareolus; assembly: GCF_982192425.1. Classification (NCBI taxonomy): domain Eukaryota; kingdom Metazoa; phylum Chordata; class Mammalia; order Rodentia; family Cricetidae; genus Myodes; species Myodes glareolus. The sequence continues at coordinate 15,467,648 of NC_142052.1, forward strand.
AATATTGAGCAAGCTAAATAAAGAAAAAGGGCTAAGTGAGGCTGGCCGACATCCAAGCTCTGAACACACCGGCCATGTGGCAAGGCATCAGTTCAAAAGATCATCTCCTCAGTAGCAGGAAAGCTAAGTTCAAAGCGAGTGTTCCAAGGAAGCTAATTTCATGTTTGCACTTAATCTCCATATTAAAGAAACATCAGACAAGTGGTGTTTAGAGAAACTCTGAGGTTAGATCCAAATTCTGGAACTCAAACTATGTTTGTCTTTTGGGAGGACAGCCATTTGGAAGCATGAACAAGAAATACAGGAAGGATTTTACAAAAGACATTAGATGTTGTTACACTTTGTACTCCCAGGAGAAGAAAATGCGAGATTTGTACTTTCTGAGCACCATGCTCACCACATGTTCCTCAGTCACTGGAGATCACTACCCAATAACTCCTGTTTCACAGGCTGTCTGGCTCAAATTGCCTTCTGGGATCCCAAATGTGCCAAGCTGCCACATCTTCTAGTCATCAAAGGATAAAATAATCCTGGACAGGTAAAGAAGTCACTGTCACATGCCTTCTACCTTGAGTATTTGCATTTTCCATGTAATTTTAATGTAACTATCAGCCAAAATAGCATTTACTGAAAGCAAAATGTGAACCTGGAGTTGGCTGATATTTTGCAGTTCTGAGTTCTGGAGTTATTAATGTATGTCTATGAACTTCATATCTTTGAGGCAACTCATATACCACATGAATCTGATTAAGTGTCCAATGGCCACCATTGAGCTCAATTTTATGCAGAGAATTTTGATACAACAAAATGACGTTTTAAAATGGTTTTTTTTGAAAATTTTGTGCATTAGCACAGAATTTACAGCATCCTTACACTTTTTCTCTCCCTATCCAATTTCTTTGAGATTTCCCTCCCAAATTTATGATCTCATTATTGTTACATGTATGAACATCTATGAGAATATACCCAAGAACATCCAAATATGTTAATTTACTCATTTATATTCCAATGCACATACATACATGTGTGCACACGTGTATATGTGACCAACTGCGTCCATGTAGCTTTACTCCTATGTGCATGTCTGGAGATGGCCCCTGCCATTAGACAACCTATATAGGAGTTCATTCCCAGACACAACTGATCTTTCTCTCTCAGCAGCCATTGATTCCCGTGGCTCTTTGTAACATGAGGGCTGGCTGTGGGGGGCACCATTCTGTAACATGAGGGGGCCTGCTTGTTGCGGTTTCTGTCCTGCCCAGTTCCCCACAGCCAGCAAGCCCCAAAGAAAAATCACACAGAGATCTCCATAAGTTATAAAACTGATTGGCCCATTAGCTCAGTCTTCTTATTAACTCTTGTAACTTATATTAACCCATTATTCTTATCTGTGTTAGCCACATGACTCAGTACCTTTCTCAGCTGGGCAGGTCACATGTAGTGTCTTTGGTGATCTGGGCTAAACTGCGGAGGGAGCTTCTTGCTTCCCAGAATACTACTGTTCTCATCACCCTGCCTCTACTTCCTGTAGACCCACCTATACTTCCTGCCTGGTGTCAGAAGTGCTCTTGTTTCCACAGGAGAAGAAAAATTGTGGATATCATTAAAATTAATAAAGGTTCGATTTGAAGAGGAGAAACCCCTTGGAAAAGAGAAATGACAGCTCATCCACAATAATGATAATCATACAGGTGGTAAGAAAAACATACAGAATGGGAGCAGGGTTCTGTTCTTATCTCCACAGGAAAACACTCATCTTTGAGAAATTCAAGGGACCATGGATGTTTAAATACTGACAAATGGAAAAATAACTACCCAATCGGGACTATCAAGGAAACTGAACAAGTTCTGTAAGTATAAAACTCTAAGATATACTATATTATATTTCTAAATTTATAGAGCTGGTTTTGGAGTTGGACTCTGGCTCAGTCCCTCTCTAATTCCAAGCCTGTTGTTAAGAGAAAAGCCCAAAGTTTCTGGAGTTTCTGTCTTATATCAAGAGCCATGATATGGGACAGAAAGAAATATGAATTTAGAAAACATCTTTGCTTTTCTTTATATCTATCATACCTTTCATTGAATATATCTATCATGCCTTTCATTGAATACATGTATGTCTGTATATGTCTATATGATTAATGTTTAAGTTTTCCACAATGAACAATGAGTTTTTCCTGTAGTGACATTTGAAGTTTCCAGGAAAAGATGGGACCCCCATAACAACAACTCCACTCGGTTGATATGACATCATGATACTGATAGTGCTACTACAAGACCTGTTTTGGGTACCAGCTGCATAAGATGGTTCCAACTTGGTTAGCTGAAATGGTGCACCTCTTGTACAACATTCTGGCCAGTCCTCCACAAAATACTCAGAGACTATTTGCAATCTTACCAGACATTAATCTTGAAATTTAACCATCATTTTACTTTCACAGGATCCCCCAGAAAGAACATTGCCCCCATGACAGCTGGAAATAATTCTAGAGGACGACGTCCCCTCTCCCAGTAAAGTTTGTCCTTGAGTTTAGGGACATCATTAAGTGGTTGATTATAATTAGTATACAGTTGAGGGTTTGGGGAAGGATTTTATAAGCTCAGGGATCTTTTTGAAAAAAAAAGAGGGATAATTGGATGATGGGATAATAGATTGGTACTTGTGAGTTATTGTTTTTAGACAAATATACTGGTATCAATTCTTGTATATGATTACAAAGTTAAATTATATTGACTACTGTATGCATGTATGCATGCTTCTACCTCTGTTTAAACCATTTTTATGCATTATACATATATATTGTATTGATATATGTTTATTTACCATATTGCAGTGTACATTTCTACCTCTGATTAAGATACTTATATATTGTTTATGTATTGATATATATTTACCATATTGCAATGTATACTTGTACATTGCTTACATTTGGATGTCATTGTCCTCATTTATTGCACAGTTGTTTATTGTCTTAGTCTTTAAGTTAGATAGGTATTGAGAATTATATAGATCAATAGTCATCTATGTTTGTCATTTATAATTAGACTAATCAGGTTCTTTAGATACATAGGGATTATATTCAGTATAGATAGATAATCTTCAACCTCTTCAAAGAGCTATAGAAAATGGTCTTTAATATAACTAAGAGTTCTGTGGTAGTGAGACACAATTGCTCTTGGTAACACCAATCTATTCCCGAGAGAATGTTGAGCACCAAAGACACTCCACCTGGAGCCTTTCTTCTTGGCAGAACTGGCCTTTGGGTAAAGAAATGTCCATACCTCAACTACTGACAGAGATACAGAGTACCCGTAAATGGTTAAAAACAGGACTGTCATACCCTGCCAAGACAGAATAAGATAGTTTTGAGAAGTTTCTTGCCTTTGAAAATGGTATGTCAGTTACGTTAAGCCTTAGCCAAAGTTGGTTGCTTCAACGCTGCAAATGTGACTTTGGGTGGTTGCCCAGGTAGCCAGTTGTCTCTGTGATTTGTTGAATGTTTTGGAAGTTGTTTGTTTGCACTTTCTAATTACTCAGGTAACATTATTTCCCTTCTCAGATCTTCGATGAGGTTGAAGATTATATAAATGTAGTTACTTTCCTCTCATGACTTGGCCAAGTTATTTATTATACAAAACTTTAGCTAGTTAGAATAGGACATTTGTTCTTATTGTATATAATTTCATAGTAGGTTTAGAACTCTCTTATTTAAACAAAAGGGGGAGGTGCTGCAGGAGCTGCTTCTGCTCCCTCAGCCAATAAACTTTAAGATACCAGCCCACTTGAGTGTGGTCTGGTTTGCTTTAAAAAACAGTGGCAGCCGTATGCTCGCTCTCTTGCTTCCAGCTCTGCTTCCGGCTACTAGGCTCCTTTCCTGATTGCACAGAGGGCTGTTGTCTAGGACGGTGATCTGTAAATTTTTCCCCTTTAAATAAATAACCATTCTATTAATCATAATTCCAAACCGGTGTGGGATTGTTTGTGACTTACACCTTCAGCTCTTCATTTGGGAGTGGTAGCATGGGGAATGTCCCATCTAGACTAGCTTGTCAACTGGTGCTGTCATTGTGCTGGTCTTGTTCAGGCAACCATATTGTTGGGAGTTTGTAGGTGTGCTTCCCCTGCAAAACAAAGTTTCTAAGCACAGGCTGCCAGATTGAAATAATAACTTATAGAGTTAATTGGGTTAGTTAAGCCCAGCTGATATTCTGCTCAATTGTTCTATGTTCTATGTTCATCTACTAACCAGGTCTATTTTAAATATCTTAGAGCTGATCTAGTCACCCTTCAAAGGGTGTAAATAGAGAGGTGACCCTCCTAAAGACAACTAAGTAGGAAGTCATTGCAATAACAGGATACAGAACATCCCTAGAAACAGAAGAAGGGAGAGCACGCACACACACATGCATGCACACACGCTCACATACATACACATACACACGCACATGCACACACATGCACACACACTCACACACACACTCAACACACTAATGTCTTCCCTACTGCTATGTCAAAGTGGCTGAAAATCCCATTATACGATTTTTTCCTTTGGGTTAATACTCTCTCCAGGATACCCCCATTAAAATGCAAATATGTTTCCTGAGAGGCAATACATTAATTTATTAATTAGCATTCCTTATACTTGTGAGAAGCAAAAAATGTCCTTGGTATCAGGAAGTGACCAAGCGTTTGAAATTCCACTTTGACTCATCACTAGTAATCCACTCATGACCGCTCCACACTGCTGCTGTTTCCACTTAGCTCTGCTGTCATAGAGACTGGCTTGAAGAAATTGAATGTTTTCTTTCTCCCCAGAGAGCTCCAGAAATTCTGGAGAAACCTCTCAGGACTGACAATTTCATCCTTGCTGAAGGTTAGTTTCACCTGGGCTTGACTCTATGTGTCTATCTGGACATGTTGACTAGAAACAAGTTCTTCTCAGGGAATGAGAAGCAGGCATCCTAGATTTTTACAGTGTTCTCCTATATGGACTGCCAGGAACCCCAGCAAATTCAGCAAGGGCATCCTTTAGAAGTATATCTTTGATAAGTTCTTAGAAATTTACAATAAAGCAACTTTGAGCTAAAGATTTGCAAGCTCACGGACGTCACAACATCTCTAAAGGAAGCTGAGGCAGGTTATAGTACTTGCCTCTCAGGGCTGGCTTTTTTAACTCTGCGAGAAAGACCAATTTTGCCTTGGATTGAAACAATCTTTAGAAAGTGTGAAGAGAAACTGGATTTCTGATTGTCTTCAATGTGCGCCCTGTAAGACTCCAAGGGAGTCATCTCAGTCTTGTTGAAAACAGAGAAGCTTGGAACCAACATAGAGCCAAGTTTACATGTCCCCAGTGGTATGAAGTCATGACCCTCAAGGATAAGCACTAAAATCAACTATAATGTTGTGGGAGCTCCTTCCACTCCTTCAGCCAATAGTAGGCATCTTTCGCTTTAAAAGAATGCAGTGGCAGCCTTTCAGGAGGGCGTGGCCTATCATACCATATTGATCTAGAAGCAATCCACAGGGTCTCATCTCTGTAGTACGAGCGCAGGACCCCCTTTTTCCATCCTGCCTGGCTAGCTCAGTTGGTAGAGCATGAGACTCTTAATCTCAGGGTGGTGGGACACAGCCTGCTTCTCCTACAACACTATAAGCTTTAACTTTTGTTGGAACTCGCACTGTCTTAACAGTAAATATGGCCAGGGTGGTACAGGTTTTATTAACCACCAAAGTAAGTCTGTCATTATCTTTAACTGAGTTACTTTGGGGCAATTCTTCAGCTTTCTCCCAGGTTATACTATTAAAAGTATTCACTTTGGGAAATGTGGCAAAGCAGGTTAAATGGAGACAATTCAATCAAAAGCGTCAGTGAAATTATAATTTTTCAGAACATTGACGGACGATTAGAAATTTAGCTGGACTATGTTTACATTTTCTCCTCCTCAGTGCTAGGGATGTAACCCAAGAACATCAAGCATGCTAGACAAGCAATCCACCACTGTGCTTCATCTCTAACCCTTGGAGTGTGTTAACTGCTGATGGTGGCCATGGTACCTATCACTTTAACAGGGAAGCTGAGGAAGATGTAGGTCATGCCCTGTGAAACAGTAGTATAATCAAAATTTTGAAGTGGGCAGCCTTGAGATCATATACACACCACCAACAAAAATGGACTCAGCAGATTGTATGTATAATATATATAATATATACACACATGCATATATGTATTCATGTATGCAACAATAGCAACCAAAGAAAACGAGGTTATCGAACTGAGAATTGTGGGGGAGGATGTGAGAATTGTCTAAGCATGGTAGATGGAAGGGGTTGGAGCAAGGAAAGGGAGAGGTGAAACTGATGTAATTCTATTTCAATTAGAAACATATTAAAATAAAATACAATATAAAAATTGTGTATGGAGACAGACGTGTTTATTTGGGTGTGTATATGGTATGTGTTCCTCATCGCATATACTTTCTGAAACCCATAGACTTTTCTGAAGTCAAAAGCATCCCTTATCGACTGATATGGCGGGGGCGAGGGGGTGGCAAACGTTCCACGCCACGGGGTCTGCATCACCACCCACCCGGTATGGACCATGATTTCATACCTGTTACGAGCTGGATAATGTCCTAGGGGTTAAAACACAAGACACACACACAGATACAGAGTTCAAGTCATTCCCCAGAGGAGGAGAATGCCCGTTTATTCAAACTTAATCCAGGGTTAAATAGTTTGGCCCCAGAAGTGGAGAACCTCCTCCCAGCTAGGTGTGAGATCACAGTGTTGAGCGCCTGGCACCAAGTGGCAGGAGCTTTCAGGCAGGGGGTACTGAGCTGGGAACCCTGACAGGCAGATAGGAGGAGATTCAGGGTGCCTATGGGAACCCTCCTTAGCAGGTGAAATTACCATAGCAAAGACGGAAACAAGGTTCTGAACTAATCCCCTCCAGCTGGCAGAGGAAGCTAGGCTGGTTAGCGTAAAGAGTTCTCGCATTCTGTGCTTGGCCTTGAGGAACAGGGAAGACAGGGCCTTATAGGGGGGGCCTCCTAGATAACCTCAGGATGGGGAAGAGTTGCCATTGAAACCAACCTTATGATTAGAGATTGGAAGCTAATGGAGAAGAAAGGAGCTACAGATTGAGTTCCTCATCCATTCCTACATTTTAACCATCATAAAGTCCCAAAAGGATAAATATTGGAAGCTTCTGGGTGGATGAACACATGAGGAGAACACATGAGGAGGCCACGTGCCTGGAGAGGGGCATGGAATTCCATAGTCCTCTTCTTTACCGCATCTTAAGCATTTCTTCCATCTACTTGTTTCGGAGTTGAATCCCTATATTAAAAATGAGTAGCTCTAAGGAAAACACTTTCCTGAGTTCTCAGAACCATTTAGCCAATGTTTCGACTCAGGTTAAGTGTCGGGGGATCTCCCATTGACTTTGACAGTTGCCTGACATTTTAAATAGGGGCAATCTGTGGGATGGGGCCTTTACCTGTGGGCTGTGTACTAACTACAGTTAGTGTCAGAACTAAATTGATTGTGAGACACCTAGGGGGGACTGTAAAATTGCTTGGCATGCAGAAAGCACACAGCAGTATCAGAAGTCATGAGGTGTGGCTGGAGAGCAGGAGAAAGCATCTTCCTTCCTGTCTCAGCGTTCATCAACTGGCAATTTCCAGTAGAGTATGCAAACCCTCCCTAGCCTAGCTTCCTCATCTCTCCACAGCAGTTTTTCTTCCTAGCTAATTTGGCTTTTATTAAGACTAATCTGAATTCTAAATAAACTCTTGGAGTTGCTTAGAGATAAACACAATACAAATAAATAGCAGGGAACACTTGATGTTTTAAAGTGTACTTTGGAACCATGTATGTTTTCTGGTGCCAATTGCAGGCCTCCTATGAATTTGTGGACACAGTGAACTGCTGTGTTTTGACCTTACTACCTCCTCACCTTTCCCCTGCGTCAACCCTTTCTTATTATCTTAACTACCCATTATCTTATCACTCCTAAAATGTGCTCCCTGTACCTCCTTCCAGAGCCATCTCCATCACAGTTCCCCCTGGAGCCCTGCTCATATTCCCTTGGTTGTCTTAAATAATTCATATACATAATTTTAAATAGATTATAGCTCTGCCCCAGTAAAAAAAAAAATCATTTAAATCATTTTCTTTCTCCTAAATAAGAAAACCGATGACTCTTTTCAAGATTTTTGTCCTTCACAATGCTTTGGCATGGGTCCCCTGAACCTGCCACACTTGGTGGATAAGCTCTCAGTGACAGCATAAGGGTGTGCTCTCTCCAGTCCCAGCATGGACAGCCCTGCCTAGTTGGCGGCAATGTCTGGCCCTCATTAGAACCCGCCAGCACTATACATGGTAAAGAATGTATTTCTGATAATACTTAAGTTAGCTTTGGACCAAGGCCAAGAGTCTCTCTGGCAGACTAAAGCCACTTTTGCAACACTCCACTTTTAGCAAGATACATGATAAGGAAATATAAATAAGACATCATGGGTCACTGGGTCCCATGGCCCCACTTCCTCACCCACCTTTCCACCCTTTTTCTGGGCTTAGGAACCATTCCCAGGCAATTAGTCACAACCTTCTTCTACCTAAATCACTTTCCTCTCTCTCCCTCTTCCTCCCTCTCCTCCTCCTCTTCCTCCTTCCTCTCTCTTTCTCTCTCGCTCGCTCTCGCTCTCGTTCTTTCTCCCCTGTTAGGTTTTCCTTAAAAAGTTTGCTCACAGTGCTTAGAAATTCAGGACTTCTTTTAGAAGTCATTTTTAAAGATTTTAAACTGCAACGTTTAACTGATTTAACACATTCTTCTCTCTAAGATCACACTTGTTAAAGAAAATTTTAATTTATAATACTTCCCTCTCTGAGAATTGGAGGGGGGATCTCAAAACTAAAGAGAAAAATGTACAAGGTGGATTAGACCCCACTAAATCCAGTGCTGGAAAGTTCTGGCCATGACCCTCTGAGTCAGATCCGCGGTAACTGGGTCTTAGTTCGGCACTGTTGACTGGATATCACCAGCGCCGATCTGAGAGCTGTGTCTACAACAGTGCCCTTTGCTTCTTGGACTTAGTTGTCAATATTTGTGAAAGGACATTACTTGAAGTCCTATAAATAATAATAATTGTATAAATTATATAAAAACAATCATTGGGACCTGAGAAAATGACTCAGAGGGCAAAAATGCTTGTTGCACAAACATGAAAACCTGAGTTTGGATCCCTGAAACCCACACAAAAACTGGTATGGCAGTATAGACATGTAATGCCAGTGCTGGGTCCAAGACAAACAGCTCCCAAAGGCTCTCTGGCCAGCTATTCTAACAAAAACGGCACAGTCTCTCACTGGTAATGTGAAGGGCAGTAGAGGAAGACTTTTAGTGCTGACTTCTGGCTTCCACAGTACGTTCATCCGGGCATTCACCCCACTGACACACACGGAAAAGCATATAAAAAGCCTGACCATCAAGACCACAGAGTCTCACATACATTCACTGTTTACATGTGCTGGCTTCCAGAAAGTCTCATCTACAGAGTATCGTAACAAGTGTGGGTAAGGGAAGAAAGAAAATGCTCAGACAATACTTACCAATGAAAGAAAATCCTACAGAACATACATGATAATACTTGATTTAAAATAACTCCAATAACGAAAATAAAAATCTAGTTCTTGTATATTGTTTTGCTTGGCTGTTTAATAAGATTTATGTATCTCCAAAGTCGAGGAGAGATGGACACCAATTCTTTAATTTGAAATTAAACTGTGTCCAGGAGGGAGTGGAGAATCACACCTTCTGGAAACAGCGTACTTAAGAATTAGAGATGGATAGGATGTTAAAAGATAGTTTAGCAGTTCCTACACTTTAGGGATGGAGACACCCAGGTTCACTAGTGCTAGCACCCTTGGACATTAGCATCAAGAGACAGACAACCTCTCATTCAGATGGTGTTTCTTGAGATCTCCACTGGGAATCTGACCAGCAAGAAGACACAGAACATCTGGGAGCCTCAAACTCTTCAAACTAGTTCATAGTGAGGTGAACTAATCACCAAGCATACTCCATGTGGGAATCAACAATCAGAACTTAACACCCAACACACTCAGCCTGGTGCAGAGGAACTCAAAAGCTACTAGCTACTGTCATTATTAGAAGCAGGTTAAAGGGAGAAACAGAAGAAAGCTAAGTCAATGGATTCCTTTCGGGTCATCTTCCTCTAAGAGTCCACCACCACTGAAGTAATGAGAAACTAATCAAAAGTACAGTTCAAAAATTCTCTAACATAATCCATATGTGTGTATAAACTGGAGCTTCAGTGTTTATTAGAGAGATAGTAGGCATATTATGGCTGAAATCATGAACTCTTGAACTAATCAGCCTGTGTTCAAACCTAGTCCACCCATTTTCCAACTGGGTAACAATAAGCAAGTTATTTAATGTCTCCGTGTCACATTTTCCTCTCTATAAAAGAAATAGTGCCAGTCCCTATTTTGTAGGCACTATTAGAAATAATAACGCAGGTATTTGGAAAGCACTCAGGTATCTGGGCCAGGTGTATAGAGTAGCACCATCATCGTCATCATCATCAACAACATCTGCAGCATCAGTATCAATATTATATTATAACACTAGCTGAGACACCAGATAAGATGTTTTTGTAGTGGAAGACCCTAGAGAAGCTATTCAGAGCCATGGATCCTAATGATGAGATTATGCTGCAGTACCCACAAACCATCTACTGTTCAAATTCCAACCTCAGAAATACTTAAGATACTTTTGCACTGGACTTGAAACATAAGAAATATTCTGAGATAAGAATAAAAAGAGAATAAGAGATCATAAGAAGTAGAGGAGGAGGAAGAAGAGATAAGAGTAGGAAATGATTCTGAGAACGCCAGGATGACTCAATGAAACACTGTATGTAAATAGAACTTTGGAATTAGACCTTGCCAGCTGTTCTTGGCCTACAACAGCGCAGACAGGCTGTTAAAGGGACTTTCTGCCGAATGGGATTTACTTTTTCTGTGTTTTGTACCTGTGGAGTCACAGCACTTAATAAAAGTTTGGAGGAAGTCATATATTCGTCCAACCATTTTACAGATAAGGAAACTGAGACTTAGAAAAGGACAGTGATAAGCCAGCCTATGGCTTGTAAATACCGCAGCCTCTGAAGTACCTTAGCCATCACTAGACATCGGAGAACATCCCCAGCTTCACACTATAAATCTGATTAACTAGATCCATATTTTATAAATAAGTAGCTTAAGGAGCAGGAGTGCTTCACCCAGTTGAACTTCAAATTACTTTAGATCAAAGTAATGTATCTTTTCAGATACCAGACTCTCTCTTAAAAATTTATGTGCTTTAAAATTCCTGTTACAGAGAACATAAACAGTACATTGAGTTTGATCAGTCAGTGAAAAATTAATCTCAGGGGGTAAATGTTTCATCTTTCAGGGCATCGGAGAACTACATAACAAGCATTTTACTAAATTCCATTCTGGCCCTGAAATCATCTGCTCATGCCATATGGACGAACAGTTTACTGAGAAGTTGGCCATTCCTCACAAGGCCTCCCTGACAAGACAGAGGTTCTTCTGGAAATAATCCCATCATTCAATATCTCCCGTGTTTACCATGACCCAGACATACAATTGCAGCTTGCTCACGTCTGTGTTTAAATTAAATTCAGAGTTGGATGAATTAGATCTCTTAGACCCACGGTCTACTCTCATCCAGCTTCACAAGCCCTGCATCATATTTTATTAAGGGGACTGCTTTTCCTTTAATGCTTCATCCTGACTCCCACTCCCTTCCCTGCTAGAGCCATCCACTCTAATGCTTATAAAAAACCATAGGTGTTGTGGTGGTTAGTTTTAAGTGTCCTATTAAGGAATATCCAAATCGCTGGGAAGCAAGCTGTAGGGTAATGTCCAAGAGTGGAAACACTGAATCTCAGTGGATGTGACCTATTTTCTTGAAGAACTACCAAATAAAACCATCAGTGCTTCTCTATGGGTTAGACTCCCACGACTGATGCAAGAGTTTCCCAACTTTCTCATTAATAGCTGGTGCTAGCTGCCTTTCTAAGATCATCTGTCTAGTGCAGTGGTTCTCAATCAGCGGGTTATAACCCCTTCAAGGGTCAAACGAGTCTTTCACAGGAGTCAGATATCAGGTATCCTGCATATCAGATATTTATATTACAATTCATAACAGTAGCAAAATTACAGTTATGAGGTAGCAACAAAAAATGATTTTATGGTTGGGGTCACCACAACATGAGGGACTGTACTACAGGGTTGCGGCATTAGGAAAGTTGAGAACCACTGGTCTAGTGACCAAAAGAATGATAGTTAAGCCATTTCAGGATCACCAGCTATTAGAAATGTTTAAATATCCCTCCACCACTTTGATAATGTGAATTTATAGACTCCATACACATCATGTACAAGTCTGGAGCAACCAAAAGCAGTACCATGCATATAGATTCCTTCCACACCAATCTGCTCCAATATTTCTGCTTTGCCATGCCATTGATCTCAAAATATTTCACATAGGCCTTTGTTCTTCTGGGGAAGGGTAGGGTTGCCTCTCTTAAAGGCTTTCTGAGGTTTCAAATCTCGACCTCTGTGAGGTTGGTATAGTAGGATTGAGTTCCTGTCGTTCTCACTGCCTCTTTCCTTGCTCGTTCGCCCCCCATTCCCTCTCTCTTCCTTCCCCCACATCTCTCCTTCCTTTTCGCCACCTAGATCTTGACCTGATCTCTTTTTTTATCTCTTCCCTCCTCTCTAGGGAGAACACTCAGTGTTTTTCCTCAAAACAAGAGGGAAGGTGATGGGCTAGCCTAAGGAAACTGGATTACAAGGGGAAAATGCCACCTGTGTACACTCAGTTTTCCACACGAATGCACTTTAACCATCCTAAAGCACTTTACACATCATTCATTACCATTTGTAGATAAAAATAGAAACCAAGATGGAGACAAAAGGAAAAGCATTTTGTGATGTAATCAGATGGATGACCTCCAGGTAACCCACTTTAGCAGAATTTGTGTCTTTTACATTTATTCCTGCCTCATACGGCATCAGGAAACCTTTTGGGAATAGCAGCTTCCCTTCTATTCTCCTCGTTGTCTCTCTTGCAGATCCAGTCATCTGAGATGCAAGAAGATTCTGGCAAAAACTGATAACTGTGTCATCTTTGCTTTTCAACAATGACCTGTGGTTGCACTTGCAAGAATTCTTATTTCAATGTCAGCGACTCTCTTAAAAGAAGCATTTTAAATACTCAGTTATTACTGCAATATAACAACCAAACAGCTGTGCATTTTCAGACTACATTGCACTTTCTGATTATTTCTCATGCTAACCAACATGGTGAAGCAGAATCCTTACATGGAAGGGTGATTTTAAATGTTAAATCTCTAGGTATAGACACATATACAGTTTGTTTCAATTATTTAACTACACCCACTTGTTGGCAATTTAAGTTTTATATTGTCATCTATCAAAATCTGAAAACGTGTGTGTGTGTGTGTGTGTGTGTGTGTGTTTCTGTTTCTATGATCAAAACAGGTTAAATATGCTTGAAGAACACTTTTATATACCCGAAGTGAGCACTTGCTTCTTAATGGCCAGCAAACACCATTTGTGAGTGAGGCCACACACACAAACACACACACACACACACACAGAGAGAGAGAGAGAGAGAGAGAGAGAGAGAGAGAGAACTGGGCCTAGCATGTGGAGACCTCAAAACCCACCCCCAATGACAACCTTCCTCCAGTAATACCATACCTTCTAAATCTTGTAGTCCTTTCAAATAGTTCCACTCTCTGGTGACCAAATACATGAGCCTGTGTGGGCCGTTCAAACCACCACACAAGGCATATGTCTCCATCATTAGCTTATTACTAGAAAACAAAGTCCTGGTTTTCCCAGCAGAAGAGCTGGCAGAGCTTTCTCTTCTGCCTTGTTCCACAGCCGTTCAGGCCTAAAGAAACACACAGAGGTCTACATTAATTATAAACTGATTGACCTACTAGGTCAGACTTCTTATTAACTCTTATATCTTACATTGACCCATAATTAATTCTTGTCTGTGTTAGTCACGTGGCTTGCTACCTTTTATCAGTGAGCATTCTTATCTTGCTTCTTCTGTGTCTGGGTGACGACTGCAGACTGACCTTTTCCTCTTCCCAGAATTCTCCTGTTCTGGGTCACCCCACCTATACTTCCTGCCTGCCTACTGGCCAATCAGCATTTTATTAAACCAGTACAAGCGACAAATCTTTACAGGGTATAAGATCATTGGCCCAGAGCATTTCATCACAACCCATTACCACACACAAGCTCTTTTAGGCCAGGTGATTGTTTGATGGTTTGTGGAAGGATCCTAGTAGGTCTTTTGTCTTCAACCCACTACCAAGATCCATAAGAAGAACTCTCTTAATGAGAGATTCCCCATGAGGGCCAGCTTGTCATTTTCTCATGCCAGATTGCCATGAAAACTTTTATAAAGAAAAACCCAATATTCCCATCTTCAGATGATAAAAGACTCCATCTGATCATTCTTTTGTAAAATTATACAGATTTATTCATCATAACAAATAATGCAATGATGTAAATCCATTATTGTTTTTATTGAGCTATACATTTTTCCCATTCCCCTTCCTTCCTCCCCTGTCCCCTTTTACTTTCCCCCTGCCCCCCACACACTCCCAATTTATTCAAAAGATCTTGTCTTTTTCTTCTTTCTAACTTAATGCCTGTCTTAGGGTCCTCTTTGTTGTCTTGGTTCTCTAGGGTTGTGGACTGTAAGCTGATTATCCTTTGCTTTTATGTCTAATATCAATACACTTATGAGTGAGTGCATACCACACTTGTCTTTCTGGGTCTCAGTTATCTCACTCAGTATGTTCTTTTTTAGTTCCATCCATTTGTTTATGAATTTCAAGATGTCATTTTTTATCGCTGAGTAGCATTCCATTGTGTAAATGTATCACATTTTCCTTATCCAATTTTCAGATGAGGGGCATCTAGGTTGTTTCCAGGTACTGGCTATTATGAATAATGCTGCTATGAACACAGCTGAGCAAATGTCCTTGTGGTATGATTGAGCATCCTTTGAGTATATGCCCAAAAGTGGTATTGCTGGGTCTTGAGGTAGATTGATTTCTAATTTTCTGATAAACCACCATACTGTTTTCCAAAGCAGCTGTACCAGTTTGCAGTCCCATCAGCAATGGAGGTGTGCTGGAGAGTTGGATCAGCCATTAGAGTCTAGGCTCACCACCCAAACTATAAGAGACATCAGTTCATTTCACTGGCGAAAGGCGGCGCAGACTGAGAGCAGCACTGAGAGGGCTCGCCAGCCCTCAGGCCTCCCAGATAGCTCCCATGCTGCAGGCCTCTGAAGGCCCAAACAACCATTTCAAAAGTAATGATTACAGAGTCTGAATTATAAAATAATTATGAGTTAGGAAAATGTATTTGTCTTCACAATAATTCACAGACATGTAAATAAGCAGGGTCTTATATCCTAAAGCAAGGTCAGCAAGCTATAGCTCTTGGACCTGATCTGACTCACAGATGATTTTATATGTTCCGGACACAAACATAACTTATCTCCCACACTCCCATATCAGTTTGAGACATTGTCTCATTATGTAATCCAAGCTCACCTCCAACCTGAAATCTTCCTGCCTCAGCACTCTCAATGCTGAGACTGCAAGAATGAGCCATAATACCTGACTTTTTAAGAGCTGGAGGGGGTAGGTAAAATAGCATGGGATGCAGAAAGTAGTTTCTGAATATTTAATGATGTGTTTGTAGGTAGGTCAGAGTGTTAGTTTGTGCTCATGAGTCCAGTATCCATGGAAACCAGAAGATGGCATTGGAGTCCTGGAGGTGGAGTTAGAGGCAGTTCTCAGTCACCCTACATGGGTACTGGGAACTAAACTCTACAAAAGCAATATGTACTCTTAACTGCTGAACCCCCCTCTCCAGCACCTACCTCCCTTTTGTAAATTGGAACTCATGAAGTTTAATTGAAACACAGACACATATTTGTTTACTTACTGTCTGTGGCTACCTCCTAAGGCTGGAACCCTAAACTATTTGTTCACTGGCTCTTGACAGGGAAAATAAATTGTGGACTCTTAGTGAAGCAATAGACGATAACTATGGTGTTCTGACGAGCTTTTCGGTACTGTAGCTTTTAATCATGAGGAAACAGTGATTAACTGTTCAAACCTATCCTAAACTGACCTTGCGGCTTGTTACTCCTTCTCATAATAAGTTGCTGGTCCTTAATTGTTTTGAGAGACATGTTTTCTCTTACACTAAAGCAGTGTATGATTGATACAAACCAGGGCATTTCTTCAAACGCCCGGGAGAAGCAAGCACACAGTCTCCTGGCACAAGGGTCTGCTAAGCTCAGAACCAAAACAATTAAAGCCACAGAGCACACGGGCTTCTGTTCCCGCCTCTGGCCTACTTTAGAATCCACAAATCCACAGAAAAGTTTTGAGCAGCTTTTCATTAACTTAATAAGAAAAACAGGGTACAGGCCTTCTTTTGAACGTGGCTTCTTTGCTGTTGTTTGTGACTCCCCTTGACAGCGGCTGGATGTTCTTCCTACATTTCTCTAGAAGGGGGTGACCCACCGCAGGATTTGACTGCTGCCCCCTCATCTCACAGTTCTCATGCTCAATCCATAGTTGTCATGTGGGGCAGCCTGCAGATCCACCCTAAGTCTCATCCATGCCATTCCCCAAACACATGCCTCTAGAGTGCTTTCTAAATCTGGCATCACCAATGCCTTCAAAAGTCATTCCCCAAGCAAAGGCTTTGAAAAAGACACAAAGCAGACTCCCCAACTATTACAATTCCATCATCTCCCAGGACTTCACAAATATGCTACATTAAGTTTGTTATCTCCCTGAGTCACATAAAAGCTTATTTATATTCAACTGATCAAGTGATAACCTAAGCAATAACCTCTCTGTGGGAGGTACTGACCAGAAAGCCCTCCACTGAGGGCCAAGGACTCTGTGGTCCAGTCCCAGGTCCTCAGTGTACCCATTCCATGAACTGCAACATGAGAGGAAAGGTTCGGTTCTCCACACCAGTCTCACTGTTCAAATATGCTTTAAAGTTCTGCAGGAGCTTAGACAGACTTTCCTCCTGTGCCCTTAGTCAGAAAACAATTCATGACTCACAGGTCTCAGGGAGTCTTTTAACCAAGTTTGGGAAGCTGCTGCTGCTCACTCAGCAGCTTTAAAATCCAAAACATCATTTCTATCAAATGTATCAAATGAATACTGCATTTCTGAGCCTGCGCTGATGACTTCAAGATGTACAAATTTACTTTCACTTAGAAAGGTATGATTTAATTTTCATAAGTGACTTTTAAAAGAAATAGGCCTTCAAAAAAAATCCATGTAGCCAATAACAGTTCTGATGAGTTACTAATGACAGTGTCTGCCTTTGCCAGTCATTACCAAACTCTGCCTAACACAAAGATAAATATCTCTCTACCACAAACCAGATTTTTTTGTTGTTAAAAATCAAGCCAAGGAGGATAAAGAAAAGGGGGCGGGTAGATGGAGGCAGTACATATTTAATTAGGCCTAGGCTTGTTGCCTGATTTTCATTAGGCCCCAGCCTGATTTTGATTTGGCCCACTCTAAGTCCTTTCAGGCCACTGGGTACCAAGGCCAGTGCTGATTTTCTTGCCTGTTTCAATTCATCAAGAAAATCCTTTGAAAGATGAAAGAAACTCCACATTTTTTCACCTGTTGTTCTTTCTTGTGTGCCTGTCACTTTGCTAGCCAAACTTGCTTCAAGCCAAACCAAATGCTTTCCAAACCTCTACAGTATGCCTTTGAAGATCTTTTAAGTATTTTCTTATGCTGGCTAGTTTAGTTTCCAAATAAGGAGTAAAAACGTAACGTAGTCCTTAAATTATTTTTTTTTAAATACCAGAGATGCAAAATCACATTCCAGCATGTGCATAAAAGCAAATTCCTCTTCCCTCAGTTGAGAGGCATTGAGCCAAATCCACCTGATGTTCATTACTGTTCCCCCGCATATTGCTTATGTATGACAACACTCCTTAAAGACCATATGCTGCCTTTATTATCGCCACTTCACAAGTTTTCCCAGGCTCTCTAGAAGAAGTATTCTGTTGGCCCAGGCCACCGAGGCCCTCGTCTCACTACTCTGGTGAAATTCAGGCTGCTATTTGCACCATTCGCAATAGCTTCCTGATTTCCAACAGCACAGCAATTAGGGACCTAATCTGTCACCACCAGCTTCAAGCTTTGGCTTTCATCAAAAGTGAAGGAATTTTCCAAGGAGGGAAAGCACAGTGCTACCTTCGAGCTAAAAATAGCTCTGCCTTCCAGACAGCGCACACCTTCACATGGCTCCAGTGAAACCCGCTTCAAGCAGTTTACAAAAGGGCTGGAAGGAGAAAGCCGTGGCAGACGCTGGTTTGTGCCACCTAGTTCGCTCCAAAAGATTCAAATCAGGAAAAGCTAAAACAGACAGGAAAGGTGAGCACTGCCCACATTAAAGCAAATGAGGCTCCAATCTCTGGGTTCTTCTTAAGAGAGTCAAAATAGAGAAATAATTGAACATAATGAACATACCTAATTCTTTAAGGCTGAGATGTGAGGGCTGTATTAAATATTTACATGGCAGAAAACCAACAAACTAGAAAGTAGAATAGAGTGCCTTGATAGAACTTTGTATCATAATCATAGTTTACTAAAAGGTAATAATATTGATAATTAGTAATATTATTATAACTTCTTATGAAGTATTTTCTACATTCCAGGCAGTACTAAACATGTGCCTTATTTTCTTGAATGTTCTCGGTAGCATCATTAACTATGTACATTATATTCATTTGACAGAATCTAAGGCTCAGAATATTAAGAAGTTTGCTCAGAAACTATTAACCAATGGTGTTGAAGTAATGGCCAATAGTTAAAGTCTTACTTAGTAGCAAGTTATTTTCTCTAAAGTCAGCCATTTAGACATCCAGTAGTGATTTTCATACATGCATTTATTTCTTGATGCACATCAAATAGGAAAGAAGTAATAATTCCATTATCCCAAGGGAGCTAGAACCCTTGATGGTTAGTGGCCATTGTTAAAGTGCCTGGACTCAACAATGCCATTGGGAATCTGTCTCTAGATGTGTCTCTAAGGGTGTTTCTAGGAAGGTTTACCTGAAGAGGAAAGACCCACTTTAAATGTGGATGGCCCCGTTCTGTGTATGGGGATTCTAGACTGGAACAAAGTAGAAGGCACGCAGAGGACTAACATCCAATTCTCTGTTCCTGGCTGTGGACAAAGTGGCACCAACCACCTCACATTCATGCCACCATCTCTTCCCTGTTTTGTGAACTGTACCCTCAACTGTGAGCCAAAGCTGGCCCATCCTTCCTTGCACTGCATTTGCTAAGAGCTTCCTCTCACAGCAATGAGAAAAGTCAGAGAGATCAGTTCCCCAATTCTTGTTCATTTGGGGGTTTTATCAAGGCAGTATACAACTATCAGAAGGTGGATTGTCAATAGAAACGAGGGGACTTATTACTACCTACCAGAATGTTTCATGTACCCTGTTCCTGAGGTTTTGCTGACCGAATAACTTGAATTCACAGCTTCCTCGCCTAGCTCACCAGGACACAGCTACCAATCAATCACTAATCCCTGGGGACACTTGCCTGTGTTAGCAGAGAAACCTTGTCAGATGCCTATGACTTCCAAATTCTCCTGTCCTTTTCCAGTCTTCCTGGAAGAGATCACCTCTCTCCCGTGTCTGTCTGGACTGCACTCTTTCACAGAGACCTCCAAGCAAGCTGCTTGTACATTCTTAGTTTTAGCAAAGCAACTCCTAGCACTCACTTCTAATTACCTTCTCAACTCTCTGAAAGACTAAGACATGACCTCAAGGGAGGCCAGAGCTGGAAGCAAGTCAGTCACTGAGACCCAACCATTCTCTGATGACGACTAAGCTGTTATTGCTGTATCAATGTTGCCTCTGATTCCTCGTCCCTTATAATAATTATCTGCCAGGATCGTCTTTAATCCTTTGGCAAAATATCTTCTGAAAGGTGCTGCCCACTAGTCACAATAACATACCCAGAGCGTAACTGAATTCTAATAGGAACCGATGAGTAAATTCATTGCCCAGTTCAGACAGTCATTCACCCCACACACTTCTCACTGAGAAACAGAACCTCGTCGGTAGAACTGCTAGATAGAATTAAGCTCCTAGTGTATTCTAATACAATTTATTTGGGAAACTTTAAGAGACAGAGACAATAAAATCACCAGGAGATGAGGACTGGGGTCAACACCAAGCATGGTGCTAGAAAATTGAAAGAAAAAAATTAAATTGAGTTCAGACCAGAGACCTCAATACAGGGATTTAAAAATGTATTCTGTGGTCTCTGCTAGGATGAGTTATAACTTGAGAAAACTCAAGTCCAGCATCCTCTTTTCTGATAGTTTTCTGTTACAGACAGATGGTGACCTATCATAACACCCTTTCCCTGCGCCTGTAGCTTTAACAGACAGTTCCCTCCATGACCAGTCGGTACCTAGCTCGGGCCTCTGTGTCTTTTCCTGTGGGTTGCCTCTGCCTCAGAGCAGGATCTGCCCACCTCTAGGGAGGCCAGGATGGTGGTGAGTCAAGACTTCCAAACAACCTCCAGCTCTCAGGGGTCACACAGTAGATGCCCAGTTTCCCTGGCTTTTGCTGGGACTAGAATCTCTCACCGGGTCTCTGTCAGAATGGAATCTACCTTCCTAAGCGATAACCACCCCTGGATGCATTTGCTATTGATCTTTACCGATCCCTTTACATATCCTTAGTTATTTGTGGTATTCCTAGGATTACTTCAAAAATTAAAATACTCCAAGCACCAACCTTTTGAATTTTAATTAAAATACAATTCTATTATTTTCCCTCTGTTTTTTAACCTACAGACCTTCTTATGTCCACTCACTTCACACCTGCTCTGGCCTCTTTTTCTTTGATTATTGTTGTTACACACACACATAATCATATAAATGTAACCTGCTAAGTCCATTAGAGTTGGTTTTGTGCATACAATTTTAGGGCTGACCACTGGTATCAGATAACCAGGATTGCCCCTGGGGAAGACTAATTCTCTGTATCTCAGCAGTCTTTAATTGCCTCTAGTTTTTGTCTAGGGATGGGAACCCCTGAAAGTTCACCCTTCGCCAAGTGAATGCCTGTGGTACTGTCATTGTTCAGGTCTTATGCAGGCAGACGTGTAGTTGCGGTATCACAGACATAGCTTGCCTGTCATTTCTAGAAGCTTCAACCTCCCAGCACATTTTTTGGTCCTCTGCCTCTTACATACTATAAGAGCTCTTCTACAATGTTCCCTACTTAGGTGCAGGCGTTGTGTGATAGGTGTATTGATTGGGTCTAGGCACCCACAATCAGTTGGTCTCTGCATTTTGACCAGTTGTGTTTTTCTTTAATGGTCTCCATATGCAGAAAGAGGTTTCTCTGATAAGGGGTAGGAACCACGCGTATCTGTAGGTATAGGCTTTGAACGCAATTAGAAATTATGTTGGTCAAGTAACATCGTAATAGTAGGTTATTTTGTATTGTTCCTGATCTCACTAGCCCTGAGGAATCTGGCTAGGTTTTCGGTAGCAGGCAGGATTTTCCTCCTGTTAAGCGGTCTTAAGTTCTATTAGACAACTGCTGGTTACCACCAAAGATAGGAGTTCCACGGGGGCACCTTTAGAGCTATTTTGCCATTCCTGTCCTTGTTGTAATTCTCAGGAGTCACAGCTGGTTAGGACCACAAGTTACTTTCCTCCTTCAGCAGTTTACATAGCGCTGCCTGGTTCCATGAAAACTGGTCCCCAGGAAGGAGGCTTTCAGGTGCGATCTGCCTCAACTCTTCTAAGTCCTGTGTATGGAGTGTGTGGAGTCATCAACCTCTGGGAGGTCACAAACAATCCCACACCAGTTTGGAATTATGATTAATAGAATGGTTATTTATTTAAAGGGGAAAAACTTACAGATCACTGTCCCAGACAACAGCCCTCTGCTTGATCAGGAAGGAGTCTAGGAGCCGGAAGTAGAGCTGAAAGCAGAGCCTCAGGAAGCCAGAGAGAGAGAGCCTGCGGATGACAGCCGCTGCATTTTTTAAAGAGAGAGACCACGCCCCAGTGGACTGGTATCTAGCGGCTATTGGCTGACGGAGTGGAAGAAGCTCCTGCAGCACCTCCCCCTTTTGTTTAAGTAAGAGAGTTCTAAACCTACTATGAAATTATATACAATAAGTACAAATATCCTATTCTAACTATCTTAAGTCTTGTATAATAAATAACTTGGTCAAGTCATGAGAGGAAAGTAACTACATTTATATAGTCTTCAACCCCATTGAAGATCTGAGAAGGGAACTAATGTTACCTGAGTAATTAGGAACTGCAAACAAACAACTTCCAAGACATGCAACAAATCACAGAGACAACTGGCTACCTGGGCAATCACCCAAAGTCACGTTTGCAGCATTGAAGAAACCAACTTTGGCTAAGGCCTAACATAACTGACATACCATTTTCAAAGGCAAGAAACTTTTCAAAACTATCTTATCCTGTCTTGGCAGGATATGACAGTCCTGTTTTTTCCATTTACAGATACTTTGTAACTCTGTCAGTGACTGTGGTATGGACATTTCTTTACCCAAAGGCCAGTTCTGCCAAGAAGAAAGGCTCCAGGTGGAGTGTCTTTGGTGCTCAACATTCTCTCGGGAATAGATTGGTGTTGCCAGGAGAGATTGCGTCTCACTACCACAGAACTCTGAGTTAGATTAAAGGCCATTTTCTACAGCTCTTTGAAGAGGTTGAAGTTGAAGATTATCTACCTCTACTGAATATAATCTCTATGTATCTAAAGAACCTGATTAGTCTAATTATAAATGACAAACATAGATGACTATTGATCTATATAATTCTCAATACCTAACTAACTTAAAGACTAAGACATAAACAACTGTGCAATAAATGAGGACAATATGACTTCCAAATATAAACAATGTGCAAGTATACATTGCAATATGGTAAATATACATATATATATATATATATCAACACATAAATAAAGTGTAAGTATCTTAATCAGAGGTAGAAATGTACACTGCAATATGGTAAATATACATATATCAATACAATATATATATATATCAATACATAAAAATGATTTAAACAGAGGTAGAAGCATGCATGCATACAATAGTCAATATAATTTAACTTTGTATCAATATACAAGAATCGAAATCAATATATTTGTCTAAAAACAATAACTCACAAGCATCAATCTATTATTCCATCATTCAATTATCCCTCTTTTTTTTTTCAAAAAGATCCCTGAGCTTATAAAATTTCTCCCCCAACCCTCAACCATATATTAATTATAATCAACCCCTAAATGATGTCCCTAAACCCAAGGACAAACTTTACTGGGAGAAGAGACATCGTCCTCTAGAATTACTTCCAGCTGTCATAGGGGCAACATTCTTTCTGGGGGATCCTGTGAAAGTAAAATAATGGTTAAATTTCAAGATCAATGTCTTTTAAAATTGCAAATAGTCTCTGAGTATTTTGTGGAGGACTGGCCAAAATGTTGTACAAGATGTGCACCATTTCAGCTAACCAAGATGGAACCGTCTTGTGCAGCTGGTACCCAAAACAGGTCTTGTAGTAGTGCTATCAGTATCATGATGTCATATCAACCAGGTGGAGTCGTTGTTATGGGGCCCCATCTTCTTCCTGGAAACTTCAAATGTCACTGCAGGAAAAACTCATTGTTCATTGTGGAAAACTTAAACATTAATCATCTAGACATATACAAACATACATGTATTCAATGAAAGGCATGATAGATATATTCAATGAAAAGTATGATAGATATGAAGAAAAGCAAAAATCTTTTCTAAACTCATATTTCTTTCTGTCCCATCCTCAGTGGATGAGCTGTCATTTCTCTTTTCCAAGGGGTTTCTCCTCTTCAAATCAAACCTTTATTAATTTTCATGGTATCAACAATATTTCTTTTCTTGTGGAAACAAGAGCAAAACCCCTTCCCCAATGTTGCACAACTCCTGGCTTCCATTGAGAGGTCAGCACAATAAACCGGTACCACTTTTTGCCACATGTCATGGCTCTTGACATGAGACAGAAACTCCAAAAACTCTGGGTTTTTCTCTTAACAACAGGTTTGGAATTAGAGAGGGATTGAGCCAGAGTCCAACTCCAAAACCAGCTCTATAAATTTAGAAATATAATATAGTATATCTTAGAGTTTTATACTTACAGAACCTGTTCAGTTTCCTTGATAGTCCCTATTGGGTAGCTATTTTTCCATCTGTCAGTATTCAAACACTTGAATTTTTCAAAGATGTGTGTTTTCCTGTGGAGATAAGAACAGAACCCTGCCCCCATTCTATACATTTTTCTTATCACTTGTATTATTATAATCATTGTGGATGAGCTGTCATTTCTCTTTTCCAAGGGGTTTCTCCTCTTCAAATCGAACCTTTATTAATTTTCATGGTATCCACAATATTTCTTTTCTTGTGGAAACAAGAGCAAAACCCCTTCCCCAATGTAGCACATCTCCTGGCTTCCATTGAGAGGTCAGGACAATAAACCGGTTGATTTAATTCAGCAGACTTTTCCATTATCCGATGTCTTTTTACCGCTGTTGTTCCCTTCTCATTAGCGTTAAGAAAATTCAAGGTTAATAAAGCATTATGCTATCTATTTCTGGGGGTATTTTCTGTCCCTTTCTGTTTGTTTAGCATATCCTTTATAGTACGATTTGATCTTTCTATAACTACCTGACCTGTAGGATTATTTGGTATACCTGTAATGTGTTTTATATTATAATAATCAAAAAAGCATTTCATTTTCTTAGATACATATGCTGGACCATTGTCTGTCTTTATTTGTGCAGGTATACCCATGATGGCCATAACTTTCAATAAATGTGTGATTACCGAATCAGCCTTTTCTGAGTTCAGGGCAGTTACCCTGAGTACGTGTCAATGGTGTGGTGTACATATTTTAATTTACCAAGTTCCATAAAGTGGAACACATCCATCTGCCAGATTTCATTCCTTTGAGTACCCTTTGGGTTACTCCCTGCAGGTGTTTGATTATAGAAAGAACAAGAAGAACATCTCTTTACAATGTCCTTAGCTTGTTGCCATGTAATGGAAAACTCTTTCTTTAAGCCTTTACTATTGACGTGATGCTTTTTATGAAATTCTGAGACCTGCAACATGATTCCAATCAATAATTGATCAATTTCAGCATTACCTTGTGCTAGAGGACCAGGCAGACCTGTATGGGACCAGATGTGTGTTATGTACATTGGACAAAGCCTATTTCTGATTATGTCTTGTATTTGGATAAACAATGAAGTCAACTCTGTGTCATCTTGTATAAATTTAGCAGTTTCAATATGCAAGATAACTCTTTGGGCATATTGTGAATCCGTAACTATATTAAGAGGTTATTTAAAATCCCTTAACACCATAAGAATGGCATATAATTCTGCCTTCTGGACAGAGTTATAAGGGTTTTGTTTCACCTTACTCAATTCATCTGATTTGTAACCTAGGACTACACTCTTCCTAGAGAAAGTTGTATGGAAAATAAGTGCATGCAAAACCTTCCCAAGTCTTTTAAATCTTGTGTTAAAGTCCTGGTTTCTCAAGCAGCAAGTATGCTTCAACTACTTCTCTACAGAATCCAGGATGTACTAAATAGTCAAGTGTGGCTTTTACAGTGTCAGGGGCCACTCGGCCTGTGAAGATGTGTATGGTGCCATTACTGCAGTCAGATGAGATGGGTCATCAGAGAGAAATTAGCCCAGCAAGTAACAAGGACAGCACACAATAGGTTTTCTGGAGAGCTTCCTGTCCCCTCTCCACAGAAATTAGGTGACTAAATTAACCCCATTTGAATTGAATTTTGATTTGTGCTAGATTTCAGTTTGCTTACACACAGACACACAGTACCTGGAGCTGCTTCAGCCTAATGGCCTCCTAGTCAATTATTTTAGCATGCAGAATCAGAATCTGAAGGCCGTAGGACTCTGTTTTTAACAAGCACCTAAGCGTCTGTTATATGGATGGTGTAAAATAGTCATTTGTGCCCTCCGTGAACTCTCGCGCCTTTTTTTTCTGAGAATCCTGTTCACACAGGTCCTTTCCTAGATGAAATGCTTTTTCTGGCACTAACTTTTAGAATTTTATGCTTATGTTGCCTCAAATGCCAAGCCCACCCACAACTCCTGAAACAGTCCTTAGTGACGATGCATATTTAGCCGTTTAAGTCACCACCTCTCTTACACTGATTCCCTTTTCCATACCAAATGTTCCAGTGCTAACAGACAGTCCAAATGACTCACTACACGCAAGCGTCATTATGGGCGTTCACCCCTTTTTCCGGTGTAACGATATACGACTTGCAACAATTACTTCGTGAGGTCAGCTGGAGTCTTGTGGAGGGACACAGAATTTTGAAAGGGTTCTGAAGTTCTTAAAATATTGTCAGTCTCTGTTCTGCGGATCCACTGACCTTCAGAGAAGCCTAGCCGCTCCCCTTCTGCAGACCTGCCTCCTTCCCATCAGATCCTTTGCATTTACTGCCGTTCTTGGCAAATTTCGGATGCAAACAATCTGGTCAATTGTCTCCAGTGGCAACAAATTAAGTCTTTACTCAGCCAGGACACACTCCCTGTGCTATCTTTTAAAGGCTACCTGCTGTGAGTTGCTTCAAGAGCTTGCTAGCATCTCTGTGGAGGGAGCCTGCCTGCGGATATTAGAATGCTTCTCAGGTGTCTGTTTTCCTCTCCAAGATTGCGGTCCCTGCCGCAGCAGCGAATGCTGCCATTTGTTGCCTTTCTTCCCCACAAAGGCCACTTTGTCTTATCTGATGTTGAAATTCTTCTGCAGAGCTTTGAACAAAGAGGCATAAGGACAAGCACTCAGCTGGAAATGTGTTTGCTGTGCTTGGCATTTCCCCATAAGGTACAGATAAGTACTGACTTTTTGGTTAAGTTCTGCGCCAGTGTCTGGTCCATACTGACTGGACCATTATCCTTGGTCTTCCTTGGGGCTCTGAGTTCTCTTAAAAATGCAAAGGACAAAAGGAAGAGAGAAGCAGTTGTCAGTGTTATCACTAATTAACTGGAGGTCTTTTCTGATATCACGAAAAATGACATTGACTTTTGGGACACGAAGACATTTTCCTGGGCAATGTATTGGTGAGCAATGGGACAAATGTGGCAATCACACCTTCATGTTGGTAGATTCTTCATTAGACTTCTCCACCAAGGAAAATGTTACTGACTTTAGCTATTTTTCAGGTAAATGTGCAGCAATGCCCCCCTGCACCCCTCCACACCTCCCCTCCCCCATCTCTCTCATCTTTATCTTTAAGGTTTCTCTGTAATGCTGGCTATCCTGGAACTCGCTCTGTAGACCAGGCTGAACTCAAATCCAGAGATCCCAATATAACATAGTAAACTTCATTTTGCTTCAGTTTAACAGTTATGGACCAGAACACAGACGACCTTCTGCTTTACCCACCAGTGGCAGCTGTCAATACCCTAAAAGAAGGACAATCCTCGGTTGATTTCCCCAAGTAATGCTCCTTGTCCTTTGACAGCAATTCTTTTGATTCTGCCAACTGGAATAGTTTCATCTGATTCAGAACCGTCCCCTACTTCACATGGTCGGCCAAACCAACAGATTCGGCAATGTCATAGATAGTTAAGGAGCACTCTGTTTCCAGTGAGGTTATTATTTATTTTAAAAAGAAAGTGCCACAGAATTACCAAAGTAATGGTGGCAAAGAGGGAAAAATCACTTAGTACAGTGGAAAGCGCCCTCACTGTGGACCAGAATAGTAGTGGGAGCTGCCATATAATTTGATCTAAAGAGTCTCCCAAAGGCTCAGCTACTTAAAGGCTTGATTCTAACTGATAGGATTTTAAGAAGTGATTGAGATTGTAAAGTCCCAATCTAATGATAAAATTAGTCATTAATTAAGTGATTACTGCTTTGACGGAGTTGTAATTTGAAAGCCCCGTAAGTAAGTGCCATGATCTAGGAGGTGGCGCTAGTTTCGGCCGTGGTGCACCTGCCTTTGCTGCTGAAGCGGTTATGCCGTCACCTGTCGCCAGGCGCCCCTCCACCATCAGCTGTGTGATGTGCATCCCTTAAAAGGGCCTGACAGACACAGCTCGCTCTCTCGCCTCCTGCTCCTTGCCCATCTATCTCTCTTGCCTCTCTTCTTCATCTTGTCTCTGTTCTCCCTGTCTGTCTGTCTGTCTGTCTGTCTGTCTGTCTGTCTAGCCCAATAAACCTCTGGCACTATGTTACATGGCATGGTTGCTTAGTGGCAGACCTTGGCAGAGCCTGAAAGGTACCCACTTTGCCTTTCTGTTTTTAAATCTTTACAGGTGGGACCTGATAGAAGTAGGTTACTAGGGAGATGCCTTTGAAAGCTTACCTTGGCCCTATTTCTTCTCTGTCTTTCCCTGTCTCTTCCTGTTTGCATCCCAGCTTCCCCCACCAAATTATCCTGATAGTCTTCTGCCTCAACTTAGGCAAGCAGTGGAGCCAGTCAAGGTTTTCTAAAGCCCCTAAAAGTACAAGCCAGGAGACATCTTTTCTCCCCTGAGTGATTTTCTCGGCTATTTTGTCACAGGTAGGTTCCTGTAGGCTCTGAAAAAATTCGGTTTGGATGAGGGACAAGGGCATTGCAGAGCTTTTGTGAAACAGGACTTGCCTATCGTGTTGTTCTTCCTGCCACTCCTCAAGATTCAAATATCTTTATCTACAACAAATTCTGTTGGGCTGGGGATATATTTCACCTGTAGAGTACCACTTGCCTAGTGTGCACAAGGCTCTGGATTCGATCTCCAGGACCCTCTTAATAGTATTGATGGACCAGTAAACTGTCTTAAATATTGTTTTTTAAGAAAAAAATATTAAACCTATCTTTTTGGTGAGAAACCTAAATGTATGAAATAGTATGATATATAAACACATGTATATGATAATGCTAATATCTTTCTTTTTACTATAGAAGTTATACTATTACATGATTCAATCATATATAGGAACAAACACACAATGAAAATTTCACCTTTTTGGAACAAAATTCTTTAACTAGGCTAATGTTTTGGTTGTGTTAAAAATCTTTTGGATGATGATAAATGCTCAATACAGTCATGTCTATCAACATTATCAGTATATAGTCAACCATAGAGTCTGTTTTCACTCTCTGTGTGATGACTCTACCTTGCCAAAAATGTATATTTATATTCAAATAGGCAGTTCATTATCCATTCATCCAGAAGAAAGTCACATCAAATTTACCAGAAGTCAAAACTGGGCAAAATCGAGGGTGCTGAGTCATCCTGACTATCTATGACATTCATGTGACAAAATCAAAAACAGACTTGAGAATCTTAGAAAATGAGCCAAAAATTAAGACAACCATGATTGTGTAACTGAACCTGAAAGAGAAGGGAAGCATGGAGAAATCCAGGATAAAGTGAGACCACACACAGCAAAGGAAACCGTGACAAATTTGTCTGTTCCCCTCTACAAAAAAAGAGGACCCCATAGGACACAATTCTAGACAAACCAAAAACACCAGTCAATTCATTCCAGATATCACATTAGAGTTCATAGCCACCTTTGAACTATAAATCTATAGGTTTACATCAGAATTTCCTTCAAAGTTGGGATTGCTTAGCATTTAGAGGATTATGCATACTCTCCTTGAGATATATTACTGAAAATGTTAATTTGAGATGACTCATTCCATTGATAATCTAATTTAAGCACAATTTGGTGACCAATGGCAACGAAACACTACCTTACAGGCCCATGTATCTTTGTGTTAGCAATCAGATTGTCACAGGAGAGTCCCACTAGATTCAACCAGCTGATGCACCGGGAACTGAAGTAGATTTCAGAAGTGAATAAGGCCAAATGACATCAAGGGCACTGGAGGAACAAAGGCGTGTCATTGCTTCCAACAGAAAAGAGTAAGAAATACTGCACCGAGTCATATCACCCACACCTGAGGGGACCTGAGCCCCTATCAATCAGGATGTAGATCCCTTTAATTACCCCCTATTAATTCAAACTTTGATTCTTTTTCAGAGGAGATGAGTAGCTAAATTTTGGACCTCTGCTTTGATTAGGATCTATAAATATAAGGATTCAAATCAACAATGAACAGTACCAAAAAATGCAAGGTCCATTAAACATGAATTATTTAAATCATATGAATAAAAAGACACTCCTTATGCCTTCTAATATGAAGTATAATCACTAAAGCCACAGCGAGACTGCCTCTTCCACCTTACAACAGGCCTGCAAACCTTTCACATATCCACTTCCTGCCACCTGCTCTCATTTGACTTCTTCAGTGTAGTTGTCACTATCGAATAGAATTATATTTGTCAAGTTCGTTGCCTGATTTCCCATACTGTAGATTCTTCCAGAATGCAACTTTCATGGAAAGAGAAGTCTTCACTGCATGGTCGACAACTGCCTAGAAGAACATCTTCCATTTCATTGCTTACTTAAACAGATGACAAAAGACTGGTCATCCAGAGACCCCTAAGACAAACCCCAGAGAAACTCAGGGGCACATGGAGGCATACATGGGCACTATCATCAGCAGTGCCAAGAAAAGAAGAACTGGGGAAAACCTACATGTTCTCAAGAAAGGAATGAATAAATGCATTGTGGTATGTTTATGCAAGGGAATTTAGTAATTAACATGAATTAAATTGACTTACATAGATAAAGTTTAAAAAAACATTGGCTGAACAATAAAGCAAACTATCAAAGATGCATGTTGTAATGTACCCAGTTAGGACAGGAAGGTCACCCAAGACAAGGGTAGCCTGGGGACAGGGAAGAGGTGGAAAGAATAGGAAGTCTGAAATGAAATCAGTCATTTTCATTGCTCTAAAGAAAAAAAAGTTTATTATGTGTTATGTTTCTCTATATCGCTGTATTTAAAATTTTTATAGGTCTTATTAATCATTTAATATCATCAAAAATAGCTCAGGTTCTCTCCCTGCATTAATAAGTAACTAAACCTTCTCTGTATGATAATCATGATGACCATGGTAGCGACGGCTTTCCCTCTTTCTCTCTCTCTCATATTATTAACATCTCCTATTTTATTTCTCCTTGTATTATGCTTCTTTCCCAAAATAATTTTACATAGTTTACAATAAGGATTAAGGGATAATCTCACACAGTCTTTTAGAAAGACAAAACTGTAAATAAGCCAGCTACTAAAGCAAACATTGGTATCTCCATTGAGCTTCAAATTTTGCTTCAAGTTTCTTGAAGTTCAAATGACAAGCAAACACAACTGAGTGATTACATTGCTCTTGATATTTAAGAGGGTATCCTAAGAAAGACAGAGCATTTCCTCGAATTAAATTTTCAAAGCAATCTCTCATAAAAGACTTGATGTCAGGGACACTAACAGGAACAATGTCTCCAAGTTCACTTTCCCTAGAACCAAAAGTTGGTTTTCACATTTTTTTTCCTCACAGCCACTTCTTTTTTTAAAGGCTAAAGACATAACATCTAGGTTTTGTTTAGAAAAAACATTCATTACTTAGGAGCCAATGTAACACATGCCTTTAGTCATCTAACTAAATCCAAAGATAAATACCCAGTTTTTAAGCAGGGAGCATGTCTCTTAGATAATTGCCCCTAACTATAATTTACTTTAAACAACCTATTGATAGATAAAACTAAACATCCATCAATTAATTATAATGAGTAATGTATCTATCTGTAGCTGAGTCACTGAGTAAGGAGGATAGTTTTATTTCTTCTAGAAATATAACTTGAAAAAGGAAGTTATAAAAATAAAGGCCTGATTCATCCTAGACTCCAACTAGCTAAATCCTGGTTTCTTTTAGATTTGTCAATTCTTTATTTAGGTCCAAAAATTGTGACTATCTTAAGTGTATGGGTAAAGAGTTATGCACTCCAGGAGATACTGTGGTTTTCTGGTAGCATGTTCTGTAAGTTTCTGGTGTCTGCAGTGTGGGAATATGTCACAGAAATTGAGGTTTGAGTTAGTGCCAATTAAAAAGTGTAATGTAAAGTCCACTTACCTGTTAATTATTACTGTTACTGCCAACAAATAAGGAACAGACAACTAATATCCAACAACATGGAATTTTAGGAAAGAATTTCAGAAGAGAGAGTTTGAGGCAACAATTACTGGCGTTTGTATCTCCTTTTCAACCTTTCATTCTGCCCTCATCTCACTGCAAAAGAACCCTTCGGTTAAAACAATGCTTCCATTAACCCTTCAGTTAAAACAACAAAGCTTCACAGCAGCAACAGTGACTCTTAGGGAGACGTGGTGATTTCACTCAAGTTATAGAGCTAGTCAGAAACACAGTCAGAACTTAAGCTCATGAGCCCTGGTTACAAAACCAGATGCCCTTCCATAGCTCTGGGTCCACCATGCACCCTTGATAAGAGAGCCAAAGTATGAGATTGCTCTCCCTCTCCAAGGCTCTACAGCATCATCCTGCCTGTGACATTCAAGAGGGCACTATGGCTTGAACAACCCCCTTAGAAGTTTACGTGTTGGAAACTTAGTTCCAAATTTTGTATTAATAGTATTGCAAAGAGGAGCTTGTGGAAGATAAATTGAGATTAGATGATGTCATAAGGGTGGGCCCCCTATGATGGCATTTTTGGCCTTGTGTTAATATGAGTACCTCCTCTTTTTAACTAGCATGTTTGCTTCATCTCACTATAAATTGGATTCTGCTACACTATGAAGTACCAAAATGAGCTGTCACCAGAAATTTAGCAGACACCAATGCCATCCTTTTAAACTTCCCAGACTCCCAAACCTTGCCTCAAAACAGACTTCCATCCACGGGGAGTTTGCAGGGCTCAGACCATGACTAACAGCCAAATTAAATATGATAAAGTGCTCTGTTATTGTAAGACATTAGGAAAAAAAGTGTAATGACAATAAAAAGGAATAGATTTGTCACATACACATAAAATAAATAAATAAAATAGAAAAAAATCTCCTTTATATATTTTCTGAACTCCTGTATTTCGTGAGAGCAGCAGATAGTGGGTTAAGACAGAGTCACACACAGAAATCCTCCCATGGTTCTTCTCTACATCCATTCCCATCATAGAGCAATGTTCCTCTCAAAGTCACATCAGCTCTCAAATGTGGACACTCACTACAAAGGCAGAATGTCTGTTGTGAAGCCTGCTTTTAAGGCTTCTTTGTGAGTTATAATTGCTATTAATGTAACCAGAAACAGAACAAGTGTATACCCAAAAGCTGACAGGAAATCGCATCCCGTGTGAGGCATAAAATTGTCTTTCAGAAATGAGGTCACCAGCTCTTACTGAGTTCACAATTAGATTTATGAAGTCTGTTTCCCAACAAAAGTTATACCTTCTTTCCTTTTCATTCTGTTTCTCCTGCATTGTCCCTCAGTATTATGGGAAAAAATAATTTTCCTTAAGTATGGACTTATCTTCATGCTTATTTAACAATCAAGGATAATTTAAAAATAAAGAGTACTTCCCAGATAGAATTCAATGACATTTGCAATGTCTCTAGTCTAAAGCTACTCTCCATGGGAAGAAGGAACCAAAGGAATTGCTAGTCTTGCTAATGCCATTTGGAAAACCTAGGGACACACTACACAATGTAAACAGTACATTCTTTTTCATAAGTGTCAGATTCGCCTACCTTCAAATACCAGATGAACAAAGCTAAGGGACTGGGAGAGACTGGAGCCCAGAAATAGATTTAAAAGCTTTAACTTGCCTAACTTTAAGCCAGTGTTATCCCCATTTATTCACATTCATAATCATATTATAGTAACTACTCCCACCTCATTCACTTTGCTCGCCTTCCCTTACATAAATGAACAAGTATCGTAACTGATACAGATGAGAGTTCAACAGTATCTAAAGATTCCCCTAGGCAAACAAACTTTTGTTTTTAAATTGGACCCTCATAAATAGGACCCTCATACGTAATGATGTTCTAAAGGAAATGGCCCAATATTACCAAAATGCGTGCTCCCATAGACATTAAGACACCTTGCTCAATTGCAATCAGTTATACATAGTTTCATGTATAAAAAGGCAGAAAGTTGAATTACTAAAGAGTCAGGTTCCACTAGTTAAGATGTGTAGAAACTTAGCCAGATTGTCTGTGCTTATGAAGCAAGCCTTGGCTGGTGTGCCTGAAGCAGCCAGGCCGAACAGGAGCACACTACTCCGTCCCATCTTATATCCTGAGTCTGGTATAATGACCCATGGGGGGAAAAAAATCCCTTTTCTCTAGCTGATGATTTCTGGTTTTCAGAGGAGAATGAGTTTTTATTTGAACAGAATAGTTTGCAAGAACATCCTTAAGACATCAAATTTTATGCCAACAAGTTGCTCAGTGAAAAATAAAATTTTAAATTTGAGAAAGTAGCATTTCAATTAATGCATTGCTTTAATGCTAGGATTGCTAACACTCTTTTAGTATGGCGTGAAACAAGGGAACTGGGAAAAGGGGTTAATCCCTCCATAGTCTGTGTTTGTAGAAGATGATCACAGATACACTCAAGACCCCCAATTTATCTATGTGGAGAAGTTCATCATTTTTCTACAAATTAGTACTTAACTAGCACTTAACAATTCTTGCAGGGTCTTAGGGTAGGAAAAGAACACGGCACTAGTTTCAGCCTGTCTCGTGGAACAGCAGCTAACAAATTCAGTCATGCAAGAAGTCTAACCTCATGAAGACAACGTCTAACAATGAAACAGAGTACAAAGGTTCAAACTTGTTTTTCTGTTATTGTAATAAGAGATCCTGATGAAAAGTAACATGGGGGAGAAAAGAATTTACTTCTTTTTATACTTCCCCATCATGATCCATATTGAGGAAGAACAGAGAAAGAACTCAAGGCAGGAGCCTGGAGAGAAACTGCACAAGAATGCTGCTTGCTGGCTTGCTCTCTGGCATATTCCAAGACCTAGCTCTTCTAGCTTCCTTATGCAACTCAGGCCCACCTGCCTAAGATAACGATGCCCACAGAGGCCTGGGCCCGCACACATTAGTCATTATCGAGACACACCCTTCAGACATGCCCACAGACCAATCTGTCCTAAGAAATTCCGAGAGTTACCTTCCCAGGTGTGTGAAGCTGATGGCTAAATCTAACTAGGATGACAAATAAACCCCTGAATAATTATGCAATTTTAAGACAGTCTAAGACATAACTCAACAGATCGATAGTGGGCCAGAGAACAGCACACAACAGAGAAAACCCAACCACAGAGAGTCAGGCAAGGCTTCTCTGAAGAGAACAAGCAAGCTGGTTCCTGAAAGAGAAGAAACTTGCCCTATAAGAAGCTGAAAAACTCAGCATTCCAGTCCCAAAAAATAATGCAAGGGCTTTGTAAAAATAAGTGTCTAGGGTACAATGAGAGAAGGTGGGCAGAGGTCAGATGACCCACTTCTATTGATCATTGTAAACAGTTTGGGCTTTGAATTCAAAGGAAAACTTGGAATACGGAATGAATGTTACATTGGAAAGGAAGTTCCACCATATATTATGACCAAGGGCATCAGATTGTTCCTAAGTGAATTAGCAAGCTAGATACAGTTATCTTGAATCCCCAAAATCTCTATAACCCATGTGGTTATGATTCAAGTTCAAGACATAAAAATAGAAATAAAACTACTAAAGAAAATTCAAACTGAGGTAATACTAGAAATGAAAATTTTAAGAAGTCAAATAAAAACAAACAAAACCCTCAGAGGTAAGCTTCACCAACATAATACAAGAGACAAAGAGAGAATCTCAGGCACTGAAGAAAAGATAGAAGAAATGGACACCTCAGTCAATGAACATGTGAAATCTAAAAAATTTCAGGCACAAAATATCCAGGAAATCCAGGACTCTATAAAAAGAACTAATCTAAAAATAATAGGGATCAAGGAAGAAGAAACCCAAGTCAAAGGCATAAAAACAACAAAATCATAGGAAAAAATCCCTAATATAAAGAAGAGACTGTTTATCAGAGTACAGGAAGTACACAGAACACCAAATAGATTAGACCAGAAAAGAAGTTCCCTAGGACACATAATAATCAAAATGCTAAACTTACAGAGCAACAACAACAAAAGAGCGTTAAAGGTTTCAAGTGGAAAAACAACAAATAACATATACTGATGTAGACCAATAAATGACTTTCAGTGGAGACCCTAAAAGGTAGAAGGGACCAAATGAAAGTCCTAAAACCTCTAAGATTTCACAGGGGTCAGACCAGACTATTATACCCTGCAAAACTTTCAATCACAATAAATGGAGAAAGAAAAACGTAGGATGAAAAACCAAATTTAGGTAGTATCTTTCTACATATCTAGTTCTACAGAAGGCTCAAGAATGAAAAATTCAACTGGAAGAGGTTAACAATACCCATGAAAACACAAGGAATAAATAATCCTGGACCATCAAATCAAAAGTGGAAGGAAAAAAGCCACACCCTAATAACAAGATAGCAGGAATCAAGAAACATTGCTCATTAATAACTCTAACACCAGTGGTATCAATTTCCCAATAAAAAGACATAGAACAACAGACAAGATTCAAAAACAGTATCTGTCCTTCTGATGCATCCAATAAACACATGTTAGCATCAAGGACAGACATTAAGTCAGGGTAAAAGAATGGAAAAGATTTTCCAAGCAAATAAGCCTAAGAAGCAAGTCAATGTAGCCATTTTAATATCTGGCAAAACAGACTTCACACTAAACTAATCAGGAGAAATAATTGCATTTCTAAACATCTATGTACCAAATACAAGGGAACCCAAGTTCATATACTACAGCTTAAATCACATATTAGCCATCACACAGTGATAGTAGAAGACTTCAATATCCTGTAATCAAAGCTGCTTTTTCATTTTCTGACCACCCAGACCCAAATTGCTGGGTTCTCCAGCAGATAGGGCTGAGGCAGAGCCGGACCCACCAATCTCTCCCGGGGGCTGAGTGAGATGGCAAGTGTCTGATGACACCAACACCAGCACCACTACCACCACCCACCCACCCCGGCCACCGAGGAGAAACACACACTGAACCGGGAGTCTGTCAAAGCAGGATCTCAGGGGGTTTTTTGGTGTTTGTTTGTTTGTTTGTTTGTTTGCATCAGGGCAGAAATTTTTATAGGGCTGAGGTAGTGGGTGGGAGTCTTGCAATGGGGTGAGATAGAGTAAGGAATATGGGCCAATAATATCCTGCCACATCAGCAGTAGCTGGGCAGAGTCACTCCTCTGCAAACTCAAGTTAGCCTCAGAAAGTTACACTGGGCCTCACCAAACTCAAGTTAGGCTTAGGAAGTTACACTGGACCTCATGCCTGGGCATCATAAGTAAATAGAAGACTGATTGGCCAACAGTCCGGGGATATTTCTAGCTAACTCATTTCTATTAATATGTATTGCCATGAGGCTGTCTCTCACCAGTAATGCTCTGGCATCTCTCCTTTATCAGCTACATGGTGTCTGCCTTACTCCTCCTTCTTTCTCCCTGATCAGTTTAGTTTCCCTCCCTACCTATATTTTGCCCTGCCATAGGCCAAAGCAGCTTCTTTATTAATCAACAGTAATAAAATGTATTCACAGCATACAGAGGGGAATCCCACATTATCTCCCCATTTCTGGCTAAATAAAAAGAAAGGTTTTAACCTTAACATACTAAAATTACATGTAACAAAAACTGGTATCAAGCAAGAATTATAGTTACAATATTTCTTTATGAGTCTAAAGTTTCATATCTAATTTATCTTTTATTATAACTAAGGAAAACTATAACTAATCTTCCTTCAACTTCATCAAAGACTCCAGAATGACACAATATTACCTAAGCAAACATGAAGTGCATTGTAAGCAACTTCCAAAACTCTGGAATTGACAGAGGTTTCTCACTGCCTGGACAGTGACCCAAAGTTCTTCTGTAGCATTGGGATATCCATCATTAGCCTATAGGCCCATAGTATCCAACAGATTTTTCCAAGAAGCAGGAAATTTGAAAGTGGGTCCCACAGGTCCAGTTTATACAGTATACTGTCAAGCAATCCAGGTAAGAGCTTTTTTTCCCCAAATGACTAGCCTTGTCACATTAAAGGTAAATTCAATAATGAGTTTTTTCAATGTCTATCAAACACCCTGAAGTAATTGGTACTGCCGGAAGCAGACATGTATCACTGTCAAGAAAAGTATAAGTCCTTAAAACCTTTTAAATGAAATATTATGTATGTCTTTGAAATGTTGAAGATTATCTATCTAACTGAAATATATCCCTGTCTATCTAGAAAACCTAACTTTTAATCTCAGCACTTGGGAGGCAAAGGCACATAGATCTCTGTGAGCTCAGGGACAACTTGGCCTATATACAGGACAGCTAAAGATACACAAAGAAACCTTATCTCAAAAAACCAAAAATTAAAAAATAAAAGTAAAAGAAATAGAGTTTTAAAAAGCTATGTAAAGATGGAAAATACACAAAGAGTCTAGATTATGTATATTATTGTATTTTCTTTTAAGTTTTTTACTGTGAATGACCTAACTACAGAGATACATGTTATTGTATGGGCTGCTAAACCAAACCATCATATATTTTAAAGGTATCTTGACTTCAGAATTTAAGTTTAAGGACATGTTACTTTGGAAAAGAGGGTCTGCTTTTGTTTCCATTGAATATAGAAAGCGGTGGATTCTTTACCTGTTAATATGGTTTGATCAAACAAGACTCCCTGAAGCGATGACCCAGGTGGTCCAACGTTCACAACAGCTTCAGAACTGCTGGCTGAGATGTACCAACCGCACAGGATACCCCACGAATGGCCTGATTAACACAGCCCAATCAGCAGTAAGTAGTCTAAAAAACTACACCCAAATCCCCAAATATTGCTTATAAATGTTTGTTTTAGTTTAAAAGGGGTTTATTATGAGTGGTTAAAGGTCACAATCAAGGTCTTTCTAAAAACAGGGGGATATGATATA
Organism: Myodes glareolus; assembly: GCF_982192425.1. Classification (NCBI taxonomy): domain Eukaryota; kingdom Metazoa; phylum Chordata; class Mammalia; order Rodentia; family Cricetidae; genus Myodes; species Myodes glareolus. The sequence continues at coordinate 15,506,860 of NC_142052.1, forward strand.
GAAATGAATACTAGATTGGTATGAACTTTGGTTTGTTGATATAAATTTAATGCAAATTTTATTATATGTATATTTATAATCTTATTTAAGTTACTATGTTTATACAGCTCATTTAAAAAAATATAGTGTATAACTAAAAATTACAGATTAATAGGTAGTTATTTATAATAGGTGAACTTGTAGTCTTGTCTGCTTCTTGCAGCACCAGTTACTTCAGAGTTGATGGTCGTTGAAGAAACTCATTATGGAATTTGCCTTCAATATGACAAGGTTAGACATTTGGGCAAGAAGCTACTCCTTCCTGGACTTCTTGACAGTATGCTATATAAACTGAACATGTCAATTCCACAAAAAAAAAATGACTATTGAACTTGCCAAAAGAAAGTGAGACAATTCCTCAGAGTTCCTGCTTCAAGAAAAAGAATCTGCCAGACATTCTTCAGAATACAGAAGAAAGTTATTGACAAACTGCCAATATAGGCAAAACAATCTTCCAAATTTCCTGCTTCATGGAAAAGTTTGCCAGATACTATGGACCTGTAGGCTGAAGATGGATGCCTCAATGTTACAAAAGAATTCTGTATGACTGTCCAGGCAGCGAGACATCTCTGTCAATTCTAGAGTTTTGGAAGTTGCTTACAATGCACTTCATGTTTACTTAGGTAATATTATGTCATTCTGGAGTCTTTAATGGAATTGAAAAAAGATTAGTTATAGTTTTCCTTAGTTAAAATAAAAGATAAATTAGATATTAAACTTTAGACTCACGAAAATATTGTAATTGTAATTCTTGCTTGATATCAGTTTTATTGTATGTAATTTTAGTATGTTAAGGTTAAAACCTTTCTTTTTATTTAGCCAGAAATGGGGAGATAATGTGGGATTCCCTTCTGTATGCTGTGAATATATTTTATTACTGTTGATTAATAAAGAAGCTGCTTTGGTCTATGGCAGGACAGAATATAGGTAGGTAGGGAAACTAAACTGACCAGGGAGAAAAAAGGAGGAGTAAGGCAGACACCATGTAGCTGACAAAGACGAGATATGACAGAACATTACTTATAAGTCATAGCCTCATGGCAATACATATTAATAGAAATGGGTTAATTTAAGATGTAAGATCTTGCTAGGAATATGCCTGAGACATTATCCAAACAGTCTTGTAATTAATATAGTTTCTGTGTGATTATTCGGGTCTTGGTGTCTGGGAAATGGAAGCACAATTTCAGTTTACAGTCAGGTGGAAGCCTGGTGCAGAGGAATCTCCCAGGAGTCAATGGGGATTGACCCCAGTTTAGATTACTAGCAAAAGCAGATAAGTAGCCTGAACTGGCCATTCCCTGTGACCAGATTGGTGCCTAGCTCAACTGTCATTAGAGAGGCACCATCCAGCAAATGATGGAAACAGAAGCAGACCCACAACCAAACATTAGGTGAGTTCAGAAATCTTGAGGAGGAGAAAGGAGTAAAGGAGCCAGAAGGGTCAAGGACACCACTGGAAGGTTCACACACAAAACTAACTGGGCTCATAGGGGCTCGCAGAGACAACCAAGCAGACTGCATGGGACTAAGAACTCTGCATATTTGTCACAGTTGTGTAGCTCAATCCTCTTGTGGGACTCTTAACAACAGGAACAGGGGCCGTCTTCCCACTCTTTTACTGGTTTCTGGACCCCCATTCCTCATACTGGCTTGCCTTGGCCAGCCTTAATACATGGGGAGGTGCTTAGTCTTACTGCAACTTAATATGCAATGTTTCATTGATACTCATGGGAGACCTGCCCTGTCCTAGAAGAAGAGGGAATTGGGGGATAGGTGGAGGGATTTGAAGGAGAGGATACAGGGGGACAGCAGTCAGGATATAAAATAAATAGATGATTTTTTTCAATAAAAAAAAAGAAAGATCTCTCATGCTTAAAGATCAATAGGCTTAATAAACTGGGAATGGCCATTCCACCAAAAACAATCTACAGATGCAATGCAATCCCCACCAAAACTCTAACTCAGTTCTCCACAGATCTTGATAGGACAATCTTCAGTTTCATGTAGAAACACCCACACAAACAAACATACAAACAAAAAGAAGTATAACTAAAACAATCCTGAATAATAAAATTGCTGCTGGAAGTGTCACTATCCCCAATCTCAAATTGTATTACAGAGTTATAGTAATAAAAACCTCATGGTATTGGCCTAAAAACAGACACACTCATCAATGGAATCAAACTGAAAACTCAGTTACAAATCTATACACCTATGGACACCTGATTTTTTTTTAAGGAGTCAGATATACACGCTGGGAACATAGACAGCATCTTCAAAAAATGGTGCTAGTCAAACTGGATGGCTGCATGTAGAAGAATCCAAATAAATGCATACTTATCGCCCTGTGCAAAACTCAATTCCAAATGGAACAAGGACCTCAATACAAGTCCAGATATTCTGGATCTGATAAAAGATAAAGTGGCGACTAGCCTTGAACTCATTGGTACAGTAGAAGACTTTCTGAAAAGAACATCATTTGGCACAGACACTAGGAACAACTAGTAAATGGAACCTCATGAAACTGAGAAACTTGTGCATGGCAAAAGACACCATCATTCAGAGAAAGTGGCATGTTACAGAACAGAAAAGATTTTTACCAACTACATTATCTTATAGAGGGCTGATATCTAAGGAGACTGACTGATGGCAGATTGGTAGCCTCAGTGTGGGCACTAGGACTCAAACTTGGTTTCTTTGAAAGAGCACCTGGACTCTTAATAACTGAATGATCTCCTTTGGCCAGTACTCTTTAAGATACCACTTGGTCACGGTATGTTAAAGGCTATTGGCTGAAGGAGCTGACGGAGCTCCCACAACAGTTATCTTAGTGAGTCTTCTTTCCTTCCTCCCTACCTATAATTTTGTGCTTTTCATCATGGGTCATTTTCCCTTTTGTATTTCTGACATTCTAAATAGAGCTTAAACTTCGTGGTTTTTTTGTCTTTTACAAACCACTCTTTTCTCTTTCATTGTCATCATAAGGAATTCTGAAAGGGGAGCTTCTGCATTTGAAAGATGCCATACCATGGTATTCTGAGCATCAGCTGTCTCTGTCGAAAGTAAGCCATTAATGTAATTGTTCTTCTAATGAGCATGTGTTGTTGTTTCTTGGATTTGCACAATTGTCTTCCTTTGTATTGGCTTTAAGCAGTTTCATAGCTGCATTGCATTGGTATTTTTCCTCATGGACTTGCAACTTGAAGTTGTAAACATCTTTAAGCCATACCTCGCAATTAGATTCATTGGTTTTGGAAAATTCTCAGCTGCTACCTTTTTGAATCCTGCATCTGTCCTTTCTCTCGCATATGGAAGTCTGGCTATATTCATGTAAACCTACTTACCCATGTCTTATGCACCTCTTACCCTCTGTACTATTATTCCTATGCTTTTTTCTGTAGAATTCATATTGGATGACTTATTTAAACATTTTTAGTGTGTTTGAGTCATTGTATTCTGTCTTGGTTTGTTGCAAGTGTAAGGCTAAACTTATTGAATGATTTGCCAGGTTCAGATACTGTATTTCCATTTTTAAGCTCTGGGAAAGACACTCTATTTTGTACAGGTAACAATTTCCCACTTGAATCTACCAACTTAAAACTCATTTTGACTTGCGTATCTTTTTCATTATATTCTGTAGCATTTTTGTCCAGACTTTTTAAAGGTCTAAATCATTTACAAAACTTATTAACAATCTACAGACACCGGCAAATGTCTCATGGGGGAAGCAATTGTAGTTTGGCTTATTTAGGTTCAGGTCCATCATATCTTTGCTTGTCATTAAAAAACAAAAAGAATAAACCTCCATGATATTCCATTTCTCCCAGTAGAGACCCTCTATATAGATTAGCCATCCATAGACTGTTATCTACAACCTCAGATTGAGAAAATAACCTCATGGGAAAAGGGGGATAAGTGAGTTTTGCTACCCTCAGAATTTTTCCTTGTATGGAATTTCCGTCTGCCTGATTCACTTGCCTTCAAATAGGATCTTTTCCCTATTTATCTACTTTTTCCTGGATGTTCTGGCAGGAGAAAACTACTTTAACTTATCCAGACACTAGCAGTTTATACTCAGAAATTCTTATTATTATATTGGACTGGGGAATGTGGGGGCAGGACAGCAAGAAAAATCTCTAAATATCACATAGAAAAGCAGGGTCTGAACCCCATCTCACGAAACTCAGCATAAAGACTATTAGAAGTTGGTGGTTCAAACTATAAGGAGAACAAAAATAGTTCAATATGTGTAACGTTCATTCAAAAGCTATTTGTTCGAGGAGATTGAAAAGATGGCTCAGCTGTCAAGAGTGCTTGCTGCTCCTGCAAGGATGTTTGTTTCCCAGCATCCACATGGTAGCTCACAACCGTCTGTAACTATAGTTACAGGGGAATCTGTCGCCCTCTTCTGGCCTACACAGGCACTAGGGACCACATTGTACACAGAGGTACATGTAGGCAAAACACTCATGCACATATAAAATAAAACAAAATAACAGTTTTATAAAAAGAGATTAATTAAAGGCCCATTATGTGAAAAACACTATACTAGCCACTCGAAGGAGCCTGGGAACAAGAAATAACATAATGCTACCTCTATCCTCCTAAGGCTCCCATGAGAAAAACACATTACAATTACGTCAATAATTGAAACACAGGAAGTGATGGGTGTCACATTCACTTATGTGACCTCAGTTCATTTCTGTATGTTTGTGGCAGTGCTACTGTGGTCCATTAAAATCCCAGAGGAAAGATTATGTAGACTTCATGAGGTTGTATCATTTGAAGTAGAACTGAAAGAGGAGGAGGATTTTGATAGAAAAGGCATTCTAGATCCTGCAGGATGGAGTGGCTCACAAAGGCTCAATGGCTTAAAAAGGAAAAGCATTTGAGAGAGTGCTAGGATTGTTCATGAAATGGAATGACAACTGTGGGAGCCCACGTGTGACTCAGTTTCTACCTGGAGTCATTTCTGACTTAAAGAAGTCATTTGAGTTCAAGCTTGCCTGCTCTGCTTTTTCCTATAACCTTGAGGGCTGTGAGAGATTTCTGATTTAGCCCGTAAGAAAAGAACACTCTATCTAGTAGAGAGTATAATGCTGACGACAAACCTCAGGAACATCAAGATAGAAAGTGAGGCTGCTTCTGAGCAGCAAGCACGTGTTGGAGAGGAGACTGCTCACTCAAGGACAGGAATGGTCTTGTGGTTAGATAGGGACTGACCATCTGTGCAGTGCTTTGTTCTGCTTTTGTATATAAACAAGTTCTGAAATAAACTCTAGGCCATTTGGCTGCTTCCGCATGACCAGGCAGACCTCCTGATTCTATCCTGTCTTCTTTTTCTTTCATCTGACTTTCCTTTGCCCTTGAGGATTCCCTATCCAGGAACCCTAGCTGACTTTGTAGGAACAGGCTCCTACAGACAACCTGAAGTCCTGGCTGCATAGTTGAAATATCAGGACTCTAAGTTGGGGTGAATCCCAATACAAACAGAAGTAAGAGAGCAAATCAAAATGATTCTTATGAGAAAACAGGTATAAAAATGAATCAAAAGTGAGCAAGTAAAAGAAAGTGACCTGGGAATGTTTCTGGGCTTCACTCTAACTGTGCCACAGCATGACTGGCAAACTGAGAGGGGAGGCTGGGATTAACATGGAGGGCTGAAAACTACAGCTTGAACTTCGGGTTTTGCAAAACATGCCCTCAAGACAGATAGAAATTGGAGATAAACACTCATATTAAACATCCACAAACATTCAGCTTGAGAAATACTGATGAAAACACATTGACTATGAGTATGGAAGAGGAAGGGGATGGGAAACGACACAGAGGTCATGCCACTTGCTTCTCCACCTGCAAGGCCTTCCACATCCTGCCACACCAGCAAGGGGCAGATTGAGAAGTGATAAGTACAAAGGCAATCGTTCAGTCTCTGACCTCGAGAAATAAATAGAGAAAGATGAAAAGAGCTAGAACAGCAATCCTACTATGTAGGAAAGAAGAGAGAACCCATTTCCACCAATAAGATGGTTAGAGCTAGATTAAGAAGTACCTATTACTAAACATTCATAGTTTGTCCTAGCAGGGAGACTGCCCATATGCTTCAAATAATTTTGTCTAAAAAGCCTTATGTCTGAAAATTGATAAATGCATCTTAGCAGTGAGGTGTTTCTCATCTACATTTTTGATTTTTCTAATTTCTGTATAATCAGTTGTATTGCTTTTAAACAAGAAAAACCCACTCATTTACATTTCGTGTTCCTTCCCTCTCTGGAACACTCTTCTGAAATACATTTTCCTATTAGCTAAGATACTCTGGTATGAGTCAGTACTCAACACCGGCTATCAGCAGGACTTCCAGCAGGAAGAGCAGCACTTCCCTTAGACACACTCTAGAAGCAGTCACAGTCAGAAAGTGGGAAAAGGATGCCAGCAGCGGGGAGAACACGAGCATTAGTGGGAGATAAAAGAGAATTTTAGCTACTTCTATTCATGTTCCTTATTTCCAAAGAAAGCTTTCTGTATAACATGTTGACATTACAGCATAAGGGAATTCCTCCAGAGAACTGAATAACTAAGTCATCTAGGTGAAAAGCTATATAAACTCTTGAAGATATCCACAACATCCCTTGATAGCCCATTCTACTATCCTGAGGTTGCAGTATTTCATATCACATTCTCCAACATAAAATAGATATGATAAGGGCAAGGGCAGGAGACATTCTTCAGGCTAAGCATGAAATCTCATCTAAGCCACAGTGGTTGTATTGATGAGGAGCAAAATCACGTCCAAATGATGTGACATCCTCTGCAAAAGTTTCATTCAGAAACATGGGAAAAAAGAAAATTTCTTGATTTAAGAGTCTACCTGAATTGTTCAAATTGTCAAAAACAGAGCTAAAATACAAAAGTGAACATCCCTTGGAGTATCTAACTTATGGTCTATTGGAGAAGACGCCATTTACTTTTTGACCGCAGTTATTCTTCTATGACTACACCCACCTTGGGAGGGCAAATACAGAGTATCAAATGCAATCCACAAGTTACCCATCCACCTCTTTCTACTGTGAAACAAACCTTATAAACTGTAATATTGTGTGGTGTTTTACTCTTTTGACTCTTTGAGGGGCCCACCACTCAACATCCAAATAAATCACACATGGATGCTTATTTATAGTTACAAATGACCGACCTTAGCTTGACTGGTTTGTTGCCAACTTTTCCTAACTTAAATTATCCAGACTACCTTTTGCCTCTGGGCTTTTATCTTTTTTCTTACTTCTGTATACCTTACTTTCACTCTTCCTCTGTGGCTGACTGGGCGGCTGCCCCTGCGGTCCCCCTCCTCCTCTTCTTCTGCTGTTGTTCCTCCTCTGTCCTCATTTCTCCTTCTGTTTGTACTCTCTGCCTGCCAGCCCCACCTATCCTTGCTCCTGCCCCAATATTGGCCATTCAGCTCTTTTTTAGACAGGAACAGTGACACGGCTTCACAGAGTTAAACCAATGCGGCATAAACAAAAGTCATACACCTAAAAATAGTACTCCCCAACACTATAAGGATGTACTAAATTGCCAAGTCCTGTTCCTATACACAAAGCCATCACTTGAAAAGTTCAGAATTTGTAGAAACCTGCATCAAAGCAACTCTGCATTTCAGTTATGGTTGTTCCTCTTTGGGAACTCCAAGCTGTGTCCCTGGTTGACAAAGAGTAGCTACAGCCAAGCATTAAGTAATAAGTCTATGTTTTGATGTCATTCATAATTCAGTGCTGGAAAATTCACATACCTCTGCTTATAATTTATAGCTAACTGACTCTATTATAATCATTGAAAAAGCAAAGCCATTTGACTGATACTCTTCTGTTCTTTTTTTACAGATTTATTTATTTTATTTTAATGAGTGTTTCATCTACATGTTCACCTTTATCCCAGAAGAAGGCATCAGAACCCATAAAGATGATTGTGGGCCACCATGTGGTTGCTGGGAATTGAACTCAGGACCTCTGGAAGAACAGTCTGTGCTCTTAACCTCTGAGCCATCTCTCCAGCCCTACCCTTTCATTCTTAATTAAGGAATATGATTACTTTTGATGCATCATTTTGTGTTCCCCAACAGTTCGTACGAAATCACACTTTTTGTGAGGTATGCAAACATGAGTCATCCCTGGAAAACTTCTGAAGTGCAGTTGGTAGCTAGTATGTAGTTCTTTGGAGCCTTGCCCTCTAAGAATTCAATAACCTACCATGTCCTCAATGCTTTGCCTTTTTAATGGACATTAATTAAATCTCTATCCATGCTAACAATTAATCACTTTTTCTTCTTAACGTTGCTAATGATTACAGAATAGTGATGTAACACACTCCATAATGGTTTACAGAGTATACATTAACACATTCAATCACAGCAGTTCTGACCCCCATTACTGGAGTTACATTACATCTGAGATGGGCAGCAACCCCTTCAGCTGCTAATAGTGGTGGCTTATGTCACATTTGTAATCCCTTCATATTTATACTTTAGCAAGCTGGGAGATAGAAGGGCAGCCTTTGAGTGTCTCCACATAGCATTATCATTTTTCAGGGTGTTTGCAAGGCCCTTTCCAAGGATTTCTCTCTAAACTGTTGAGAGACTGGCTTATTTTCAATCCAAGAATGTACGATAGGCATTACATGGAACAGCTTTATCTAGCATTCCTAATAGTATGGCACAAACTGTTTAGCTAGGGTTTGTCAACTTGTTCCCCTGACAAGGCAACACAGCTCACCTAAAGAGCAGCAGCATTCAGTTCAGAGAAGTACGCAACACTCCCAGGTGTAATGTGTGGCCAGACCATCCTATTGCACTGGAGAGAATCTTAGAGAAACTCATTTGTAGCTGCCAATCTGGAAGCCGCAGGCAGGAGCCCGTGAAGGGTCTTAAGTGAACTCTCAGCCACATTCCCCATGATACTGTTCATATTTAGATAGCAGATGGACATATCAGAAAACGTGCTCAGGATCTGGAAATGTGCCAAAAGGAACAAGCAAGCCCTGACTTCTGGAGAGTCAGAGGTAGGAATGTGGATATGATCCAGGCTAGTGCTGTGCTGAGCAGGGCAGAGAGACATTAATGATTCATGGAGCCGGTTGTCTTTCACCAGGGCCAGAAAGGCACCCAGCCTGGCCCAACTGAAGAGCTCCCCTCCTTCCCCCAGTGCTACAGAAGCACTGAGACAAAAAGCATGGAGCAGGGAGTGAACACGAGACAAGAGAATAAGTGTGTGGTTCTTTGGGCTCTACTGCATTCTTCCCCCCTTTGGTTATGGTTTCCTTGAGCTTCATCAGCTCATCTCTTTACGGTCTATGCAGCTCAAGAGGGCTGCGTTGTCAGATCAAGGGAATCCTCTTCAACAAACCTTCATGTCAGAACTTTCTAAATTCCATTCCAGAAATTCATCCTAAAATCAGGAAAAGGGCTTCTCTCTCTCTCTCTCTCTCTCTCTCACACACACACACACACACACACACACACACACACACACACACACACACACCCCTCTACAATAAAATGTTAACTGGAAAAATTATGTACGTTTTCCCTCCTTGAGTACCTTATCAGCAATGGTAATACCAAGTAATGACTTCACTCACACACACTCACAAACACTCATGCACACAGATACACACACACACACACTCACACATACACATAGACACACACAGAGGCACAAATACATTCACTCACAGATACACAGATTCACACACACTGATAGATATATACAGACACACAGAGACACAAGCACATTCACACACACACACACACAGTAGCCCCTTCGTGTCCACTCCTAATAAACACACACTCCTAAGTGAAATCACCAGCCTGGAGATTGAAATAACAAACACAAGAAGCTTTCCTGCATGAATTGAAGAACCATAAGGCTTTATTTTCTTTTCCTTGTTTCTGTATCTCCTTATTTCTCAGAAGTTTTCATTCCAAGCAAAGAAAAATCAAGAACAAACTCCAAGACATGACTCACTCAGACAACTCATTAGCTTCTTTCTTCCATCACAAACCCTGGCTTGCTGTTACGTTTGCTGCTTGAGGATTGGCTGCACCTTTGTGTGAGATGAAGTTAAAGGGCTTTCTATGTTTTGTCATCAACACGGAAGAGCACAGCACCTTGATGAGACAGCTCAGTGTCCTGGGGGAACTTGTGCCACCAAAGCTGACACCTAAGTTCAATCCCTGGGACCCACATGGTAGGAGGAGAGAACAGATTCTTGCAAGTTGTCCTCTAACCTCCATATAGCATGCACCCATGCACATACATGCATAAACCCACAGAGAGAGAGAGAGAGAAGCTAATTTTTAAAATGTTGTAAAAAGTGTGTGTGTGTGTGTGTGTGTGTGTGAGAGAGAGAGAGAGAGAGAGAGAGAGAGAGAGAGAGAGAGAGAAATAGAGTTTCTCCTTCATGAATGTAAAGGCACCAAATAAAATGCACAAAGAAGAAAAAGAATCCCGAGGAATTTTAGTTACAGATTGGTATGAGACACCATGTGGCTCCTGAGAACCAAATCCAGGTCCTCTGCAAGATCAGCCAGTGTACTTTAAAAAAAATTAACAAAAGAAAACTTACCACCATGATCTGTATTTGCTAAAACTAGACACTTAGGATCAGAAAACTTACCCAAGAAATGAAAATGTAAGGCCCTCTCCCTATTTCCATCTGTCAACTACAAATATGACCATTCCACTGAGCTGATGCATTCATGCGGTGGTTCTTCCTCCACCCTCTAGCATCTCTGGCCATTTCCAATCTGGAACAACTTATTCACTCTGGACATGGTTTCTACCAGACAGAAGCCTCACCTTTCCAGAACAAGATAAACAAAGACATCAATGTGGTCAATCTTTTCAACTCAAACATTCAGTGACCTCTCCAGGAAAAGAAATCCAGTGAGTAGAGTTCAGGTCCCCAGGTGGACACAATTCTGGGCACAAAGTCCTGAAGAAAATCTGAATCCTTGGCAGAGTAGGAACTTTGACCGACTATGATAATGTTAGCAAGCAGGAAATGCTTTTGCAACTAGAAGAGAAGCTGTAAAGTGCATTCAAGCTGGAACACATGACTACTGAAAGAGGAATGTTCAGGGCCCGGATGCAGCCCAGTTGGTAGAGTGCTTGCCTAGCATACGTGAGCCCCTGGGTTTGATACTCTGCGGAAACCAGGTATGGGGGTACATGTTACTCAGGACATAACGTCAGGAGCATCAACAGTATAAGTTCATTCATCCTTGGATACTCAAGGCCAGCCTTGTCTGTTTGAGGACAGCCAGACATACATGAGGAAACTGTCAAAGAAGCAATAAAAAAGAGGGAAGGAAGGAGGGAGGGAAGAAGGAAGGGAAGGAGGGGAGGAGGAAGGAAGGAGGAAGGAAGGAGAAAGGAAGGAAGGAAGGAACGAACGAACTGATTTTCAAGTATGTGTCTAGAATCAGAGGTAACTAAATTCTACTCAGGAGAATAATGGTTTGTTCTGAATCTTGCAGTGGCAACACACTAAGAATGAACACTAAGTGTGAAAGAAAACTCTTACACTGATTTCATATTCCGAGTGAGCGTTTGGCTGGAAGCAAAATATCCTAAGGAACAGACAGACACTCCAGTGGAAAAATCCTTTAGAATTGGAGTCACTGCACTGTCCGCTGCCTGTTAAATTGTGTGGCCAACATTTCCGGATGCCAGGGAAAACCCCAGAAACACAAGGAGGACTCCAACTAAGACTCTTAGCAGTGGTGGAGAGGGTGCCTGACCTGGCCATCTACTGTAAGCAGATTGGTGACTTCCCTAATTGCCGTCAGAGATACTCTATCCAGTAACTAACTGATGGAAGGAGAGGCAGAGATCCACAGACAAGCGCTGCGCTGAGCTCAGAGAGTCTTATGGAAGAAAGGGAGGAGCCACGTGTACCAGCCACGGTGGGTAATGATGGGGGAACTCACAGAGACAGCTGACCTGAGTTCACGGGAGCCTGCATGGAACCGACCTAGGCCCTCTGCATGTGTGTGACAATCTTGTAGATTGGTATCTTAGTAAGACTTCTAACAGTGAGAACAGGACTTCTCCCTGGTGCTTAACTGGCTTTTGGTAACCTGGATTACCCTGAGGTAAGGGGAGGAGCTCGGTCCTGCCCCAACTTGATGTGCCTGCCATGCTTTATGCAAGCTCATAGGAGGTTTGCCTCTTTCTGAACGGAGGTGGAGGAGGACTAGAAGGGGAAAGGGACAGGATGGAGCAGGACAGAAGGGGAAAGGGACAGGATGGAGGGAGGGGAAACTGATTGATAAGTAAAATAAATTTTAAAAAGTTATCTAAATAAAATTAAAAAGAAAAAATGTGTGGCCATAAAAGAGTTTTTCCTGATCCTCAGCTTTCTACCTGGCACCCAAAGAGGAATATTTGGAAGTAGCTCTGACTCCATAGCTTTACCTGTGACACCGCCTCTTTTCTATGATGCTGGCTAAAAACAGTCCAACTCTCTGAGCAACTAAAATGCAAAAAAAAAGCCTCGCTTCTTTGACATTTCCCACCCAAGTACAATATCACCCCACAGATTCAACAAGATGTTGATAGAGATCATTGTTTCCTGAGTAATTTTTATATTGGCCTACTAACATCATTAGGCTTAGTACATATTTGTGTTTATGTTCATGGTCTTTATCGCAACGACAAGAAACAGACTAGGACAACAACCATCACAACTGGTTCAGGAAAATACTGTAAAATGCTAAGCTCTGGTGAAAAAACATGAGGAAAACAGAATTTACATAGAAAATATCATTTGATAGCGAATGAACGAGGCTTCTTTAGCAACAAAACTCTTCATGCAGTGGTGGTCTTGAAGCACTATCTTGAGAGACTGTAAATGCTGCTCTTTTTGTGGTTTTTACATTTGTTTATGTTTATTTATTGATGGTTCATGTTTTCATGTGTGCACTGCCCGTGTATAGTGGGCAGAGGACAACTCATAGTCAGTCCTTCTGGGTCTCAAACTCAGGTTGTCTGTTCTGGTGGCAAGATCCGTCCCCAGCCAAGCCATCTCACTAGCTCTGTGGATGCTACTCTTGATCAATCTTATTTTTAACCAAGTTTTCAAATGTCACAATCAAAAACATTTGGTAGGCTGAGAGGATAGTTGAGTTGGTAAAGTGCTTACCTCATAAATCCAAGGACTTGAGTTTGAGCCCCAGAACCTAGCCAGCCTGGCCTACTTGGTGAGTTCCAAACCAATGAGAGACCTTGTTTCATTAGCCATGTTACAAAAACCAAGTGAGAGCTGGGGTGATTGCTCAGTGGGTAAAGCCCCCATGTGTCAAGTATGAGGACCTAATGGACTCTGTCTTAGTCACTGTTCTAACGTTGTGAAGAGACACCGTAACCAAGGCAACTTGTAAACAGAAGCATTTATTCCAGGGCTGGCTTACAGCTTTAGAGGGTTAGTCCAGCTCATCATGACAAGAAGCAGACAGGCATGGTGCCAGAGCAGTAGCTGGGAGCTTTGCATCCTGATCCTCAGGCAGAAAGATAGACCCTAGGTATGGGCTTTTGAAACCTCAAAGTTCACTCCCAGTAACACAAGGCCATACCTCCTAATCCTTTCCAAAGGGTTCCACTTTCTGGTGACTGAGCATGCAAAGTTTTGAGCCTATGGGGGCCATTATCATGCAAACTACCACAGACATGTGTGTCTCTAATCCCAGCACTACTCCAGGAAGAGGGGAGCTGGATAGCCAGGGTACCCAGAAGCTCATAACCTATTTTATGCATGAGAATGCGTCAGAGTAAATGAAAGCTGAACCAACACTCAAGGTCCTCTGTCCTCCAAATTCCACATTCCATGTGCCTACACTCATACACACAAATGCTCAGGTGCACACATATGAAAATTAATGATAAAATAAAATTTTAAAACATTAAAAATCTTTAAAGATAATGTAGAATCTAGGACTATATATTTAATATAGTGACCAGTAGCCACAGGTTACTATAAACTTTGAATTGAAATGTGTTACTATGAATTGAAATATGTGTATCCCAATTTTAAGTGTGTTATACTCGTAAAATATGTACCAATGTTAAATACTTATATCTCAAAGAAATTACATGTGTTTATATTTTTCTTTTACAGATGTGTTCTCAGGGATCCACACTGGTCCCAAACTTTATAAGACATGCAGGTTTTTTGTTTTGGGACCTTTTGATTTCTTTTTAAATTGTTGCTTTTATTACAAATTGACAAATTATATGCATTCATAGACTACAATGAGATATTATGATTATGAATATAATGTGCTTAGTTTGTTGCTTTTTAATTGAATATATGCATATTGATCATGTAATTTACTTTTTAGGAAGGGTTCTTTACAGTTGAAGACTTTGCTGAAAATCCAGACACCTCCCACAAGAGGTTGTAAGGTATGTGCTTTGGAATAAGAAAGGTGGAAAGTTGTTTTCAAAAAATCTTAATAAATTATTTAACATATGAGTTGTTAAATATGTAAATCATTTCCTCAGAAAGGCCTTTCAAACACTACCATATTTCATATGTTTGGATTCTGGACTTAGTGTTTTTCCAGTCAGAATACATGCAGACATATTTTTTCCTGGTTATAACCCATGAAGCTTATCAAGCAGACAAACACCAGTTTTTGTCTTCAGTCCTTTAGATACCATTGGAATCCTTGTTTAATTTAAACACACACCCATAAGCCCTACTCATCAACACTTTCAAAGCAAGGATTTTGTTTTATTTGTACATATATGTGCATTGGATATTTTGCCCTGTTAACTATGTATGATATCTCTTGGGTTCACGGTGGCATTTGAGGGTTTCACAGAATCTAATGTCGTAATTATTGTTCTGAGCTAAGACTCTAGGCAACCCAGGATTATAGAAGGAACTGGTATTATTTCAAGTCAGGATTTTCTCCCATATCCAATCTCACCCAAAGTCGAACATTAGTCACCCTGCACCTTTCATACAACAGAAAGGAGATTTGATTAATGTGATTTCTTTGTAGAGAAATCTAAGAAGAGTAAGGCACGTTGACACAGGGAAAGTACACCCTTTCTCACCCTTACACTCGGGTGATGTAGAGAGGCCGCCAGTCCTGGTGGGGAGAACTGTCAGTTGTGTCTGAGAGAGGAAAAACCATCATCAGGGAAACTTTCAATTTTTCACATTTTTGTTTCTGTCTCACGAACAACTCAACAGACATAAAGACTGGTAGTGATTCCGCTCTGTCTACAGACAGGAGAGGGCATCATTCGGGTAAACCTTTGCAGGTTATTGACCTCATCCTCCCCACCCATCTTTGTGGGACTGCCTTTCCTGATGGCCTCTGGGGACAAAATTAGGACTTTCTACATATTTCTGTAGTTAGTGAAGCACAATCACAATAAAGCCAGTTGCAATGATTGGTGTTCTGATAACTACTTTCTATCTGTGTGTTCTGAAACTCTAAGACTAAGAGGCATGTTGTTCTGATATAAGGAAATCAATTCAAAACTGATAAACATACATATATATCTCTAAGCATATCAGACATCACCCACTTCTTTCATTTGTATTGTGCATGTGGTTTTATGAGAAAGAATATGCTGAGAGAAAAAGAATAAAATTAAAATAACTTTCTCCTTGACCCTAACTTTTAGAAAGTGGGTTATTTCATTCCCACTGCTCTGCTCAAAGGAAGGGCATTTGAGAAAGCATTCAATCAGGAAGAAAATTACTTTCAAAGACTAGTCCCAGGCTTGTTTTCTCCTTAGACTATCACAGCTGATATGAATCTAAAGATTCACTTACAACAGAAAGAGTTACAGGGCAACCTACTTTCTACCTCTTGGCCACCAGCTAAGACACCTCAGGGCTTGCAACCTAGAAACTCCCTACTGCACTGGTGAGGGACCTCTTGATCCCATGCTTCTCTTCAGAAATCTGACAGCCCACACAAGGCTACCCAAACAGACATAAGAGCTTCCTTACTTCAGAGTAGAGGAAAGAAGCTCTCAAACCTGGTGCTTCACATGATAATCTCAAATGTAATGTGTACTCTCATATCACAACACTGAACCCCTGATTTTCAAAATAAGATCGGCATTTGATAGTCAATTGCTTTCATTTTCATAGCTGATTAGAGCACACTACTAGTATGGTAGCTAGTAAGTTACAATAAAACTACACTGTTTTGATACATGAATCCTACTTTAGTCGAGTATGAGAAAAAGCTCAAAATAACTCATCGTAGAGAAAGCAATATAGCTAATGTAAAGGAACAGAGCCACTAAAAGTTCATCATCTGTCCCCAGGTAATATCCTAAGATTCTAATAATCCATCACAAAGAAAAGGTACATATTTATGTATACAGTGGGTGTGTGATGACACATGCCTTTGAACCCAGCACACACACACACACACACACACGCATACACACACATGCACTGCAAGCACAGCACAGCACTCAGACACACATACCCAGCACAGACACATGCATACACACGCCCAGAACACATACAGCACACAGACATATGCACACACATGCACACACACCAGACTTGCTATATTTAATGAAGACACAATAGAGTGAGTTGTGGGTATCTTGTGATCCATTCCTTGGAAGGTGAACCACAAAAAAAATTGTACTGAAACCAACAGTGATCAAATATCCATCTAATTCTTAATATTTCACTATAGTTCACAGCAGATCTAAGATGTTTCTACTTATACTCACTTCTGCCACCACCCTACTTAAATGATTAATACATGTCAACATACACAAATCATGACTGCACAACTTTGTTGACAAAGATTTCTGTCCCACCTGGTCCCAAAGCCATTCAGTCCCAAAAAAATGCACAAAGGTCTACATTAATTATAAGCTGGTTGGCCTATTAGCTTCGTATTAACTAATTCTTAAATCCTAAATTAGTCCATTATTCTTGTCTGTGTTAGCTATGTGGCTTGGTACCTTATTCAGAGAGGCATTCTCATCATGCTTCTTCTGCATCTGGGTGACGGCTCTTTCCTCTTCTCAGAGTTCTCCTGTTCTCATTTCCCAGTCTCTACTTCCTGCTTGGTCGCCCCACCTATAATTCCTGCCTGGCTATTGGCCAATCAATCAGTGCTTCATTAAAAGACCATTGTCTCACAGCACAACTTGGTGTATTTTCACAAACTGGGAACATCCACGTAGGAAGGACATAATTCAGCAGTAGTCTCTTCTCACAAATGGTCTGTACAATGTGTTCTTTGAGCACTTAGCTATTCTCATCCAATCTTACATCTTAATCAATGAGATATTTCATGCTGTTTTGTATAGCAGCAAATCATCCATTCTCATTGCCATCTAACATTCCTTTGCATGACTGGGCAGTATTCCTTCCACTGTTGATGAGCCAGTGATCTTTTTTAAAAATGTAAATAAGGCAAACAGAGCTGTCCTGCTTGAAACTCTGCACTTGCTTTGCCTCGTAGATTAAAAATCACAAATCTGCTGGGTGGGCACAGTGCACACCTTTAATCCCAGCACTCAGGAGGCAGAGGCAGACGGATCCCTGAGAGTTCAAGGACAGCCAGAGCTACACAGAGAAAGCCTGTCTCAAAACACAAAACAAAATAAACAAACAAAAAACCCAACAAATCTTTCTCCGTGCTGGCCCGTCACTGTTCCACGCCAGTTTGCCCTTTCCTGCCCTATGCTTTGACGACGCTACCTTCCTCTCTGTCCTGTCTCTATCTCTGGTACAGGCTAAGTGCTTTGTTATCCCTGAGATGTTCTCCGTGACTGCTACCATCCCATCCTCAACATTCGACCACTGCTAGTCTTCATCAATGACACTCTAACGTACTTCACCTGCACACCTAGAAGGATCATAAGGGGATTCATGGTTTATTCTATTGTTTCAAACCTGTGAAACAACCCAGGGCTAGTTGTACTTCCTGCATTTCACTCTGAGGTCATCTTCTCAGCGATGGATTCATCAGTCTTTGTCCTCCAAATAGCCTTCCACTCTACTTCACAGCGCCTTGTTTGTTTGACTTTCCATTTTGTCAATGACAGGGAAATGTTACATACAAAACACCAACATTATTGGTAGCAGAGAAATATAATTTGATTCTTTTTCAAGCAAAGTTCCACCCAGGAAAAAGGGGAGATTTGGTACCTAGGGTGCAGCCAAACCTCAATTCATTGAATCAAGTAAACCAATTTAATAGAAACATCACTCTAGCTGGTTATACGGTGTAAAGTTTTTACTGTTTTTTGCATGGTTAACATTTCTTCACTTTTTAATCTGTTGCATTGGCATTATAAGCACCCGGTGTAAGACTCAAGGGCTCCAAGATGTTCCCAATGAGAGAAACATTAAGAACAAAGTCATCTTATTTGATTTCCAGACAGTTAACGAGATTTCTAAGGTGTCCTACAGAATGACTTGTGGGACTGTGGCCTGCAGTGAAGTGACACAGACTTCTCTGAAGACCATAAAGAGTTCCACGCACAACATCACGTCATCTGAAGAAGGGACGGTTTTAGATGGAGAGAATTGCATTGTTCTACAAGGTACAAAATGTTTCTGCGGAGAAAAATGAAACAAATTTTACTCTGGTTTTCAAAACTAAGCCAGAGTTTTCAACCAAGCAACCAAAGAAAGTAAACCAGCATGTTTAGGCAATTTTCAAGTTCTGGACATTTCTAATTAAGCAAAGAAAAGTGGTATATAAAAAAGTAATGTGTTTTTAAAGCATAGTAGAGGAATTAAATGTGTTCTGTAGAGGTTAACTTCTTGATGAAATGAGCTTCTTATCCTGGCAAGAAATGGGTCACAGCAATAAAAGTATGCTGTAAATTCAACTTGACAAATGAGAAAATTAATTCCGGAGGGAAAGGCCTATTAAAGGAATATTTTAATTTAATCATGCAATGAATATTTTGAGTCACTTATATACATGCAAGAAACTGCCCTGCATATTTTAGCAAGGCAGGGCCTAGCATAAGTTAATACAGTACTGATGTGTTCTATTGCTAACATCTCAATCATGAGATAGATGAAATCTAAGAAAAAAGGGTTAGTTCCTATACAGACACGCCAGCTCCTAATATTTGCTTATAAACTTCACATTGCAGTGTGGTCTTCCCCTGACTGATGACATGTGCAGAACATTATTCACTTTGTTGAGCAGAAAGACTGGCTGCTTCTTCAACATAAAATGTGATATGATGCCATCTTATGGCTGAAAAGTAAACCTGAAGGTTTGGGATATGAGCACTGATGACAGTGATTAAGATGAGCTCCCTCAGACCTGTGAAGAAAGATGCTGATTTCTACCAAACCTGCAAATTCAAAACACTCAGAACCAACCGAATCCTGGGGAAAAAATACAAAGCAGCTGGCTGCAAAGCAACGGTGCCACCCCTGGTTTACAGCAGCAATGCAGGGGTGCCACGCCTGGCTTACAGCAGTAATGCAGGGGTGCCACGCCTGGCTTACAGCAGCAATGCAGAGGTGCCACACCTGGCTTACAGCAGCAATGCAGGGGTGCCACACCTAGTTTACAGCAGCAATGCAGGGGTGCCACGCCTGTCTTACAGCAGCAATGCAGGGGTGCCATGCCTGGCTTACAGCAGCAATGCAGGAATGCCACGCCTGTCTTACAGCAGCAATGCAGAGGTGCCACACCTGGCTTACAGCAGCAATGCAGGGGTGCCACGCCTGGTTTACAGCAGCAATGCAGGGGTGCCACGTCTTGCTTACATCACAAGCCTCCAGCAGCCATCTGTCAGGAAACTACTCATTCGCTGGGCATCGCAGGACTTTTCACAGCCCTCGTCAGTTGAGCTTTTAAGTAGCTATTCTTGAGGCTGGTTGTTGTTGTTTTTTCTTTTGTTTTGTTTGATTTTATTTTATTGGGTGTTGCATCAACATTCATAAAAACAACAAAAATTAAATGTGCTATCAAATTAAATTTTTGGAATTAACTATATATAGTTTACTAAGTTTTATGTTGAATCATTTAAAAGTGTGATTCTTGTAGGCCCAAAGTTATCAGATTTTGAGGTTTTTCTTTTTGTTCCCTTTATAGTTACCGTAAAAGTAAATGTCACTTGGGGCTAGAGAGATGGGTAAAACCTATACGGATCTGCTGGAGGACTCAAGTTTTGTTCCAGCACTAATGGAGAGCAGCTCACAACCTACTGTTACTCTAGCTCCAGGAGATCAAACACCATCTTCTGGCACCCAAGGACATGGCAGTCACAGACACACACACACACACACACACACACAGAGAGAGAGAGAGAGAGAGAGAGAGAGAGAGAGAGAGAGAGAATTAACAATAATAAAGAGAATTAACAATAATAAATCTTTTTAAAGAGAATACAACTTTTTAGGAGTCAGTCAAAAAACAAAAGTACCAAAACTCGAACACTAAATAAATATAAGGGAAGCATAGTCTGACATGAACGTCAACCCCACCTCACTAACAAAGCATCCAACATTCACTCAGTGCTTCTCAGTGGCAGGCTGACCTCTCCCAGGGCACCATTTTCCCTCCGTTTGTTACTCTGATGTATGATTACTGTCTGTTTTGGTTTGGTTTGATTTTGGTTTTCAAGATAAGGTTTTTCTGTATAGCCCTGGCATTGGGTCTAAATGCATCAGGACAACGTGCAGAGCTGCCGATTGGCTGTGAGATTTTCTACTCTACATGATCTATTATGATCTGCCTACCTATTCAGACTGCTCTCTTTGTGCCCAGTTCCTAAGTGCCTAGCAAGCAGTTGCCTTTGTTCTGTCCTGGAACTTGCTGTGTACATCAGGCTGGCCTTGGACTCAGAGAGCTGTCTGTCTCTGCCTCCTTAATGCTGAGATTGAAGCCATGTGCCACCTTGTCCAGCTTCACAATTACTTTCATGTAAGGAAAGCTGAAATTTCTCTCAGTTCCAACTTTAAAATAAACATCATCAACCAAATTTGTGTAGACCTGGTGAATTCAAAAAGTTAAATCATAAATGTTAACATTAAGACAAAATGGATGAGGGGTATATGGAAATTCTGTATTGTCTACAACTTTTTGTGCATCTAAAATTATTCTTAATAAAGGGCTCATTTTTTTAAAAAAAAAGTATTCTTTGAAAAGTCAAAAAGAGCCACATGCATTAATTTTTCTGCCTTCTGACAGCTTACTGGATCAAGGTCTTTTGCACACTTATTATACATTCTATGCAGGGAGGCTTTCTTATGTCCTACGGGTCTGATGCTATCCTCTGACTGCTGTGGAGAAAGACCAGCGTGATGCTTCCCAGATTGAAGTTCCCTGCTCAAATACCAGTGTGGATGGAGACGCGCTTGCTCTGTGAGTTTAGCCAGGTCAACTCTGTCTCTGTGCTTTCCTTCCATCTCTTCATCTCACCCTAGAGAGACTAAGGTGCTTACCTTCCACCTCTGCGAGAAGAACAGGAGGGGTCAATGTAAATCTGGACATGATTTTAACTGCCTGTTCCATTCACAGTACAGAATATTTATATCAACTGTTTGGATCAGTCTTAGAAGAGAAGGCTCCTCAGGGCAGAACCTGCACTTTGAGTTGCAATAGACACACTGGAGCTCCTTCATAAATAATGACATCCTTCCATCATGAATTCCAGTTTCAGCCGTGAAATTTAGGATGTGTATAAAGCAACTTATCAGTTACTAATGATGACAGTGGTGCCAAAAATACACCCATTCTCTTTTTCTAAATGTTTGTTTTACTTTTGATAGAACACAAAGATCTAAAAACCTACTCTCAGAATACTGTTTACAGCCCGATAGAGGACTTGTGCCTAACTATTCAGGGGACGCTCAGATGCTCCCTTTTCCCTTCGGCTGCCATTTCACTCCTGCAGCTCTCTCTGTTTAACCTTTTGGCTCCTGGAGAGAAGTAGTCAAACCCACAGCATGGGAAATGGAGGTTCTTAGAAGTTGCTGAGATCAAAGGATCCAGCCTGCATGAACAGCATCCTCTCTTCCTCGGTGGTAGTTTTTGCTACTGCTCTCTGGTGGGGAAAGGAGAGAGGTTTTTGCTTTCTGTTGCTTTTTTTTTTCTTTGCCTCTCCCCCCTCCCACCCCCCAGCCACCGAAAGCTGACAACTGCAGAGGAAGAATTTAGAAGTTTTACAACAGGAAAAAAAAATGCCAAAACCTTAAGCTTTTGGCTGCTGGTGAGGTATGCATCTTCTAGGAGGACGACTGCATTTCTTGCAGCAAATGATGCCCCCAGCCTGTGTATGAAGAAGAAATCTATTTATCAAATGCTACTTCTCTGCCTTGCTCTTTCTTCCTGAAGGTTTTTCACCCTTAGGAAATGATTGACTTTTTCTTTGCTATGGGCCTAGGGTACATATTCTTGAAATTCAAGAAATCCCCACTTCACAACTCAGAGGCCCTCTTGACCCTCAGAACGCCACAAAGCAAGTCTTTCCTACATTCCTGAAAGGATAGATACCAGCCCCTCCTCAAAGGACCCAGAGGCAGGAAGGGCCTCTTCCTCTAATGCAGGAAGACATCTGGGAGTGCTCTACCCCTGTTTCCAAGACTGCCTGTACAACTTCCTCATCGAAAACTGAGCGGCACACACTGTGTGGAAGTTTACTATATTACACTGGATTTTATGAGTGTATATGCTTACGACATGCTAATAAAAATGATTGAAAATTCTAAAAATATTTGTAAAGAGTTCATTGGAAACCATCAACATATTGAACAACCAAAATTCCTCAGAATTTAAAGATCTTGCCAAGTTTAAATGTATGGAAATCACTATAACTACCAGCTGCATGTAGCTATTAAAACTGAAGTTAATTTATCGACAATGAATTCGATAGTAGGTTCTAAGTCCCACTAGTCACCAGTAGGGTATTTTGGTGGTTGCAGAAAGTTATACTGGGTGAACTGGTAGAGATAGTACATGGAGGTAATTCATACTCTGTAGGTCCTATTGTGTAGTCTTTAGTTCCTTCCAATGAACATTCATGGAGCATCATCTTCATGGGAGACATCGGACAAGGAGCAGAGGTGTGTCCAACGACAATAGGACAATATCTGGGCATCAGAAATTTGTGTTTGAGATTTAGAGATAGACATGGTCTTCTGGGCACAACATAGCCACTGCTCTCACAAACTCACTGCAGCCATGATGAGACACACCAAACTAACAAAAGGTTGGGCTCATCAGTATTTCATTATGGATGAGAGGCGGTCCCATGAGGCCCCACCCCTACCAGAGACACTATCAGTTTGTTGGGGGAGGGGCTTCATTTCTTCAGTGGTGTAGCCACAGAGAAGTTGCCCTTTCTTCATGGAATCTTCCCACCCTCTCCCAGGCAAGAAGAAGAAGACATGGAGATAGGAGGGGACTTATTGAAGAGCTTTGCCAGTGGAAGAGGAAGGAAGAGGAGGGAGGAGAACGGGGTGGGCACAAAAATAGCTAAAATTCATTATATAAGTACATGAAGCCGTCAAATAATAAAATCTCGGGCAGGGGGAGAAGCAGACATTTAGCGATGGCGAGATGACGCTGCAGGAGCAAGCGCATCCTGGCGCTCACAGGACTAGAGAGGTTTAGAGGTCACTTCACAGTGACCTTTGACAGTCTGGGGGGTCCCACGATAACAAGCGTGGTCCTGATTGAGAAGCCGAACATTTCCAGACTGTCAGCCCCGTGGAAGCAGCAGTTGGATGATTGATGCCAAAACTGATTGTGAAAAGCGCCTCCAGTAACATTCACTTTGGGAAGAAGGAAACACAGACGAAGAAGGGGCACCATGAGCGGTGGAAAGAACATAGCCCTCAGGGCGGGCCTATGAGGAGCTGCCGCTATACTGAGCTGTGTGCCCTTGACAAAGCCACTTAACTTCTCTGGGGCTTGGGGTCCCCATTTTCAAAGTTAGGAAAAGAATCCCTTCCCCATCTGCCCTGTAGAGAAATTTTGAGAAAAATAAAAAAAGAAAGAAAGTACCTCAGAAACAGTAACCGGTAACGTGTTGTGCTATCATTATTGTTCAACCGTGATGTGAAACTTTGGAGGATGTGGAAGCCCATGCAGGCATAAAAGTTCTGAACGGCATTTAGCAGACTCAAGTTCTGCACAACGGATGCGATCAAACTCCTGGTCTACAAATCTTTGTTTAGATTTGGAAGCAAAGGGACATAGTCTATCCAGCCCAAACCTACTCCATGTTGTTCTCAGAAGACAAGTTGCCCCAGGCTGGTTCAAAAGAGGTTGTGATGTCAAGGGTGAACTTAACTCGAAGGACAAATCATTTCTCATTTCCTGGGGAAGATAAGTTGACCAAGGATGGGAAGAGACATAGGTCTGTTTGGTACAAAGAAGAAAGCTATTCTGTAGTGCTATGGCCACAAAAAGGAAGGTGAATGGCCTCTAAACAAGGCCTATCTGTATATTCTGCTGATGTCATGGAAATTTTAACAGGAATTGCACACTTTGTAATCACAGGTTTTGGAATACACCTATGAAAATGTTAAATGGTTCTGGAAGTGTGAAATGGCACAGCTTTTCCTTCCTGCAGAGCCCAACAATGGCATGGGCTGATTTCTTTTTCAGCAGTGGAATTAAATTGATTTATTTTGTTGTTGTTGTTCTTTGTTTCTTTCTCAGATTTTTGGGAAATGGTGTCAATTTCCTGGTGCCATGCCTTCATTTTTGAGCACCTCCACAAACCCTTGGCAGTTCCTACAACAGAATGAAAATGTGGACGGTGGGGCATAGCCCTCTGAGCTATGGTTTCACCATGCTCGCCATGGAGCTGGCACAGACACACATGGGATAGGAGGAAAATGCGTGTGCTGCGGTGTGAGGCACCAAACAGCGTCAATTTCCAACAAAGAGGTCTAAGGTTAAAATAATAAACTCTAAATGAAGTGTGCCACATATGACGCTAGTTCCAGATGTAACTAACCCAAACCAAAATCTTTCCTTGACAATTTCGAAACAACATTGCTCTCCTAGGCTTCTGACTTTGATTTTCCCTCAATTGCTCACAGATTGCACTCTGATAACCCCAGAGACGGCACAGTGTTGTTTGAAACGCACATGCCGGGAAACCTGCATGATGCTCTGCACTAAATCATTCCCGACTCCTTCGTTACTATGGCCACTGGACCATTTCTACAAACAGACCGTGAACCTTTTCTTTTAGAGAAATATTTTAAATAATCACTATAAGTCAGTGGTGCACTGAATTCTTCTCCTCCTGGAAAAAAAAAAGAGACATTCTTTACACTATAATTGGCAATCTCTCCCAGATCTTAGCAATTTATAGCTCAATTGTGTAAAATTGAAATTGTAACATTTTAATGGCAAACACAGGCATCAGTTATGGAAAATCCAGAAATTGACTCCCAGATGCCCATATTTTGGTATGGATTTCATAACTCAGCTGAATGATCCTTTAGTCTTTTCATTATTTTCTATTTTTGAGGTTGTACTTTAAATTACTTTGAAAACTTTGAAACATGTATTTTATCTCTAAATGCTTTAACCTTAATGTCCCTGAGTTCCAGAACATAAACAACCACGCAATTAGCTATGACTCGGTTTCTTCTCTGCCACCATATCTTTGTGAGAAAGTTAAGTTTATCAATAGCCTGCCCTGACTATATTATAATAAAGTTTGCAGAAGATTTAAAATCACAAATAGGATTAATAAATAATGGAACAAAAAAGAGTAAATCTCTGGGGACCTGAGGTCCAGAAAACACAAAAATACAGTGATAGTTTATTTTATACTTTAAGCTATAAAATGGGCAAATTTTAAATAAAAATACAATATAACACAATAACAAAATATTAAAACAGCAATGAGGAGAAAGTCAACCACACTATTTGTAAATCATAGTGTTTTCTCAATGTGAGGTAGATAAATGGTAGCTTCCCTATCATTAGGATCACTAAAATCAAAATAATATATCTTCTATTCGAAAAAGTTATAAGGAATCACACTATTAATGATCTACCACAAAAAAAGAATCCTATGGTACACATAAGTCTGTGTATAAACATGCATATGCAGTTTAATCAAAATTTTCTCATCTGGTGTGAAAATGCTTTCTCCAAGAGGCAAAGACCAACTGAGCAGACATCAACACCAGGCATGAGAGCCCCCTCCTTTGAGCTGTCGATCAAGATTGTCCGAGAGACTCCTCAAACAATATATGCTACTGCTATCGTCAGTTCCCATTGCTGAAGAGGCTATGCACTTCAGGAAAGGGCTCAGAAGCCCTGAGCTGGACCTGGAATTCCTTCCTAAGGACTAGCTTTGGTACCAGGGGCTACTGTGCAAACATCCAAAGGAGGAAAGCAGCCAACAGTCCTATCCAGCTATGACACCTATGAACCATAGCAATGGCCACTATGACACAATAATGCGAAGGTTGCAATAGTAACACTCATTCCTTGGTGGGAACCAACAACTCCCTAATAGGACTTGAAATCTGCTTCACATGAGGGAACTCATGCCTAACAACCGAAACCCAGCCATCTACCCAAGGCTGGTGACATCGTGGATCATGGAGGAGAATCTGCAACTCCCACTTTACTCAATCAGAATAATCCCTAACTGCATTCTAAATATTTGCCCAGTCCACTGCTTTCATCAGATGGTTGTGCAACACCATTATATAGACAATTATCACAATAAAGTTACACACTCAAAAGAATAAAGAGGAAACATCAAAGTGGTTTGTTTTTCAGAGATTATTTGAAGTAACAAATGGGTAGGAAATTCTCAGAGCCCAAGGCCCTAAAGAAAACTAGAGTTTACTAACTCACAGGACAGTCATAAAATAAAGATGTTTTATTTTCTTTCAAATGTTTTGCCAAGCTACCCAAGTTTAAATGATTTTGGAGAAAAAAGGAAAATCATGGCATCTAAATTAATAAACATTGAGATTTTTAAAATAAGGAACTGTAACAAATCTGAAAGCATGAATGGGGGGATTTTTCTTTGTGTACTTGCCATAGTTATTAATGATACAGGCAATATCATTTGCAAGCACAGATAAATATTCTTCATTGATGCCAACAAACATCTTTGCCACCAGAAGTTACTAATGAACACCTTCTCACCAGTGGGTCCCTACTTCCTACAAAGAAGAAAAACTAATTATTTTGGAGAATTTTTTTTCAATTTTACATCATCTTTTTACAAATAAAAAAAAAAGTTCCACATCTATGTGGCTTTAAATCACCCAGTCTACTGCAGGAAGAAAGAGAGCATCTTTTAGGATGTCTTTATGAAATATGAAATATGCTAATACATGATCACATCTCATTTCAAATAACAATTTAGAACATTAGCATAGAAGTAATGTATTGGCATATTTCAAAGGTTATACATGATGAACCTATATTAATGAGAATTCTTTACACATAGGAAAGTCATGGCCCTTCTGATCTTTTAGGAACATAGGAATGAGCACAGATATTCTCCAACTCTCCCATTTATTATCAGTGTAATCAACCAATGGATGGTTGAAAATCAAATGTGATTATAAATGAGTTCAGAAGTGGGCCCATCACACAGATCAATGTGTTATGTGTATGCTCAGAATCTTAACTACACCAAACACAAAGCCACAAGTTCTGCTGTAGCTCTCAATGAATTCATTTATCCCATTCCATAATGATAGGCAGATTCTCTAGACCATACACAGCACCCTACTCAAACTGTTAGTCACAGAAGAACCTTGCCAAGACCATTAGTAAATGTCTTAACCACTCTGGTACTGAGGGGTTTTCTTTTTTGTTTGTTTGTTTGTTTGTTTTTCCCTTTCTTTTTTTATTTTTATTTTTCCATTCAATTATTTACACTTTCTTCCCTCCTCCCAATCCCCTCCCGCTCCCCCACACCCCCTCCTTTCTCTCCCACCCTGCTTGAGAGAGGGCAGGGAACCCTGTCCTGTGGGAAGTCCAAGACTTTTCACTGCATAGAGAGGCCCTGTGATAAATTAGTGGAGACCAAAAACAGGAAAAGAGTTCCAGTTCTGGAAGTCTTTTCACAACACAGAAAACTGTCCGTCTAAACAGTTCTAAAATTTATGTGGCTTGATCTGTTGTGGGTGGGGGCTGACAGTGGTACCAGGATCTACCCCAGGTACATGAAGCTGCTTTGGGGAGCCCATTCCCCATGGTGGGATGCCTTGCTCAGCTTTAATTATGGGGTTAGGGGGCGCTGGTCCTGCCTTAAATTGGTATGATAGACTTTGTTGACTCACCAAGTGGGAGCCTCTGAGGAGTGGATGGGGGATGGGAAAGGGAATGGTGGGAGGGTGGGAGAAGGGGAGGGAGGAGGAACTGAGGTTGGTATGTAAAAAGAAAAGTAAATTTTTTAGTCAAAAAATATGGAGAAAAAACAGCTCTAAAATTTGACAAGACATATGAAATAACTGTGCAGTGATGAGTCACAGACAACCCATGAGAGCAAGGAAACAAAGTGGGCCTAAGAATACTTGGCAAAGCTTGCTGTCAGATACTGAACAAACATATCAAAATCCATGGCCACAAGGGTACCATACTGGAGAGAACTGGGCTGCGATGCCCGGCTGTATCAAGTGCATAGAATTGTAAGTTGAGAAAAGGGCTGCAAGTCAGGGACTAAGAGTTCCACAATCTGCATCCTGTTCCCTCAGTCTTTGGGTAAAGACTGTATAGTAGATGTATGGAACAAGACACCACAAAATGAGGCAAATCTTGAGACTTTCAATATTAAACTCTCAACCTATCAAAACAGAAATGACCCTACTACACACTCTGAACTTTCAAAATCAGTATGACCTAGACCCAGTACAGTTACCCTCTATAAAGCCATCCTAACAGATGAAATCCAACCTGAAAAAGATCAAACTATGGCTGTTTTGCCAAGCATACCATGCAAGGTGCTAACCATACATGTTGTCATCAAGTCAAGGTCTCAGAGTGTGTTTATGCCATGCCAACTCAGAGAGTCTTATTCCACTTCTACAGATAAAACCCTAAGTGACTGAGATGTAAATGTTTTGTAACGAAGGGGCTACTTGTTGGTTTCTGGCCTCCCAGCTAGCTTAGACCTGAAATAATCACACAGAAACTGTATTAATTAAATCACTGCTCGGTCCATTAGCTCTAGCTTCTCATTGGCTAACTCTTATATTAATCTAATCCATTTCTATTAATCCGTATATCATCACGTGGCTGTGGCTTACCAGGTAAAGTTCCCAGTGGCTCCATGGCTTCTCCCTGACTCTGCCCTTCTTTCTCCCAGCATTCAGTTTAGTTTTCCCCGCCTAGCTAAGTTCTGCCCTGTTAGAGGTCCAAAGTAGTTTCTTTATTCATTAATGGTAATCACAGCATACAGAGGGAAATCCTACATCATAAATGGGTTGGGAACTAAGTGTAGACTGTGTTTTCTTTTTATATGAAATATTAAACTCTAAGTTAGAAGCCATGACTTGTAACTTTAGTGTACCATCACAAGAGGATTTTCAATCAATCTTGAAATCTTAAAACCTTCTTTGACTTTTCACTGATCTTTCCAACACTCATTAGGGTTTTTTTTTTCTTAAAATAGTAACATTTAGAATGCTTGCTGGTGAGCGGCAATTATCACCGCCCATCTCAACAGCTGGCTCTGTAAGGGGGAGTAACAGTAATCCCAGTTTTAGGTGAGAAAAGAGGCTTTGAGAAGTCCAGTGTGGTGTGCTCAATGTCACACAGGTTCTACAGATGAGAGGGGTTTCCAACCCTCAGCTGCAGGAGTCCATGCACTTCTTCCTGGCATTCCACCAATTCCCAGTGCTGACGCTGAACTCACAGTCTAGCCACAGACGATCTCATCTGTTGCCACAAGGAGAAGCTCTCGCGGAAGCACAGCAACCAAGCGAGGAAGCCAGGGTCAGACTTCCCTTTGGATGTTTCTTGCCCCACTCCTTGCCCTCCCAGACAGTCGGGGCAAACTAAAATCGTCTATGTTTTTGTTTTGGTCTGGGTGTGGGTGGAGGTATGGCAGCATTTGCAAATTGTAGCATCTGAAAGTTTTTTGTTGTGGTATTTTTTTATCAAAAATGGAAATTTCCAAAGGAGGACAAATTTATTCCGAATGCTGATCTGTAGTTTACATCATGCTCGGCTTTCTGTGTTGGTCTGACTCATCATGTAAAAATGTGGTAGGCAGTCTTAAATGTTTAAAGTTTCATGAATGACCTGTCTCCTGCAAAAGCCCACAGTACAACTTTATGTAAACCAGTGACTGCCCTGATCCTCAGTCTCTACCTATAAAGGAAGGACCTGGCATGGAACCATCTGAACTGCAGGCCACAGAGCAACCGTTCTTGGAGCTACTCCCCTCAAAACAGAAACATCAAATCGAAAAGAAGGAAAGAGACAAGCATATCCCCTATTCAGGGATTAATAGTCCACTAACAGTGGGTAATCTAAATGTATACTAAAGCCTCAGGAACAATCAACAGTAAAGAAACCCACTTAAAATTATTTACATTTAAATTTTCTAAACTTATTTGATCATGAAACAGTGCTGGGGGGGTGCAGCTACAAACACTTCAGGAAAGCACACACTACCACTTCACTCACTCAATGCATTGTGCTGGTGAAATGACTCAGCTTGTAACATGCTTGATACACAAGCAGAAGGAGATAATCGAGTTCAAATCCCCAGACCCATATAAAATTCCAGCCACAGCATTGCACCTCTAATTGCAGCAGTAGGTGGTGGAGACACGGGATCTCTGGGGCTTGCTGGCCAACCATTGTATCAGAATCTGTGAGCTTCAGGTGCAGTAAGAGACTGTCTCAAAGCATTAGGGTAGGGTAATTGCAGAAGAATCCTAACCTCCACAAACATTTGTATACACAAACAGATAACATATAAAAAATTTAAAAATTATATGTTAACCACCTATTGCATGCCAAAGATTGCACCGGGTGTTAGGAATGGCACAACAAACAAAATAAAAGCCTCCCTGATCTCTAAATTCTAGCTGGGAAGACAGATGATAAAGTACCAAATATGATTTCAAATTGAAGATGGAGAAAATTCAGATAAGATCACTTGAAAAATCACTCTAATAAAGCATCATGGTATCACAGTATTTTAGATGATATAATTTATGAGATCTTAGCATCATTAGAATCATTTAAGATATTTGAAGAATGAGGAGTCTCCCAGTGAAAAGCAGGGAAAGTCATTCTGGGCAATTTCCAGCATCCGAGAAAACACGAGGTACAAGATTGCTGAAGAGGTTCAAAGACCTGCAAGGCCAGTGAGGTGGAGGAAGAATCGGGGCTGATTCACAAATTGCTGGCATCAGCTTTATCAGATGAGTTAAACGATTTTAGAAGGGCGGAAGTGAAATCGATTTTAAGGGAAAATCTAGTGCTTTGTTTCAAGGAGAAACACAGATCACCTCTGAGACCTCTCACCACTTAAAAATCCTAAGAAGACCCTAAAAAATCGCTTTCTTTTCTTCAGAGATCACAATCCTGGAACTTTCAGGATTTAGTTTCCATCATCAAGGCAGCAGGCTATTGTGAGCACTATAGCACACTCTCACCCCTAGGTAGCAGGCTATTGTGAGCACGGCAGCACACTCTCAAGGGCAGCTCGCCCACTCACCGCATTGAGGTGGCCTGGGAAACTTCCCTTGGAGTTGTTGGTCAAGAAGCAGTCATAGCTAGCACCACATTCGGTGGAGAACAAAAGAAGGTTTTTCTGCCAAGATGCTGGATAAGACAGAAATGTCAGTTTATCATTTCCATTCTACATCTCACCAGAAGTACTAGCAGAAGCAATCAGATAAAGAAAAGAAATAAAAACAGCAAAAATCAGAAAAAAGGGAAGTGAAATTATTGTCATTTGCAAATGCTACAATTCTATAGGTCAAAAGTCCTACCAAAAATAATATGTTAGAACCAAATAGAAAGCCAGTGACATTGCCAGTTTCAAAACCAATATATAAGGATCAGTAACATTTCTTTACACGAATCTGAACAGAGAAAGAGAAGCTAAGGAACAGTCCCATTTACAGTAACTTTTCCAAAGTGGGACTGAGCTAAGGAGGTAAAGCCAATATGAGAGATTACCTTCCACCAGTGAGCACTGCTTTGTCAAACACAAGAAAGCCAGGTTTGGTGACACATGTCCATAATCCTAGGATTTAGCAAAGTGAGTCAGAATGATAGTAAATGCCAGCCTTGGCAACAGTAACATCCTATCTAAACAACAACAACAACCAAGATGAGCTAGCAAATGTTGACAAGGGTGTGTGAGGAAAGGGCCCTCTGCTGTGTATATATCCACCGGAGCTGCACTCTCCTCCAGGCTGGAAGGATACTTTCATTCCTGTGTTCATTATATCATTATTTACAGTAGTAAGATTTGTGGAAATAAACTAAGTGTCCATGTATAGACCATGGCTCGTGTACATATCACATATATGTGTCATATTTTCTTTATATTTCTCTATATATCACAGAGAGATGACTTATATTGCATATGTGTATTATAATCATATATGATGGAATGTTCTCCAACCTTAAAATGAGAGTCCTCTTGTCATTTGCCACCAAGTGGATGGACCTAGATGACCTTATAATTTTATGAAGCAAGCTAGACTGCATGACTGCACTTATCTCTGGAAGCTTTAACAAAGACTCAGATATACATAAGAAGAGAATAGCATAGCGGCTATAATAAAACCCTAGCTCAGGGTGACATGAAAAAGCCAGGTCAATGGATACAAAATAGCAAATGTAGGCTGAACGAGTCTAGAGCTCTGCTATGTAACATAAGAACTAAGTGTCTAGACCATTGATAGCTGGCCTACCTGGCAGCCACACCCATCCACCTCTTGTATGACTCTGCTATTACTCACATGGGCATCTGTTCCATCTAGAAGGATTGCTCAAGGGATCAATTGCAATCATTCTGGCATTATAAAGAGTAGGACTGAGAAAAGCTATGCTGAGAAACAGAAAAAGAGAGAAAGAAATAGACCCTAGTAACAGTCTCAGAATCTAGGGTAGCTTTCCCTTGTATGTCCCACATCTGGGGTAGCTTTTCCCTGCATGTCCCACAAATATTCTCAGTATTCTTGCTCAGGAAATACTGGAAAGAGAGATGAGGCAGCACAGCCACCTCCCAATTCCTGTGGTCAGAGCAGTTAGCAGACTGGTCCTGCCACTTAGGTTTTCCGTGTAATCATCAGTTACCAGCCAGCCATTCCCCTTAGCCACAAAGGACACATATCAAGTTCCCTGTGCCATCTGCTGAATCTCCTGTCTCTTGATTTCCGAAGAAGAAAGAAATACCTAACCACCCACTAAAAGGAGAAGGTAAGACTTAGCAAAGCTCTCCCCAAAGAAATTTCTGAAAATATTGAAGTCATCTCCACTCTCCACCCTTTGATGACCTTTGTGTGGGTGAGCAGTTCCAGAATCATGTAGCCGGTCCCTTGCCTGCTGCTTGGAACACTGCACACAGGAACTACGTGTGCTCTCAGAGTGCAGCGGCAGACGTGTGTCTGTGTCTTGGCAGAAGTTTCAGTTCTAACATTCTGCTGTACATGTGAGCTTTGCCATTGCAAATCCTGTGAAGGTTGGAAATTGTTGCAGTGTATTCAACGTTTTCTCAGAATTCAAAATGGAAGAGATGATCCTGGGATAATCATAGGTAAGAACCAAGCCCATATTTTTATTATGTGATGAACTTTGAAGG
Source organism: Myodes glareolus (assembly GCF_982192425.1). Lineage (NCBI taxonomy): Eukaryota > Metazoa > Chordata > Mammalia > Rodentia > Cricetidae > Myodes > Myodes glareolus. The sequence goes on from NC_142052.1 coordinate 15,540,708, forward strand.
GTTTAGAGGAAAGATGATTAAGATATATAAAATCAAGGATAAAGAAATTATAGTCTCTTAAAAGTAAATATCCAGATATATTCTTCACATTCAAGAAAGATTGCACCCCAGGGGACAGTGTCATGCTGATTCATGTAAATTCATGACAATTTTGACTTGGCTAACAAAGCAGATGAACCTAAATCTTGGCAGAAGGAGTTATTAGATATTTTAATGGAGAATGGGTTTATTTTTAAGGTTTTTTTAAACAGAAGAACTTATTTTTCAGATAATTTACCCTGTAACTTCTTTTCTAGACTATGAATAGTTATATGCTCTATATAGCAAGCATGTAACTATTGTAGAGTCTGTCATTCTGCAGTCTTTCATTGGTGCCCTTCCTCTCATCTCCTTTCTTTTTCCCCATATGCCTTCTGTTTCTCAGTGTCTTGTGACAACAGAGGGTTCCCAGAAGACAGTGTAACTGGGAGTCGTTTCTGCCCACTGTTTAGAACAAGAAGGAGTAACACATTCTGCCTCCACACCTGAAATACAGTTCCACGCCTAGATTTATGATTTTGAACAACCTTGAAATGCTTCCTCGCCTCTACCACCCACAGAACTTCCTGAATTTGATTTTAATATCCTCTGGAATTCTGTAGTTAAAAAGGAATGCTTCAAAGGTTCTGAGAGTCTGGTTTCTGGAAGGTTGTTATTGGCTGTGAGTTATGACTGAAATTATCTATTTGCTATTCAGTTTAATATGTTAAGAGAGATTTCTAAATGGACTGCCTCGGGTTTTGTGGTGCTGAATAGAATAATAATGTCAAAGCTGCATGGCAGTGTAGGAGACAAAAGAAAAGGTCAGAGGAAAACAGCTCACAAACCACTTCAAAAACTGAATCAATATTTCAAAGCCTTTTTCACATATTTCTCCCTCTCCATCAACTCTGGCATCCTTTGTCTTTGTGCATATGTTTTCTAAGTATGGTTAATGGATTCCGACATGTGTATATATAACATGTACATGCACGCTACATACATATTCATCTCTGTCACACGAGGCATAGCTTCAAACTTTGGTGAAAGAAAAATGTATTTTTGGAGAAGAAAATCAATATTTGCATATAGATAAATAGTTTTCCATCAAACTCCCAACTTTTTATTTGTCTCAGCATCCTGAATTCCTTCAGTAAAGAGATGCCCAGCATTGTAGACCATTTTTCTTCACCTCAGTTACTGTATTGTGACTTATTCTACAGGTAAAAAATGAAGTATATTGAATACAAAGTGCAAAAGCTTTCACATGTAGGAACCACAATATGTACCACTGTCTCAGCAGTCCCAAACAAGTCACAAAGGAGAGAACATTTAAGCAAACTGTGATGAAATATTGACTGAGAAGATTAAATGATTCAATCGGATATATCTGCAAGAGCTAATTCAAAGGACCAAGACATCATTTCAGCAAATGAAGTTGAAAAGAGGTTTATCTGTATAATCCATCTTATTTCAGTGAGGTTGGCTTCTATAGCCACAGGCCTGTCAGCTTGGTAGCCAGCTGGTCTGGCTAATGAATACCAGGATCTGCATTTCTCTACCCCTATTAGCTAAACAGTCGAATTAGTTCAAGAAATTGTCTAAGAAGAAAACTACTCCCCCAGAATGTGTGCTATTCAACTCTCTGGCCAGCAACACCCTTGAGTAAAGTGATGATTATTCTTCGTCTACAAACCAGTCCTGGAGATCAGCAGTGGTGACGTGAGATTCCTTACAGCTGGAAGAAATGGGAAGCCAACACTACAGCTCTTTCAAACAGTGCAAACGGGTTTTCTCTAGGACCTAGACATCCTCAGCTGCATCTTCTGTAAATGCAGAAATTTGGTCCCCACTTCCCGTGGTTAATTTTGGTTGTCCAATGGTGATTAGGTTGAGAGAGACACAGGAGATTAGGAAATAACGCTTTGGGAAGTTTTTTTTATTATTATTATTAAATTATAAAAGTTTCCATTTCAGCCCCTCCTCCCAACACCCTCCCACTCTCCCCACTCCCTCTCCTCCTCCCTCTCTATCCCCTAGAGCAGTCAGGGTTTCCTGCCCTGTGGGAAGTTCAAGTTCCTCCCCCCTCCCTCCAGGTCCAGGAAAGGTGAGAGTCCAAACAGACTGGAGTGCCAAAATCCAGTATATGCAGAGGAAGCAAGTCCCAGTGTCATTGTCAATGGCTTTTCAAAAAGGCTCCGGGCCAGCCACATTCAGAGAATCTGGTTGGATCACGTCCTCGTTCAGTCCCAGTCCAACAGGCCTTGGTGAACTCTCATTATATCAGTTCCCTTGTATCAGTGGGTGCTCGCATCCCTCGCAGTCCTGATTACTTTTTTAATTTTCTTCATCTTTCTGTTCCTCATTTGGACCGTGGAGTGCTCAGTTCGGTGTTCCAATATGGGTCTCCATCTGTATCGCCTTCCAACGTCGGATGAAGGTTTCCTCTGCCCTTGCCTTCTTTGCTCACGTTCTCTTTCCTTCTGCCTCTTATTTGGACCTAGGGAGCTAGGTCCAGTGTTCCAACGTGGTTCTCCGCCTCCATCTCCATCCATCGCCAGATGAGGGTTCTATGGTGACATGCAAAATATTCATCAGTATGGTTGTGGGCCAAGGCCGGTTCAGGCACCCTCTCCTCTGCCCAGAGAACCATCTGGGGATCTCTCCTTGGACCGGGGATCCCCTTTATAATCAAGTCTCTTGTAAACCCTAAAATGATTCCCTTAGTTGAGGTATATACTTGCCTGATCCCATATCCATCCTTCCTCCCTTCCCCCCATCCCAGTCCCCCGATCTTTCCCCAATCCTCCCCTACTCCCTTCTCTCTAACCCTCTCCCTTTCCGACAACCCTCCCACCCCCCCATGCACCCGAGGTTACCTGGGACTCTTGTCTGTTTCCTACCTCCTGGCGGATAGCTAAATAATCTTCATCAGGTTCATCTTCTTATTTAGCTTCTCTAGGATCACGAATAATAGGCTCAAAGACCTTTAATTATGGTTAGAATCCACTTATGAGTGAATACATACCATGTTCCTCTTTTTGGGTCTGGCTTACCTCACTCAGTAAAGCGTTTTCTATTTCCATCCATTTGCATGCAAAATTCAAGATGTCATTGTTTTTTACCGCTGAGTAAAACTCTAATGTGTATATGTTCCACACCTTTTTTAACCATTCTTCTATTGAGGGGCACCTAGGCTGTTTCCAGATTCTGGCTATTACAAATAGTGCTGCTATGAACATAGTCGAACAAATGCTTTTGTAGTATGTTAAGGAATCTCTAGGGTATATTCCCAAGAGTGGAATTGCTGGGTCCTGAGGGAGGTTGACTCCCAGTTTCCTGAGAAACCGCCACACTGATTTCCACAGTGGCTGCACAAGTTTGCATTCCCACCAACAATGGATGAGTGTTCCCCTCATTCCACATCCTCTCCAGCATAGGCTATCATTGGTGTTTTTGAGTTTGGCTATTCTGACAGGTGTAAGATGATATCTCAAAGTTGTTTTGATTTCCATTTCCCTGATTGCTAAGGAGGTTGAGCATGACCTTAAGTGCTTTTTAGCCCTTCGAAGTTCATCTGTAGTGAATTCTCTGTTCAGATCAGTACCCCATTTTTTAATTGGGTTAATTAGAGTTTTAGTGTCTAGTTTCTTGAGTTCTTTGTATATTTTGGAGATCAGACCTTTATCTGTTGCAGGGTTTGTGAAGATCTTTTCCCAGTCAGAAGGTAGCCTTTTTGTCTTACTGACAGTGTCCTTTGCTTTACAGAAGCTTCTCAGTTTCAGTAGGTTCCATTTATTTATTGTTTCTCTTATTGTCTGCGCTCCTGGGGTTCTGCTTAGGAAGTGGTCTCCTGTGCCTATATCTTGTAGACTACTTCCCACTTTCTCTTCTATCAGGTTCAAAGTGGTCGGATTAATGTTGATGTCTTTTATCCATTTGGACCTGAGTTTTGTGCATGGTGATAGATATGGATCTATTTTCATTCTTCTACAGGTTGACATCCAGTTATGCCAGCACCATTTGTTAAAGATGCTATCTTTCTTCCATTGTATAGCTTTAGCTCCCTTGTCAAAAATCAGGTGTTCATAAGTTTGTGGGTTAATACCCGGGTCTTCTATTCGATTCCATAGGTCGACTTCTCTGTTGTTATGCCAATACCAAGCTGTTTTCAATACTGTTGCTCTGTAATACAGTTTGAAGTCAGGGATGGTAATGCCTCCAGAGGTTCCTTTATTGTATAAGATTGTTTTGGCTATCCTGGGTTTTTTGTTTTGCCATATAAACTTGATTATTGTTCTCTCAAGGTCTGTAAAGAAGTTTGATGGGATTTTGATGGGAATTGCATTGAATCTATAGATTGCTTTTGGTAGAATTACCATTTTTACTATGTTGATTCTCCCTATCCAAGAGCAGGGAAGGTCTTTCCATTTTCTGGTATCCTCCTCAATGTCTTTCTTCAAAGACTTAAAGTTTTTGTCAAATAGGTCTTTCACTTCCTTGGTTAGAGTTACCCCAAGATATTTTATGCTATTTGTGGCTATCATGAAAGGTGATGTTTCTCTGATTTCCCTCTCTGCTTCTTTATCCTTTGTATATAGGAGGGCAACAGATTTTTTGGAGTTGATCTTGTATCCTGCCACATTACTAAAGGTGTTTATCAACTGTAGGAGTTCTTTGGAAGAGTTTATGGGGTCGCTGATGTACACTATCATATCGTCTGCAAATAACGAAAGTTCAACTTCATCTTTTCCAATTCGAATCCCCTTGATCTCCTTATGTTGTCTTATTGCTATTGCTAGAACTTCAAGCACTATATTGAAGAGGAATGGTGAGAGTGGACAGCCTTGTCGTGTTCCTGATTTTAGTGGAAAGGCTTTGAGTTTCTCTCCGTTCAATTTGATGTTAGCTGACGGTTTGCTGTACATTGCTTTCATTATATTTAGGTATGATCCTTGTATCCCCAGTCTTTGGGAAGTTTTTGAAGCAGTGTTTATAGAGGCGAGAGGCAAGTGGCACATGAAGTAAGGAAGAAACACTCCAAGAATGTGGGCAGCACCATCCAATGGTAAAGAGGCAATTCTGAAGACTGTTTTACCTTTATTAAATCAAATCCGTGCACAATGATTACAAGACAGAAGGAGAAGTCCAGGTCACAGCCCCAGCTGCTCCACCGATCCTGCTGGGGAACCAGCTCTCCATGGCTACACCTTAACCTTGCTCCCGAGGAACCAAGGGGAACTCCAAACTGTAGCTCTGCCAGTTCCTCCACTGTCCCAGAGAAGGCGTGTGAGCCTCATCCTCAGTTCTTACCCAGTCACATACCCAGAGAAGACCTCACCCATAGGGCTAAGTCACCCCAATACCATTCATTTGCTTATTGGAACAAAGTCCCACAACACAATGGCTAGGAGTCCATATGGAACCAGAGCAGAAGGAGGGAGACCACCAATATAGACTTGCCCTCTACTCTCTGTTTGTCAGTTGCCATGAGGAAAGCAGCTGCCTACCTGTATGTTCTGTTGCCACGATGCTCTGCCTTATCACCAATGGAGTCACCTGGCCATGGGCTGATACCTCTGAAGTTGTGAGCCAAAATCAACTTTTCCTCCCCTAAACTGTTGCTTCTCGTGTGTTTTACACACGACCAGAAGAATCTGAAATGCCTTCCACAGGCTCATGTTCTGAGCATTTGACCCCAGCTGGTAGGTGTTTTTGGAGAAGTTCTATAAACTTTGGAAGACAGGGCCTAGGAGAAGGAAGTAAGTTACTAGAGACTGGGAGTGGGGAGTCTTTAGAATATGCTATCCCTGGGCTCTGTCCAACTGGTTCTCTACATTTTGGTCTACCATGATGTGAACAGCCTCAATGCTATGCTCTTGCTACGATAAATTAAGCTGAACTGCCACACCTTTCTTATCTTGATAGATAGAAACTAGGAATCAAAATATTTTTTTCTTCCCCTAAATCATGTCTTTGAGAAATTGTCACTGTCACAATGGCACAAAAGTAGAGCAATCTCTGTTTCCAGATACGATTCTGCTCCGGAATTGAACTATCTCCTCTGCACTGCATCTATTCCTCCGGATTCCTGCACCTCCACCTCCCTTTCCCAATGCCAGCCACCAGGTTCTAGACCTAGGAGGGCGCTCCTCTAAGCCAAAAGCCATAGAACTTCTCTGGCCCTGTAACTTAACCGCCTTCACTGTTTCAACCCTATCCTGAATTGGAAGTTAAGCATTCTTGTTATTAAACACTAAACTTATTAAAAATATACCTCGCATTCAAAAATACATCAGTAGGTTTTGTTGATCCTACTGACTTTCCAACCTTCTATTTAATTTCTCTTCTTTTTTTACTAAGCATGGTCAATAGAAAACTCCTGTCATTGTGGCTGAACTGCCACCAAATCCCGTGTTAAACACATGAGAATAGATTGGTTCTGCTTACTCCACTGAGCTATTTCTCTTGGAAGGTGACTCCATCTGTGGCTTCAACTATTGAATTTTTCTCACTATTCTCAATCTTTACATAATTTGAACCAGTTAATGATATTTCAGTTATTTCCTCTCTTGAATTCTGTGGCACTACTGTGAACCAGATGATTCCTTTGGTGACGATTTTCTCATTTCCTTCACTGATTCAATTGTTGTCTATTTACTAAGATTTTACTCTATATTCAATTTCTCTAAAAACTAATCTACTTCTATGTTTTCCATGTTGACAATCCCCAAATAGGTACTTGTGGTCTTCTAGTTATGGTGATGTCAATGAGGATGTTCTTCATAAACTCATATGTTTGAATATTTGGTTCAAAGTTGATGGAACTGATTGGGAGGGCTAGGAGGTGTGGCCTAGATGGAAGAGGTAAGTCACTGGGTTTTCAAGAGCCCACACTTCTCTCTCTCTCTCTCTCTCTCTCTCTCTCTCTCTCTCTCTCTCTCTCTTTTCCTTATGGTTGTTGTCTCAACATGCAATCTGCTGCTCTAACCACCTTGCCTGCCTGATGCCATGTTCCTTGCCATGATGACCATTTAAGCAAGACCCAATTGAATGCTACATTTTGTAAATTTTCTTGATCATGGTTTTTTGCTACAGTGATAGTAAACTCATAGACCTGGCTGCTGAAGCTCCCTCATTAGATACTGCTCTAATTTTCAAATCATCATAGTTAAAGTTGAAGATTTTATCTTCCTAGCCCTCAAGTGAATTACTTTACGGCCTTTCCTTCTTTAAGATGTGTGTGTGTGTGTGTGTGTGTGTGTGTGTGTGTGTGTGTGTGTATCCATCCTGCTGTGTACATTCAGGAGCTGGAGTTGTTGACAATTATGAGCTGACTGACATAGATAATAAGAAACAAATTCAGGTCCTCTGGAAGGGCAGGCAGCAAGTGCTCTTCACTAGTCAGCCATCTTTCCATTCCCTCTCCATTGTCTCTTTACTTTATCAGTAGAAGCGCCATCACGGAGATGAGGAAACATGCACTATATACTGTAGCTGGTAGAGATGAATTTATTAACTTTTTAATTTCAGGCGCCATACTAAGAACTAAGAATGAAAAAATAAAACACACCTCTTAAAAGGTTTACCATGCTGCATTTCCTATCACTTTTTTTAAAAACCATGATCCATTCAATTTAGACACGAAATACTTTTCCTGGAACCAGCTTCCTTTCTAAGCCATATACACACATAATCCCAAGGAATATTTTACTTCTTTCATATATTGGCCTCTCTGTTCTGCCAAATTTCCTTTGCGATACTCAGTCAATACTAAATATTTACTGGGTATCTACCAAATACTAACCCTTGTGTAAGGATAACATGAAGATAAGAACAGAATGTTCTGTCTTCAATCACTTCACAGTCCAGGATAAAGTTCTGATAAAGATAACCCCGGTAGCACAGACACTGAGAGAAACAATTAATAAATAGGACCTCTGGAAACTGAAAAGCTTCTATAAAACAATGGACATGGTCAACAAGACAAAACAACAACCTACAGAATGGGCAAAGATCTTCACTAACCCCACATCAAACTGAGGTTTGATCTCCAAAATACACAAAGAACTCAAGAAATTAGTCATCAAAAGAACGAATAATACAATAAAAAAAAAATGGAGTACAGACCTAAACAGAGAACTCTCAAAAGAGGAATCTAAAATGGCTGAAAGACACTTAAGGAAATGCTCAACATCATTAGTCATCAGAGAAATGAAAATCAAATCAACACCTGTAAGAATTGCCAAGATCAAAAACACTGAAGACAACTTATGTTGGAGAGGTTGTGGGGTAAAAGAAACACTCCTGCATTGCTGGTGGGAATGCAAGCTGGTTCAGCCTCTTTGGATGTCAGTGTGGTGGTTTTTCAGAAAATTAGAAAGCAACCTTCCTCAAAACCCAACAATAGCACTTTTGGGTATATATCCAAAGGATGCTCAATTTGTGCCCCAAAGACATGTTCTCAACTATGTTCATAGCAGCATTGTTTGTTATAGCCAGAACCTGGAAACAACCTAAATGCCCCTCCATCAAAGAATGGATAAGGAAAATGTGGTACATTTACACAATGGAGTACTACAGAGCAGAAAAAAATAATGACATATTGAATTTTACAGGCAAATGGATAGAGCTAGAAAACATCATTTTGAGTGAGGTAACCCAGACACAGAAAGACAATTATCACAGGTACTCACTCCTAAGTGCTTTTTAAACATAAAGCAAAGAAAACTAGCCTACAAACCACAATCCCAGAGAACCTAGACAACAATGAGGACCTAAGAGAGGCATACATAGATCTAATTTACATGACAAGATCTCCTGAGTAAATTGGGAGCACAGGGATCTTGGGAGAGAGTTGAAGGGGGGAAGGGAGAGGCAGGGAGGGGAGCAGAGAAAAATGTAGATATCAATAAAAATCAATTTTAAAAAAGTTCTGATAAAGATACAGATAGAGTAGTAAAGACAATGCTGTAGAGTAGGTGTTTGAACAGACCTAAGGCAGAAGCCGCTAACCATACCTGCAGATTCAGGACAGGCACCTCTAAAGAAAATGATGCTTGAGAGAGATGTAAAGTATCCTGCAGCCTGAGCCTATGAGACTTGAGCACTCCACAATGGCTGAGATTATGGGTTTCAGAGGCAGAAGTGTGAGCATAGGAAGTAAAAGGTGGGTGATTCCACTTGGGAGGTAGAAATGAGTCACCTCACACATAATAGTTATGATTTTAAAAGTCTTTCTAAACCTCATGCTGAAATCTAATGGCCTTGTCACAGAATCAAGAGGTGAGAGCTTTAAAAGACCACGAGAATAGTGAATTAATTAAGGGATTGTTATTATTATCAATAATGATATTGATATTATCATTTGAGGTATGTTACTAATTATGTCTATCTCATGCTTCTTCACCTGGCCTTCCACCATGCCATGGTATAGCACAGAATCTATCACCATATTCTAGCAACATGCTCCTGGACTTTCCAGCTTCCAGAACTATAAGGAAAATAAGCTCCTGTTATTTATGAACTGTCTAGTCTGTGATATTCTGTTATAATGTATTGCAGTTACAGTATATGGACTATACTGTGTACTACAGAATACAGTAAATGGACTAAAACAGAGTGCTATGAGTTGAGTGGTACATAGCAAAAAATGTATATTGAAGTCCTACTCCCCAGTACCTACAACGTCATCTGGAAATAGAAGTGCTGTCCATCACAGCTGAGAAACCATGGCAATCAATAGGAGCGTGTTTTATCTGCAGTCAGGAAACAGTAGGGAAAGCTGGCATTACATTTACATCCTCCTTTTTTATCCAGTCTGCGACCCCAGCCCATGGAATGGTGCTGCTCACAATTATGGTGTTTCTTCCTCCCTTACTTAAGCCAGTCTAGACACCCCTCACAGACATTCACAGAGTTTTGTCACCCGGGTAATTCAAGATCAGGTCAAGTTGAGAACATTAACTATCACAGAAGCTTTGCAAAGTAGTCAAGTGGAGGTTTTAAGCCACCAGATCTATGGTATTGGTTACAAAAGCCTTAGGAAATATGCACAGCTCATAACGGCAGTCGATATACACTCAGAGCCATTCATACACTCTGCTGTGGCAACTCACATAATATTGCACCAAACAGAACAGTCAATGATTTTAATCAATAAACATCTCCTTAGTTTCCATTCCCAGGTTCTCATACTAAATTGTTCTACTTTATCAACTCTAAGATGAAAACAATTATACGCATTTTGATATAACTGAAATAAACAAGGATCTTACATTCTATGGCATATAACTCTCAAAGCTTTCCTATAATTATGGTCAGTCTGAATAGAGTTTTCTTAGTTATTCTGAATCTTTTGCAACAAGTACTCGTTTTTGCAGTCTAAGTCTCCAGCAGCATTACTCTGAACCTCTTTAAATTAAACTCCTTGCTTTAGGTTTGTGTTGGTGATGATGGTGATGGAGATAGTTTGTTATATTTCTTATCTGAATGTGTATATGAACGTGCCCCACATGAGTAGAATAATTAACACTGCAAATCTGACCAAATGCTGGTGAACTATTCAAATTCTATAGGAATAGTTTTCACCATCACATAGTGCCAAGATTATAAATTTAAATATAGGGACATAAAAGTCAGTATTTATGAAATAAATATTATTTATAAAATAAATTGTATGTAGCAGAATGCTACACTTTTTACTGTCCTACACATGGTAAACTAGTATCCTCATTTTCTCTTAAACTGACAACTTAGTTCTCTGATGTCTCAGTTGTTGGTACGAGTTTCCCAATAAAAGTTCTTCGATTCTGTTTTTTCTTAGAAACACATGAAATATAGTGGCTCCTTTCTGACGAAGTAGGTATTGTGAATGCATATCTCCTTTTCAGTCAGCTTTGGGATATTCCTAATCAGGGCTGTCATAATAATACCCTAATTACTTCTTATAATATCCTCCTACACTTACTAAGTTTTGAAGCATCAACAATGAATAGAAATAAAACCAACGTGACCTTGAACAAATAACTTTACCTTTGGTGCCCATTTCCCATGCACAAAGGATGCCAAGATCACAGACACTCCCAGTTCTGTGTTGTGTATAACCAGCCACCTCAAACTTAGTGGCTAAAAATAACTATTATTTATTTCACTTATAAATGTGAAATTCAGTCTAAACAAAACCAAAATTTGGTGGTACAGCTTATCTCCACAGAAAGAGAAAACAATTGGTGAAATTAACGGGTTAGGAACTAGAAGGCTTGTTCACTCCTTGCCTGATAGCTGGCTTGACATCAGCTGGGATCTGACCATATGCATGCTTGCCTTCCTCACAATTGTGTTACTGGGGTCCTGATCAAATGTTCAGATGTGGTCTGCATCGCCTCTGACACAAGAGAAGTCACACAATCCTGATCTTAGTAGTGTTGGACACTCGTTACTAAGATCAGCCCAGGTAAAAAAAGAAAAGACATAGACCTTTGTCTCAATGAAAAGAGTGTCAGATAACTTGTGGATGTTTATAAGCATACAAAGATCAAGTAACGTGACTGGAGAAACTAGGCCAGGAAGAGACACACACTCAGTTCCTCCTCCCCGTCTCACTACTCATCCACACTTTATAAAATGGGAAACTGAGTTTGAAATACGGATTCAAAAATCCTTGGTGAAACTTTTCGTCTATTTGTTTGTTTGGTTGGTAATCCTTAATTTTCTTTACTACTTTATCTATTTTCTTATGGGGATGCAGACACATCCTACAGAGTGAGTGTGAAGGTCAGAGACAACATAAACCTAGCAGGAGTCTCTTCTCTCCTTCCTTCATGTGAGGACTTGGGGTTAAACTCATGTTATCAAACTTTGCTGCACATGCTCTTACGCATCAAGCAGTCTCACCAGCCCCACAGTAAACCTTCGTTCTAACACTTACTAGGTGGGTGGCCTATGGTATTTAGTGATCCATGACCCAATTTCCTGATTTGTAAGGTGTAGGCAATCATATTCTTTTTCTTCTGCAGACATGAAAATAGAATAAGACCGTGTGAAGCAGGCATAGCAGTTCCTGCCACTATAGCTAACTTAATTTTGCTGCACTGTTCCTATTGTTACTATCACTATTAATCTTGCTGCTACTGCCTGTTGAAATAGTACCAAGAGAGACAGGATGAGCTAGTAGATGAGAAATCTGAATCCTTCAGTGAAAGGCCAAGCAGAATGAACTGGTCAGATTCTTTGGGGCATCAACACTTTCAAGTAGGACTGGGATAAGCATGTCAGAGGAAGAACACAGGTCAGGAAGTTACTTTAAATCTGGAAAGGGGGCTCAATCAGAGAATAAACTAACCACTGGGTACCTGATCATGGACCCAAACTTGAATGAGGAATAAAAAAAAAGAAACAGAAAATAAACCAGCATTATTTATTGGAATAAAGACCAAAAATCATACATGTCAATTTTACAAGGAGATATATACCCATTCTTTCCTGCTCCCTTTTAAAGCCATTACTGACTTTTATTGTACAGTCATCCAGATATAGGACAAGGAGAGGAATGTCTAATCCCACAGTACAAACCCCTGTCATCTTTAGACTGGGAGTTTCTCTACTCTATTCTGGGGACTAAAGCATGATTAATAAAAACTCAGAGAGAGAAATTGGGGTTCAACCTGAAGATCCGAAAAGCAAAACAGTCAGTCACTGACTCTTCAGCTTCAGTTTGAAAATGGCAATCCTGCCTCCAGGAATCTCAGAATGAGACTGAGTTTGAGAGCTGTCTCCTCCACTTTCATAATCCTCTTTAGCTCTGGGATTAAAGGCGCACACCGCTACCGCCTGGTTTCTATGGCAAACTAGAGTGGCTACTGGGATCAGAGGTGTGTGTTAGTGTTACCTGGTCTGTAAGGATGGCCAGTGCGGCTGTTTCACTTTCCTGCTCCTCAGGCAAGTTTTATCTATTAAAATACAAGTGAAATGCTGCTACATTTTTCCTTTCTGTCTAAAATAAAAAGAAAGCTATAACTAATATAAGAAAAACCATATATAATATGTATAATAATAATATATATAATTTATACAGGCAACAAATGTATCAACAATGTCTAGTCCACTTGCATTTGACAAATGCAAAGAAAATACTTTATATTCATTCTATCTCGATGAGTCCAAAGTCTTGTACCTAATTTATTTTCTATCATAATTTGCTTCCTATGTCAGGTAAACAAGGAAAACTACAACTATCTAGTCTTCAACTCCCTCAGAAACCCAAGAAGGAAACAATATGAACTAAGTAAGCAGGTAGTACAAGCAAGCGATTTCCAAACAATGTGAGAAATGGCAGAAACAGATGGCTGCCTGGACAGCCACCAAAGTTCCTCTGTGATGCTGAGGCATCTATCTTCAGCCTACAGGCCTAGCATATCTGACAGACTATCTGTGAAGAAGGATATTTTGTGTTCTTCTGATTAGGACAGCATAATGTCAGCAGTTGAGGCAGGGCTATTTTCTTTCCCAGTGGCTTACTTTTGCCACAAAGAAAGTAAACTTCATGTGAAAGTGAAGTTTCTTTGATGCCCTTAATCTCCTCTGAAGTACATTGGTACTGCCAGGAGCAGACATGCCTCGTTGTCTTAAAAAGGAGTAACCTAGGTTATTAAAACATTTTAAATGCCATATTCTGTAGTTCTCTAAAGTGTTTGAAGAGGACCTATCTATCTAAAATATGTTTGTTTGATCTTGAAAACATACCTAATGTGACTACAAGCTTGATTATACTAAGTGATTAATTACTAACCTATATTTCCTAATTATCATAAACAGTTGGAAAGAACAGTTTCAAGGAATAGAAATTTATACTATATTGTTAAATGAGTTATGTAGGTACAATACCTTGAACAAGATTAGAAATATATGTACAGTATGTTTTAACAAAATTAATCTCAAATTTTTATCAATATACAAAATTTGTATACAAAAGTCCAATCCAATGTAAAACATTTAAACCTAGTAGTTACTTTTTAAAAGTAGATTTAATAATCTACCTTTTAATCTTATCATTTCTATATCCTTCATTTTTCATTTCAGAGTCGATTCAATAATCTACCCTTTTATTCTATAATATCTATAATATCCCTAATCCATTGAACAACCAAAAACCACCCATACTACCTCTTGGGAATGTGGGTATGACGTTCTTAAATTTACTTCCTGATGTCTGGAGGTGATGGTATCTTTACAGGATCCTGAAAGAAAAGTTTTGATTGATTGTTAAGACCTGGGAGAAATAGCTGTATCATTCAGTCAATGAATCATGAGAAAGTGCAGGGCTTGTCTCAAGTCCTAACTAGAGTAGTTCGTGAGGCTGGATCATCTCAACTAGCCACCTTTAAATTGTTCTGAGCAGTTTGTAGTCCAAACCTGGTCTTTAAGTGGTGCTATCAGCTGAATAGCATCACATGAACCAGGTGGAATCATTGCTGTGGGGCACCATCATCTTCCTGGAAACTTCAAAGATTACTATAGGAAAATTTATTGTTTACTGTGGAAAACTTAGACATTATTCATATCAAAACAGAAAGCTTAATTTCAATAGACATATATTCAAAGAAAGGTACCATAAGACAAAAATAGGTATGGGGAGAAGTAGAGTTTTGCAGAATTTTGAGAACTTCATCGCTAGATTTTATCTTCCTTCCGTCCCTCAGCAGGTGGTTCCTGATACGAGGCAGAAACTCTGGATTTTTCTTTTAACAAGCTTGGATGTAGAGAAATAGAACCACTGTCCAATTCCAAAGCCAGCTTTGATTTTTAAGTGAGCCACAACTACCATTATACTGAGGAGTAGGGAAATATGTATATTTAGGTAATGAGACTTTACCCTGCAGAGAATATTGGTATCATAAGTCAAATTTCTCTTTGCTTGGTGATTCTGGACAACTATCTTTTTTTCTTTAGGCATCTAGATGTCCAAGGTCTCTTGACTTTTTGAAAATGGGCATTTTTCTGCAAAGACAAAAACAAAACACTGCCCCAACCCTTATGAGGTTTCCTTACAACCTGTAAGATTGTCACCTCTGTGGATGAGTTGTCATTTCTCTTTAGCAAGAGGTTTCTCTTTTCAGACCGAATCTTGATTAGTTTTGATGATATCCATAGCTTTTCTTTTCCTGTGAAAACAAGAGCAAAACCCCTTCCTCAATGTAGCACTTTAAAATATACCAGCTGATTTAATTCAGAAATTTTTTCTAATATCCAATATCTCTCTCTCTCTCTCTCTCTCTCTCTCTCTCTCTCTCTCTCTCTCTCTCGTTTCTTTCTCATTATCATTAAAAATTCAAGGTTAATAAAGCACTATGCAATCTGTTTCGGGGGTTCCTTCTTATCCCTTTCTGTTTATTTATCATATCCTTCATAGTTCAAACTGATCTTTCTATTACTACCTGACTTATAGGATTTTGTGGTATACCTGTAATAAGCTTTATATTATAATAAGCAAAAAAACTGTTTAATTTTCTTAGAGACATATGCTGGACCACTGTCTATCTTTATTTGTTCAGGTATACCCATTATGGCCATAACTTATAATAAATGCATAATTTCTGAATCAGTCTTTTCAGAGTTCAAGACAGTTGTTCATTGAAAACACAACACAATGGTGTTGTGTACATATTTTAGTTTTCCAAATTCTACAAAATGGAAGACATCCATCTGCTAGATTTCACTCCTTTGAGTACCCTTTGGGTTACTTCCTGCAGGTAGTGGTGTTTGGTTGTACAAAGAACAAGTATGACATCTCCTTACAATTTCCTTGGTTATTGTCATGTGATGGAAAAGTCCTCTTTTAAACCTTGCTATTGACATGATGTTTTTTATGAAATTCAAAGGCCTTAATTCAATTTCTGCATTACTTTGTGCTAGAGGACTTGACAGACCTGTATGGGAACAGATGAGTGTTATGTATATGGGATGAAGCCTATTCCTGATTTTATCTTAAACCTGAATAGAGAAGCCAAATCTATATCATCTGGTATAAATTCAGTGGTTTCAATAGGCAAAACAACTCTTTCTGCATATTGTGAGCCCGTAAAGCTGCTGGGTTGCAGTTGACAGTCAGGGATGTGGAAGTGAATTGAATTGGTTACCTTCTGTATTGACCATGGTCTACTGATTCCAGAATATGCAGAGCTGTGGCAGATGGGAAGGCAGAGGGTGCTGAACCTGAAACACAGCTGGAAACTCAGCTACCATCTTCCATTATTCCATTTTCTATGCATGTGTCTTAGCTCCTCAAACCTGTGTCTGGAATGGTGCTTGCAGCTTCCTGCTTCCTCCAATAGGCTGTAAGAGCCCTGAGATTAGCATCATGATGGGATCATCTTTATAAATCCCAAAATTACACTTTAATTAGAGCTATTGATGATTATTAAACAGCAAGCCTTGAAAAGAAAGAAAATCCAGTCTAACTAATCTTAGATTCCTCAAGATAGTGGCTTGGTCACAGTCAGTACTTAATAAATAAAATAATTTTTGATTGACTTGGTGTTTAAATGACTGACTAACAAATGAATGAGCAGCAGATACTGTAAAGTCTGATAGCAGGCCCAGGAAACATTGCTATGTAACAGAGCAGCCTTATATCCAGCCAATTGATTCAGACATAGGGAAATCAAAGTTTTGCAGGCTGTGGTAATTTCAGAAAAGGAACCATTCTAGCCATTTCCTAAAACTAGTACTTCAAGATGGTAAAATGGAAAATGAAACTCCAGAATTTTAATGAGCTTGTTTTGAGCCAAACATTAGCCACTAAATGGCACTTTTATTAGTCATGGCTCTACTGTGGGAAGGAACTGGGGTCCAAAATTCTTCTCTAAGTATATAGGTTGAATTTTAGTTTGAAAATAAGTATATAAAAATAAAAGGCCTTTATTAATGTCAATTGTGATTATTTGAAGGAGACTAGCCCCCAAAGATTCCGACAATTGAATGCCTGACTCCCAGTTGATAAAGTTTTGGGAAGGATGAGGAGGTGTGGCCTTGTGGAAGGAGATGTGACATTGGGGATGGGCTTTGCGGCTTCAATATCTCACACCAGACAGAGCTTGCTTTTTTTTTCCTTGTTCTTATTCATCCTGTGGATCAGCTAGAAGCTCTCAGCTACTCCTCCAACACCGTGTGTGCCATGCTCCAGCCATGAAGATCATGGATTTATCCTCTGTAACTGCAAACAAGTCCCCAGTTAAATGCTTTCTTATAAAAGTTACTTTGGTATGGTGCCTCTTCACAGCAATAGAACAGTAAATGAGACTAGTTACACTTACTGTGTGTTCATACTCTGTTATTACTGATATTACTGTCGTGTATTACAATTCACTAAGACAATACTAAGCTATATTATCTGTAAGGTACTATAATATGCTAAACTTTGTCAAAATACTTTTCCAAAGTGTGATTCTGAAAGCTTTTAATAAATGAATGTGGAATGCTGAGCTCCACCCTACGTCCACAGAATCTTGGGCATCTGCTTTTAATAATCTCCCGGGGGATCTTACAGAATCTTTTCCATAGGACACAGCTATCTCTTAAGTCCAGGCTTCTATGGAAAATTCATTTGTAATTTCTAAAAGAAATTCAAAGAACACCTTCCCCACACACCACCAAAGTACCTTCTTACGACAAGAAAGACTCCCCACCTTTATGTTCCCAGCAAGGTTCATAAGCTAAGAAAGAATTTCCAACAGAGCTCAGGGGAAAGGAGTGTGATCTCCAAAAGTGTGAATAAAAGGATGAGAGGTCTCAGTAGGGCCGCCGTCAGACTCCAGGAGTCAAGGGTCACATTCACACCCGTGACCCCAGCACTCGGGTGACTACGGCTGGCAGAGCGTGTGTTCACCGCTGTTGTCTCAATTGACTACAGGCATGCTTCTTGTGCCCACTCGCTCCTCTGTATTGGTTACTCTTGTGCTGCTGTAATAAAACGGCATCACCAAGAGTAACTTAAGAAAGAGTTTGCTTTGGTTTACTGTTCCAGAGAGCTAGTGTCTGTAGTATGTGGGCCAGCTTGTTGGGGTTTCTGTCCCGCCCAGTATCCCAACAAGCCAGCAAGTCCCAAGGAAAAATCACACACAGGACTCCATAAGGTTATAAACTGATTGGCTCATTAGGTCAGGCTACTTATTAGTCCTTGTAACTTATATTAATCCATTATCATTATCTATGTTAGCCATAATGGCTCAGTCCTTTTCCAGCTGGGCAGCTTACATGTTACCTCTTCGGTGGTCTGTGCAGGAGTGGCAGAGGAACCTCTCTGCTTCCCAGAATTCTCCTGTTCTCATTGCATCACCTCTACTTCCTGTCTGGTTTTCCCACCTATACTGCCTGCCTGGCCAATCAGCGTTTTATTAAAATATGATTGACAGAATACAGATAATTCTCCCACATCATTTCCCTCTTTTTTTTTAAACAAAGGAAAATACCCATAGTCCATTTGTTGGGAATGTGGGCGTTGTATTTCAGGCTACTTCCTGCTGGTTGGGGGCGCTGATAATCCTATGGGGACCTAAAGAAAATTTAGAGTTATAATCAAGTCCTGACTGAAGTATCCTGTGAGTCTTGATCATCTCAGGCAGCAGTCTTGAACCTGTTCTGGATGAAGAACTCTGTCATCTGGGCCATCTGTTCCTGTTGGAGATTTCTCAGGTGGCCTCCCTTGGCCAAAGATGATTTTTCTTAACTCTGAATAAATCCATAGCCTCTCATTTTCTGTGGAAACAAAAGTACAATCTCTTCTCCAAAGTAGCATACCTTTTGACTCCAGTTTTGAAGCCAAGGTATTTTCAAAATACCTATCTTGGGTTAGTTCAGCAGCATTTATAAACAAAAGTCTTTTAGCAGCTGTTGCTCCTTCCTCAGCATTCAAACAATTCAAAGAGAGCATAATAGTATATAGTATCAAGATTCTCTTTGTATTTTCCATCTTTATTTTAAACTCTATTTCTTTTATTTTTACTTTTACTTTTTGAGACAGGTTCTCTGTATATCTTTGTCCTGGAATAACACTGTAGACCAGGCTATCCTTGAACTCACAGAGATCCTTCTGTCTCTGCCTCCCCAGTACTGGGCTCAAAGGTGTTTGCTACCACACCTTGAACTCACAGAGATCCACGTGTCTCTGCTTCCCAGGCATTGGGATTAAAGGTGTGTGCTACAGAGGTCAACTACCTCTGTCCCTTAAAGTCTCAGAGGTCAATATGCCTCTGCCTCCCAGGCATTGGGATTAAAGGTGTGTACCATCACACCCAACTACTCTCTTTCTTTCCTTTTAACTTTAAGAACTTTAACTTTAAACCTGCATATATTTTTAAAACACTGTAAACCATTTAGAGGTTTTCTTCAACTTTGAATCTTTCTTTTACTATATATCTCTTTTTCTGACCATATGAGCCTAAAACCGTGGCTTTGATGGCTGGATCTAGCCCATTCCTTAGCTTTCCAGCCCCGTGGCTGAGATACCAGCCAGAGCTGTGTTCACTGCCACAACTCTATGGCGTTTCAAGGTCCTTGCTAGCAAGCAAGCCGCAGCATTGTGCTCACAGACCACACTCAGTCGGACTGCCTGCCTGAAAGAGTCAGAGATTGCCCTGACAGGACAGCCCAGAAAGCCAGCATTTTAAAACAGTGCAGCTTTTTTCCTTCTATGCCTGAAAACAAAAAAGCATGTGTTCAGCTTTTCAACAACACCGTTTAAGTGTTTCGTGGCAGGACCTCTTAATGAGCTGCAAGGTTTTGCAGCTAAAGCTGAGTCAGGAAGCCTCTCTTAGATGAGAGCGCTTGCTTGCCTCTAGCAAGCAGAGCAGACCCGAGAAATTGCTGCCACCAAGAAAACATGCTTTATTCTATTCTTTCCCAAACTTTCTCAAGCTTTCTGTGGATTCAGTTATCCACGTGGGCGCCATCTGTAGTATGAGCTGCGGGCAGGCCTGCTTTTCGTCCCGCCCGGCTCCCGCATGGCTAGCTTAGCCCCAGAAATAATAACACATAAGTTGTATTCATTTAAATACTGCCTGGCCCATTATCTCTACAGAGTTAGTTACTGCCTAACTCTCACATCTTGATTAACCCATTTCTAATCATCTGTATCACACCACGAGGTGTGGCTTACCGGGAAAGATTCAGCATGTCTGACCTGGTGGCTGGCTCCATGGAAGAAGTTTGGAGAGAAATAACTACGTCCATATTCCCAAATATTGTTTATAAATGTTCTTTTACATTTAAAGGGGGATATGATATAGATATGAATAATTTGCTTTGTTATGGATTTTAAGGTCAATTTTGTTATATGTGTATATATTTCTGATCTTGATTGAGGTATTGTGATTGTGTAGTTTATTTAAAAATGCAATGTATAATTAAAAATATAGGTTGTTAATGGATAATACTAGCTTGTAGTAATGTTAGTCTGATTTTCTAGAAGTGCATAGATATATTTCAGATAGACATTCATATCTTTCAAAGACTACAGAACATGGCATTTAATGTTTTAATAACTTTGGACTTTTCATGACAATGAGACACGTCTGCTCCTGGCAGCACCAATCTACTTCAAGAGGAAGATGGGCATCGAAGAGGCTCCTCATGGAGTTGGTTAGCCATTTGGGCAAGAAACTGCTCTTGCCTGGACTGTTATATAAACTGGACACAGAGAACCCGCAGAGAGAGGACTGCTGAACTTGCCTAAAGGTGAGATGATCTTTCGGGGTTCCTGATTCATAAAAGAGTCTGCGAGACATTCTGCAGGACACAGCAGATAGTGACTGAATTGCCTTTGAAATTTCCTGCTTCATGGAAATGTCTCTGGATATTATGGGCCTGAAGGCCGAAGATGGGTGCCCCAACGATACAGAGGAACTTTGGGTGACTGGCCAAGCAGCGAGATGTCTCTGTCATTTCTAGAGTTTTGGAAGTTGCTTACTTCTTGTTTACTTAGGTAATATATCCTTCTGGAGTCTTTGATGGAGTTAAAGAATGGATAGTCATAGTTATAGTTTTCCATTATTATGATAAAGATATAGTTATAAATATTGTGACTGTAATTCTTGCTTGATAACTGTTTTGTTATATGTAATTTTACTATGTTAAAATGAAAGCCTTTCTTTTTTGTTTAAAAAAAAAGAGGGAAATGATGTGGGAGAATTATCTGTATTCTGTCAATCATATTTTAATAAGACGCTGATTGGCCAGGCAGGCAGTATAGGTGGGAAAACCAGACAGGAAGTAGAGGTGATGCAATGAGAACAGGAGAATTCTGGGAAGCAGAGAGGTTCCTCAGCATTCCTGCGCAGACCACGGAAGAGGCAACATGTAAGCTGTCACACTGAGAAAGGTAATGAGCCCATGTGGCTAACGTAGATAAGAATAATTTGGTAACATAAGTTATAAGAGCTAATAAGTAGCCTGACCTAATGAGTCAATCAGTTTATAACCTTATGGAATCTTGTGAGTGATTTTCTTTGTTGCTTGCCGGCTGTTGGGGTACTGGGCGGGACAGAAACCCCAACAAGCCGGCCCTCATGTTACAAGTGTCTGTAACAGTAAGGAAGGCATGTCAGTAGGAGCAGTAAGCTTAATAATAGCGTTCAACCACACACAGGAAACAGAGTGGATGGGACATGGCTATTATCTCTCAAAGCCTGCTCCCAGTGGCATTCTTAACAAGTTCTCTCTCACGCACTCACACACATGACACACACACAGAACCCCATCCAAGCGATCTATTTCTCTACTACCTTCAACTGATCTTGAGTACAAATTGAGTACAATTTCACTCCTTTCCCAGTCTCACTACACAACTCACAGTGTTTCTGTCCCTGAAGCCTGTATCCAAATTCTGTCTGATTTCCTACTATGAGTATGTGAAATATATAAATAGGTACTGAATAGATGACTCGGGGTCAAGAGCACTTGCTGCTCTTGCAGAGGACCCAAAAGTCCCAGCACCCTCATGGTGTCTCACAACCCTCTGTAACTTCAATTCCACAATTCTCTGGCATCCACAAGCACAAGGCATGCACACGCAACACATACATACATGCAGACACTCATACACTTCAAACAAAAGTAATTAAATAGCAGCTAAAAGCCTCTCCTATCTGTATTGTCCTATCCCGAATAGGGAGAATAGCCAGATTTAAAAAAAAAAAAAAAAGACAACTTCACCAAGTATTTTTTAGTATAATTTGTCCCAATTATCAAGGGAGTCTAATCACACTATATGATTAGCATATTATTTGTTTAACATTTGTTCTGTCTTTATTGTGGAATCTGCTCTGGCTGGAGCGATGGGCAGCGTATAGTGATCAGGTGATCAGATTACAGTGATGAGGTGATGTGCTCACCATCTGTGTACACAGAAGTCTGCAGTGAGAGCTGTCTACGTGTGAGGAAACCCAGACTCAGAGCCTCTAGGCATCTCACATCAGCCACACACCCTAGCAGAGAAGGGAAAGAACAGAAACCCCTGTCTAAAACAAAACAAATGAAAAGCCTATTGATAGAACCTGAAAGGCAAGAGCAGGGAAATGATTAAAAAAAAAAAAGTGGGGAGAGATGAAGGGTATTTCTTACTGGATGTGGTCAAAAATGATTTTGTACTAAGCCAGGAAGCGGGGTAAATGCCTCTAACCCCAGTACTGGTGAGGCATGGAGAGGTTGAAGCACGGGTATAAAGAGTTTGAGACTAGCCAGGGCTACACAGCAAGTTGTTATATTAAAAAAATTAAATAAAATAAAGTTTGATCAGTTTCTGCCCTGGGTCACTTTAAAGATGGCAGTCCTCAATGTCTGGCTAGAGAACATGTGAGATCCTCATGTCAGATCATTTTTCTAAGCAGCTCCTACTTCCTAGTGATACATGTATTGAGTGCTCCTGAAGAATAATCCATTCTGATGGAAGCCAACTCTGGTATTTCCCTTTTGCTGGAGAAGGAACCCATGGGAGTGGGAACACCAGAAGCACCTTATTACCACAGAGCTACATCCTTAGCCCTCGGGTTTTGTGTCTAAGACAGAGTTTCACTTTGTAGTCCAGATTGGTGTGAATATGCCTTCCTCCTACATACCAAGAGCTGGGTTGCAGGTGTGAGCCGCCATGTCTTGTTCTTTCTTATTGGAGTACTGGTTCTCTGAAGCAGGACGCCAGGGGTGAGGATGTAGGTCACCTCCAGGGCGGGGGTGGGGGGATTGATGAGAATATACAATCTCTCTCTCCTTCCTCACTCCCTTCCACCCTCCCTCCTTCCTTCTCTCCATTCTCCATGTCTTCCTCTCAATGATTTTGATTTTTTAACATAGGATCTAGACTCCCTGTGCATTTTCCATCTTTATGTGGCTTTTTCATAATCTTTTTTACTCTATTTCTTTTTTTTAAACAAGTTCACAATTGCTTTTTTTTCATTATGTATTCTTTTTTAATTTATTTTTTACAGATCAAACCCAGTTCCCCCTCTTTGCTCTCCTCCCGCTTCTACCTTCCCCCTGCCCCACCTCCTATCCATTCCTCAGAGAGGGTAAGGCCTCCCCTGGGAGGTCAAATAAGTCAAATAAGTCTGTCCCATCACCTTGTTGGGGCAGGACACTCCCGCCCCGCCATGCCTAGGCTGAGCAAGGTATCTGTCCATAGAGAACGGGCTCTACAAAGTCAGTTCATGCATTAGAGTTAGATCCTGGTCCCACTGTCAGTGACCCCATATACTGCCCAAGTCATACCATTGCCATCTGTATTCAGGGGGGCCTAGTTCGGTCCTATGTAGGTTCCCCAGTTGTCCGTCCAGAGTCAATGATCTCCTATTAGCTTGGGTCAGCTGATTCCATGAGTTTCCCCATCAGTCTTGACCCCTTTGTTCATATTAGCTCTCCTCCCTCACTTTGTTTGTACTCCCGGAGCTCAGCCCAGTGGTTAGTTGTGGATCTCTGCATCTGCGTCCATCTGTTTCTGGAAGAGGGTTCTCGCTTGCCTGGGGTTGTGGACTACAGGTTGGCTATCCTTCATGTCTAATTTCCACTTATGAGTGAGTACATACTATATGTGTCTTTCTGGGTCACTCCAGATGGTTTTTTTTAGTTCCTTCCATTTGCCTGCAAAATTTAAAGATGTCATTTTTTTTAATTGCTGTGTAGTACTCCATTGTATAAATGTATCACATTTTCTTTATCCATTCTTTGGTTGTTTCTTGGTATTCATTCATCTGTGTTGTTTCTAGGTTCTGCCTATTATGAATAATGTTACTGTGAACATAGCTGAGCAAACGTGCTTGTGGTGTGAGTGTTCCTTCTTTGGTATATGCCCCAAAGTGGTGTTGCTGGGTCTTGAGGTAGACTGATTCCTAATTTTCTAAGAAATCACCATACTGATTTCCACAGCAGCTGTACAAGTTTGCACTCCCACCAGTAACAGAGGAGTGTTCCTCTTACTTCACGTCCTCTCCAGCAGAAGTTGTCATCAGTGTTTATTGATCTTGGTCATTCTGATCAGTGTAAGATGGTATGTCAGACTTGTTTTGATTTGCATTTCCCTGATGACTAGAGATGCCTGCACCTAGGAAAGGTCCAACCTGCCCCAGACACCATGCGCTGGTTATGATGAAATGAGAAACAGCACTTTATGACATGGAACCACATCTGGAGATACTGATTTCAACTAACTTGACTACCCCAACTTTTAATTTAAACAGAATGCAGATAATATTATGAAAAATATACTGAATCTGGTACAAGTAGTTAAGCAAACAGGTTCTTTAAAAGTTTACTGGTGCTGGGCATGAAGGCACACACCTTTAATCCCAGCACATGGGAGGCAAAGACAGACAGATCTCTGTGAGTTTGAGGCCACCCTGGTCTTCAGAGAGAGTTCCAGGGCCAGCTAGAGCTGCACAGAAACCTTCAAAATCGCCCCCCAAAAGAAAGCACACCGGCCTTGACCAAGGTACATCACAGTTTCTATTTTCATTTTAACATAAAAGCATTTTGTACCTGTGGTTCTGTGATTATAACATATTAGGACTATTGCCAGTTTGTTCCTGAGCTTCTTTCTCCACAGTTTAATTTTTCTAAAAATTACAAAAGGAAAATAAGGATTTTTATATGGATTCACACACACACCAAAACCAGTCATGAATATCAAGGTAATAATGAATAAATTATATGGATCTGATACCCTTTAAAACTGTCCCATATAAGTATACAATCCTAAGAGCATTTAGTCTCCCATATCTTCCTTGATAGTGGTACTAATTGCCTACATAAATAATTTATAAAATCGACTCATATGAAGAGAGTTAATTTACATTGCTGCCTCTCATGCCCGTCACCTCAAAGACCTGACACTGACACCGCAGTGTCTGTCCTGCTTATCTGTTGGCTCTGCTTTCCTTCTCCATCTCCTAACAGTGAAGTCACCTAGAAACTTAAGAAAACACAGATGTTTGCCCCAGTGTGGAGGACTGTGTTCAGTGATCTGTGATAAGACTCCAGCTTCTGAAGTTTAATAAATGTCTCAGATGTCTCTGACACAAGTGAATTACACATCCCCTTTGGAGAAATACTGTTTAAAATGAGTAAAAGCAATGCCTAATACTTGGATATATTTTGTGACAGAATTTTTACAAGGAAAAAGTACAAAATTCATTTATGTCTATTATTGTTAAATATATAATCTAGTTGCTCATTTCATTCATATGTGAAGTAATAAAAATAAACATATGAGTCATTTCTAAAATGTCTGCTGAATTTATTTCTAAAATAATTGGCAGAGTCACTTTCTACTTTGACTAAGAAAGTACCAACAAGTATTCTAACTTCAACTGCTGTGCTTCCAAAATTATGGGTCTGTATACAAAACAAGCAAACAAAAATAATGGCTTGATTTCTGTACCTATTAGGTTGAAAAATAGAGAGTAGTAATATAAATTGATGATATTGCCCCCCCCGATTCATGAAGAGTAAAGGATCCTAAAGTAAGCTCATGGGGAGGACCCAGCCTCTACTTCCAGAAACCCCAGAGTCACAGTCACTTAGGGAAGACAGTTTCATAATGTGAGCTATAGTTTCATTTTGTTCCTAAAGACAAACTGCTTAGGTGAAATTTAGAAGCAAAGATCTTAGCTTTTATTTCTTACTCCATGCAATACACCATGAGACATTTTGTAAATCACCCCTTCTCCTATTTATACCCCCCACCAATAAGGTAGGACTAATCTTTGCCAATAACCTTGAGATTTAAAAAAGATACCATAATTCTATCTCTATCAAAACTTGAGACTCCAGGAAATAAATCACTAGGTATAACTGAAAATGTAATTATTTGCAAGTTTTCCCTGTTGCAGTCTTGGTAGAGTTCATATTTCAAACATAAATATTGAAGAAGACCGTTCTTATCATTAACATTAATAAATATTTATTGAGGTGCCTATCGGGTATTTGGCAATAATGCTCCAGTCAGCAATCTTACATCAATATTGAAATAGATTCGCATTGCAAAGAAGTATATAACTTAGAGTGTCAAAAATTGGAGAGTGGCCAGATTCTCCTCTGGGGATAAAGGAATTTAAGCACAAAGATTGGCTGGCCACTTGAAAACTGGACAAGCATCTTAATGGCTGAGATGAGACACTCAGTTGCCAAACCCACAGCATCACTTTGAAACTTCCTCTATAAAGTGATATCACTGCAAGCCCCACCAGTCTTGAGGGAGTGCTCTTTCAAACGCAGGACTTGCTTCTCTGAAGCCCCACAAGCCACACCAGCTCTTCATAGCAGCTCTCTAAGCCAAGTACCCCAAAGAAAGAGATGGCAATTTTCATAAAACCTCAAGTCTCCCCACTGAGAATCCTCTATTTAGGATTCTAGCTTTGATTTCTTGGATTATGAATTATTTTCTTTTCACCAATTTGTAGAGATTTAGTGAAGACAGGAAATAACCTATTGCAAAGAAATTATGCCAAGAGCTCCGCGTCAAAGTCTCAAACCCTCCTTCCTCCTTTGATACACCCTGGGAGCCAAGATCATCTTTTTTTCTCGAGATCATCTTTTTTTCTCATCTAGAAAATGGAAAGATGAGCCTAACTTACTTTGATTGGAAGCTTGTTACACAAAGAGACACACTTGCAAAAGTCTTTCAGAAATACCTGAGCTGCAGCAGTGTTAAGTCAGAGAAGTTGTGTCTGAGCAATGGTTACTTGTCTTCATTTTCACCTGCCTTCCTCTCTGAATTAGCACAGGCGGAATCCTGTATTTCCTCCCTTGAAAAACTGTTTTAAAACAAGTTTTAAATGCCTTTTGTATTCATGTTTCAAGTACTTCTAAAACTGACTTCCCCTTAGCATTCCATCTGAGCTAACAGGGATTCAGATGAGCCACCTGCTGATGGATCGTGGGCACACTGGCCTGACACCTGAGGAGGAGGCACTCAGTCCAGAAGCAAGGGGAGAAACCTGCCTCTTCCTACAAACTAGGCAGGCCCTTCGCCTTTTACTACAGACTTGGGGCCTTCTCAGTGCTTTCATGAATTCTTCTGAAACGAGACTAGCTTTGCTCAAGGGATTCGAGTTGGGATTTATCATCTCAGAAATTTTTCATTCTCTGTTTATTTTCTGAGAACAGTTCATTTATATCTATCATAGTTCACAAAGAGTTTCCATATTTGTTGTATACGTCCAACCAGTTCAGATGGGAAAGAATAATGGTTTGACACAATCACACCTATTATAAATGTATATGTTTAGCACGCAATAGATGGCTGCCCCAGGGCCAGATATTAAAAAGACAATCATTCTCCTGTACCTTTAAAATTTACAGCAAATCTAGGATAGAAATTAAAAGAATAAAATATAAAATAAGATACAAATTTGAGCTAAGGGAAAGTATTGTCTTGTTCCCCTTTCTTCAATCCAGAAATAGTATATGAATTCTTTGCAGCAACTTTCACTATTTTTCATAGAGAAAAAAGTAGAAAACACTATCTAAAATCCAGAGCAATAGATTTTACAATGAGACAAAAACTTAAAATGTTTGTTATTTAGTTTGCAACATCCCTGTGAGGTGTGTAGCACCTTCATCCCTCTTCTAGATGGATAAGTGAAAAGCCAGATGCACGCTATTGTCTGGTAACAAACTAAAACAAATCCAGGTCTAGACTTTCCGCACTGCATAAAACTGTTTAGTCACTAAAGATAAAGTGGGAAACAAGATTGGAAGAAGGAGCCAAGATCATTCCAGAGCAGCCGCTGTTTAGATTTGGAGAAAGCGTTTCTGTTTCTGTATTTTCTGTTGGCTGGTTGGTGTTTTAACTAGAGATACTTAGACTAGTCTGGTGTGTGTGTGTGTGTGTGTGTGTATGTGTGTGTGTGTGTGTGTGTGTGTGTGTGTGTGTGTGTGTGTGTGTGTGTGTTAGATTAAGGAAAAGATAGCATATCAGTCTAGATGTTAAAAACAATCAGGAACCACATAGTAAATTGAACACAAGTTTAATATAAAAGTATTTATAATAAAGGCGTAACCATCAAGATGTAAAAGAATCTGAAAAGAAATAGTACATCTGACGGAAGTACACAGAAAGA
Source organism: Myodes glareolus (assembly GCF_982192425.1). Lineage (NCBI taxonomy): Eukaryota > Metazoa > Chordata > Mammalia > Rodentia > Cricetidae > Myodes > Myodes glareolus. The sequence continues at coordinate 15,569,327 of NC_142052.1, forward strand.
AACTGGTTCCAATACTCAAGTCACAGTTACCAGGTAACAAGAAATAATGTTGTAAGGAGCGAGAAAGGCTGGTAGATGCACACCCAGAGAGAACTGGGGTATAACCACTATAGTAGACCTAGAGCACACAGTATCCACAGACAGTGATAGAAAACAACATGAAGAGTGCATGTGCCAAGACTAGAGAGTCAACGAGTGGAAGAAATCACAGTGCCACCGTCAGAGGAGGTCTGAAACATGCCAAGGCTCACATTAGGACTGTAGCAAACAATCAAAGTCCCAGGTCACGGCTGCTAGTCTCAAAAGGACTGTGTATTTAGGGTACCTCTGATGACCCTAACACACACTGAGCAGCAAAACCAGACCCTGCATCAAAACCAGAGGATGATAAAATGTAGCACAGAAACTAGGAAGCAAAAAAATTTCTGAACTCCTTGGACACCCACCACCACCATCATTACCGGTATCTACAGGCAAAGCTTAACATCATTCTGACTGTCACAGCAAATGCCTGCAGAGTCCAATCCATGGCATTAGGATACATTTGGAGCTGGGAGGTGACTGATAACTAGATTCTTCCTTCTCTTCCTATAAACCAGAGAAATGAGGGCATAGGTTGCTACTGATTGGAAGCTTGATTTTGTCAAGGTCCCACAGCATTTGGCTGAGGTCACCACAGCCTTCACTTGGTTTCTTTAAAGAAATATTTGGTTGCATTTTAAATGATAATTCCAGTGTACTATCCTGGGTCACCCTCGGGCTTTCTGCTTCTCCCTTTCTTTGAGGGAAAACAGATAGGACAAGGACACGGGGGGGGGGGTGCAGGGGGAGACAACCATGTGGAGAGGGCTTGCGTTCCAGCACTCCCTCATAGACTGGGACTTTGAAAGCACTAAAACTTCAGTTAAAAACAACTTCTGATCCCCTAAGTGACTGATCCTCTTACCTGGTCAACAAATACTTTGGCTTCAAGTAGCTGGATCAAAACGCTTTTCCCATTGATCTCTTCAAGCTTAGTCTCACTCATTTAGGGAATGAAAGAGACCAAAGGGAAAAGGGGGGATTAAGGTAGATAGTCTTCACAAAGCCAGCACTGCAGAAGAGCATGTTCTTGCTCATAGTTTGTAAACAAAGGACTGTCTTGTGTAAGCTTCTCCACCCAGAATGTATTTACATGGATTTTTAGAAACTCTTTAATGTTTAGTGTTCTAAAGAACTCTATTGAGGAGCAAAGTCCAAAGGAAGAAGATGAAAACAAAATAGTATAAAACCTTGAGTTCTCCCCCTCACATGCAATGTACTGTTCTGTTCACAAACCATCCATTTTAAAGTAATTCATCTTTTACTCTATGAGTATATCCTTAAATTTTATAATACATACTAATTAAAGATCATCTTATTATTCAATAAAACAATATCATTTGATATTGCTGACCACTCACTCCTTCTAGTAGATTCAATAATATCATGCTCTCTTAATTTTCTTCTGACCTTGCCTTCTACCATAGGCCCCTTCTCTCTTTACTCTACTCATTCATGTCCTCAGTCATAATTCTGTGCCTTCAGTTCCCACCTACGCTAAAGATGTGAATCTATTCTGAAACCTATCCCTTCCTTCTAAACAGCACTGTGTTGGTTTGAAAAAAATTAGCACCCATGGGGAGTGGCACTATTAGGAGAAGTGGCTTTGTTAAAGTAGGCATGGCCTTATGGGAGGAAGTATGCCACTGTGGAGGTGGGCTTTGAGGTCTCCTATGTTCAAGCTAAGCCTGGTGTAGCAGTTTACTTCCTGCCACCTTCAATTCAAGATGTAGAACTCTCAGCTCCTTCTCCGGCACCATGTTTGCCTGCATGCTACCATGCCCCGCTATGACTATAAGGAACTAAACCTCTGAAACTATAAGCCAGTCCCAACTAAATGTTTTCCTTTACAAGAGTTGCCATGGTCATGGTGTCTCTTCACAGTAGTAGAAACCCTAGGGCACCCACATATCCAACCGACTATAAACACAGTCTGAATACTCCCATCCACCTCATAACTAGTAAATAAAAAGTTAAAGCATTAATTTTACTCCCAACTTCTTTCTGTTTTTTTTTATTTTTTAATTCAGAAAATGGCACCATCTTCACCCAGCCATTCAGCTAGAAACAATAAAAAGAACCACACTCCCTATTCATCCTTCCCTCTGTACTCCTGCAGCAAATTTTGTGTTCTAAATATTTCTGAAATCTACCCACCCCTCTCTAGTCTTCCTGAAACTCCACTAACATATGTCAGATTCTACCATGCAATGCTCCTTCCATACATTTCTCCACACGTCAGAGACACTCTTATAAACTAGAAGTCGACTCATTTAATTTCATGGTGAGAAAGGCTAAGGTCCTAACTTAGCACAAGGTCTCATATCCTATCCAGCCTGTCTCTTTACACTGACTTTCATCTTCTGTCACAGCATCTCCTGTCTCTAAGCTTTTGTACATGTTGCTCATGCTGCACACCCTTCCTCCTTCTGTCTAAACCCTTGCATTCAAGCTGCCCCTGCGTGTGCTATGACTAAATGCTCCTTTCCAGGAAGGTCTCCTTGGACCCTCTGATTTGTGCAGCAACCTATGTTGTGGCCCCAGAGGATTCTATACTCCCCTCAACCTAAGCATGTGTCACGCATCATTTTTCCTTAACTATTTTTTAAAATCTACTCAATGGTATAATTTGATTCTCCAACCTAAATGTAAACTCCACCATATTTGGATGAGAGTATTAGCTGTTTAACCACAACGATAATCGTTTCCATGAGGCCTCAAATCTCTGCATTGTTTCCAGCCAATCAGTCTTCTCTGTGTGCCTCGGACTAATTTGATTTGCTATCACCGTGCTTCTGACTTTCTCTGAAATACTACAAAAACAGAATCACTTAAGTGCAGCTCTTTACCACAGCAGAATGCTTCTGAAACTCTCCATGTTGTGTAGCAGTAATTCATTGTTTGTTGTTTCTCTCTTTTCCTTCTTGCTACTTGAATGCATGCAGTGTGCACATGTATTAGGCTTATGGGTGAGCACATAGGCCTGTGGAGATCTAAGGTTGATGTTGGGACCCTTCCTTGATTGCTCTTCTACCTTAGTTTTTATCTGAGGCAGAGTCTCTCTGTCACACCCAGAGTTCTCTGATTGGCTAGTCTCTCTAAAGAGCCTGCTCTAGGGATTTCCTGTTTCTCTGCCTTACAGGTGAATCGCTAAGCCCACCTGCCATTTACATGGGTTCTTGGGAACTGAACTCCTCTTCTGGTTATATGACAAGCCCTTTAACCACTGAGCTTTTCTATGTTTGTCTAGCATTCCATTATGATGTACCAATTTATTTATGTACTCATCTGTTGTTTTTAAAATGTTTGCTTCCTGTTTGGGACTATTAGAAGCAAAGTAGCCACAAATATTTGCTTTTAGCATCTTTGCACACGCACACATGACGCAGGAGGTTGAAGCAGGCTGGGTTACACAGCAAGACACTGTCTCGTGTATTATCTTTAATCATTGTGTCTAAATGGTACCTCTGTTTTCTTTATTTCTTTTGTTTGTTTGGAGACAGTATCTCACTCTGTGGCCCTGACTGGCCTTGAGATTATCATCCCCCTGTCTCTGCATCCAGAATGCTGCATTGTACAGTCATGTGCTGCTATGCTTATCTGATTTTTTTTATGCAGAAACAGGCTCTCCTTATTTTTAGTAAATCCGTACGCTCACTTTAGGATATAAACTTCATAAAGCTTAAAACTACCTCTCATTAATTTTAATTCCTCTATAGTTTAGAAACTTTTCTGGAATTTGTAGAAAATGTCTATGTCTATCATAGTACAGACAGAAATCAACTCTACTACTTACCAGCTGACAATAAATGCACAACAAAGCTAACACCCTGCTGATGTATAGGTTCCAGATGATGGCTCCACTAATCCACACACTTAATTAATCCTGAGCTTATCATAAATACCGAAGTTGGCAGGAATGCAGCCAATGTAGTCCAGACTATAATGGCAGAGAGTAAGTAAAGACGGGGCTGTAACTCGGGCCCATTACAAAACAGTCCAAAGCACTGATCCCTGGAAGGAAATTGCCAAGGAGATTTAGTAATTCATACAGAAATTTAGGTTTCTAAATAAGGTCAGAGGAAGGTCATGGTTTGTTTTTAGACATTCTTGATAAAGGTGATGAGAATGTTTGGCAGGAGTTACAAACGTGGACTTGGAGCTTGGCAAAGAGTTGGGCGTCGTTGAGTGTGCCTGGGTTATGGAGAAGGGAAAGAAAGCTGCAGACTTAGAAACAGGTAATGGAAAAATTAGAGCACATGAAAAGGAATATGTGGAGAGCCAGCTTTAAGAGGAAAAATAAAGGACAAAATGCTCCGAAAATGTAGAATCTGCAGCATTCAAAACACTTCAGAGCAGAGGATTTCAAGAAGGTATTAGCCACTACCACAGCCTCAGCAAAAAAAAAAAAAAAAGGAAGAAAAGAACTGGCCATCCTTGTCTAGGAATCAATGAGTGAAAAACAACAAATCCTTCAAGACTGACTCAGAAAAAAGGGCTTTAGCAGCTTCGCAAACAGACTTCGTATCAACAAAGCAAAGTAGATGAGGGGAAAGTGACCAGGAAGTTAGCTAGACAGTGTGGGGACCTCAAGAAGATCCAAGTTTATCAGGAAAATATAGCCTCTGTTTCTTTGAAATGTCTGCTGTTGCTTACAAAAACCACTCCTTGAAGTTGAAAACCATTCTGAATGCACTTCGTTTTGTGGATTTGGAAGCAGCGCCCTAGAGAGAGTTTAGTTTGAAAAGGAAAGTTGCCAAAAAAAAAAAAAATCCCAATTGCATAAGAAGCTAAATATAATCTTTCCTTTTGATGGCACTCACTGGGCATCCTCTGAAGCCACAATCAGGAGCTTCTAATTGATAAAGCTTTGATATCATAAAAGGTCACCACGGATTACTCAGGCCTGTTGTGAAACACACTGTGCTCTTCTGAAACATTAGCAATTAACCACAATAAATAATAGCGTGATTCACCCCTTTCACAAACGGAGCAGTGCCTTGAAGCCCTTTACCTGTAGTAAACAGCCATTGGAACTGGCCTTTATTAGAAAGCCTTTCCGTTTGCTTTCTGTGCACAGTCAAGCTCATTTCCGAGACACACTTGGTCCCCCCCCCGCTTAACATACCCATTTATACTGGAGACCTACTTATATTCCCCCACACGGTAAGAAACTTGCATTTTAAAATAAACATGCTGTATTATAAGCACTGTGTGTCTGAGACCCCTCCACTTTTGTAAATCTCTTTGATTAAATTGTTCCTCCTGTTAAGCAAGACCTTTCATTGTCTTAATGATTTATTTTAATTCAGTCCAGCTGGCAAGAAGGACTTAGTGGCACTCTGCTGTAGCAGGTCTCCTGCCCAGTCCAGTTTTGTTTGCAGTAAGTGTGCTACAGTCCTTCCCCTGGCAGTCAAGGAAACTCCATACAAAAGCAGCATTTATTTGCAGTTCCAACAGAGCCAAGTCATACATATGCTCTTTGACAGTCTGGAGTATCTGTTCTCCAGCATTCATCTGGAGCTGTTATTGGAACCATTAAAATTATTTTTTCCAGTTTTTAGAGGCCCAAGACACATTAATTTACCCTGATGGATGGTATGATGTGCTCATGTAAAAGAAAAACAAGTGTTACATAAAACATGACCAAGCTGCCAGCCACCTCTTTTACGTTCCCTCTGACTCTAATGTTTCATTTATAGTCTCAGTTGAAAATAGCAAGCAGTAAAAAAAAAAAAAAGAATAAATCTCCCATTCTGATTTATTCTTTAGTTTTCACAACCTTGATCACACTGAGCAATGCCATTTTTGATCTGAAGTAACAGTGAAACTTTTGCTTCCACCCAAAAGTAAACACAGATGGTCTGATACTGGCAGAGGACTTTATGACCAAATGCCTTGGTTAAGCAGGCCTATTCTGGGTCATATTTCACTAAATATGGCCTGTCTTGAAGTAGGCAGGCTCTCCTTCAAGGAGCCAACTTTTATCTTTATTTAAACCCAGAGTATGTGGCTTGTCTGTCACCGTAAAAGACGTTGCCTTCTCTGTACAGAGTCATCCATTGGAGCTGAAGAACAGGGTGGCCCTCTTCAGCCCAATCAGACCAATCCAACTGACAACCAGAGGCATCCAAAGGCCCTTGTCAGTCTATTGTAGGACCTTTAGAAGCATTTTGCAATAGAAACAATATTATACACAGTGGTTCTATCCCTAATGAAAGGCATAAAAAGCCTGCTTCACCCACTACATAGTTACACTAATAATTTAATAAGATCCAAAAAATCTTGTGCTCAATAATACCATAATCAGACAGTGTATAATAATGCTTCTGTGAGAATTTACTGACAATTCTACCGTTTTTTATACTTGTAGTATTTCTTTCTGGCAATATCTCCCGGAGTTACTCTTCCAAACCTCCTATGCCTCTGGGTCGCAGCTCAATGCAAAGCCAAATGCAAGCCAGTGGTATTAGCCGCTATCGCCTGGAGCAAGGACATTATGGTTTTGTCCGGAATGCCCTGCAAAGACCTGTGTATTAACGTCTTGATCACCAGCCTGTGGCACTATTGGAAGGTATAGGAACTTCAAGAGGTAGGCACAGTGGAAGAAACTGAGTCCAGAATATCAGATAACCTTTCTTTCTCTTTGTTTCCCAGTTGCCACGAGGCAACCACGGAAAAAAAACAAAAAAAAACAAAAAACATGTGTTGATTTTCTCAGGGATTTTGTCACAGTGATGGAAAACTAACTAATACATAGAACTTCAGGATTCACTCAAGGGATAATAAATAGAGGGACAGGGTCTGAGAAGTGAAGGTAGGAAAATCAGTCTAGAGAGTGAGGACACACCATGCTGTCAGCGACACGACACACTGGTTGAGCCTCTGCATCACCTTTCCTATTTCCCATCAGCCCCAGCTGTTCTGATTCCTCTTCACCTTCTGCTGCCTTCAATTACTTTTACAAACGTTTGCCTCTGCTTTCTAGTTGGCCAAGCTACAGACCATCAGCCTCAGATTGCTCCTTTGTTCCTCAGCTTTCTAAACAGTGCTGCAGCTGCTAACAAAAGAAACCAACAGATAAAAGAGCTCTCCTAAACTCACCTGCCACAGCCTCCTTTGTTTTTTTTTTTTCAGTTTAGATAAAGTTGAAAGAGACAAGTGTACAATTGGATGGTAATGAAAGGTTTTGAAGGACTGAATGAAATATGAATTTGTTTTACATATAGCCAGCGGAATTCACATTAAGCAGATATGTTCTGCTTGGGGGGATATATATCATATATATTTGTGTATTTATTTATTATGTATGTGTATTAATTAGATATACATTCATAATTGCTATAATAGCATATTTAATTATATATGTATATATACACATGTTATATGTGTATATGTGTGTGTATATATATATATATATACATAACATGTGTGTGTGTATTATCCCAACAGCTGGAGAGATCAAGATACTACAACTTGTGTTTAGAAGAAGACCTTCCTCCTGTCATATACACTCTAAATTGGAGGTAGGGTGATGATGTGGGCTTTCCCTCTGCATGTTATGAATATGTTTTATTACCATTGGTTAATAAAGAAACTGCTTTGATCTATGACAGGGCAGAATATAGTCAGGCTGAAAGAGATATAAAGAGAGAGTAGGCAGAGTCAAAGAGATGCCATGTAGCTGCCGAAGGAGGTAGGTGCTATGTAGCTGCCCAAGAAGCAAAAGGTAACAAACCATGGACCTAGTGGAAAAATGCAAAATAATAGAAATGGGTTAATTTATGATGTAAGAGTTAGTTAATAAGAAGCCTGAGCTAATAGACAAAACAGTGTTGTAATTAATATAGTTTCTGTGCGATTATTCAGGTTTGGGCAGCCGGGAAATGAACGAGCAATCTCCACTTACAGGGTGGTGTCCTGTTGAGTGGTAAATGGTTGTTATTCTCATGCCTGCCATCCTGTACACAAAAGTGATGCCCTTTGCCTAAGACCAACACCATTCAACAGTGGGACATGCCATTCCTCTGTCCCAGACCATTTGCATAAGCTTCTGTGACTTTTATAAAAGCTCGTCATCCACAGCACCATGTCCCAGCTCAAAGCGAAGAAGGATGAGTTTCACACCTCCCAAGGCTGCCTCCTAACTTGGTCTGTTATCGCTGAAAAACGAGTTAACAATTCTCTGCCCTCCTCAACAAACCCCAGTTATCTCCCACACCCACCCTCCCCCAGAAACTTCTAAACTGAGAAATATCTGCATGGTGGAGTTTTATTCAGGGACTGAGAACCCTCCACTTCAGTCCTCACTGTTTTGTAAGTCTGTCTTATAGAGGTTGTTTATAATAGACTGAAGGTAGGAAGCCTTGAATCACAGCATACTTTTCTGGGAATGGTGGAAAGAACAAAACCCTACATCAATTAACTACTACCCTGCCTCGTGTACTTCAGAACTGCCAGTCTTGGTTCTCTAGTTGTTGCATAAGTCAGCTGTAAAGTCTTTGAGATGTAGGTATGAGCAAAGACATGAGGGGATTCCACAGAGAACACACCAGGCATGAGGTAGCCTACCAAAGCTGAGGGTGAGAATTTTATGCCCCCTAATTTTCTTTTTAAATTTACTTTCTGTTTTAAAGCCAACATTTAAACAAGCTTACCACATTCTAAGCAGGACAATAAATGATTAATGTAGATTATTTTAACAAATTCTCACAAGTCACTAAAATATGCTGTATTCCCAGTTTATAGGTGAAAAAAAATTGACTTCATTTTCAAAAAGGAAAGAAGTTATTATATGAATTTATGGATACAAAGAGTTTATAACTATAAAAAGAATATTAAAAAATAAATCAAGGCAGGAGAGATAGCTCGGTTAATAGTGTTTACTGCCAAGCATGAGGACCTGCGTTTGATCCCCAGAAGCCACATAAAAGAGTCAAGCATAATGGCATGTGCTTGTAACCCCAGCACTGGGGAGATGAAGACAGGCAGAGACCGGGGCTCTCAGCCATCCCACCAAACTAAATGGTGAGTTTCCAGGGCCAGACAGGGATCTATCTCTCCCCACCGAAAAAACAATGCAAACCAGATAGAAGCTCCTGAGTAGCAACACCCGAGGCTGACTTCTGTCCCACACATCAACACCCACGTGTCCACACCCACTCGTGCACACCCACACGTCCACACCCACACGCCCACACCCACATGTCCACACACACACATCAACACCCACGCGTCCACACCTACTCATGCACACCCACACATGCACACCAGCACGTTCACAGCCACACGTGCACATCCACATATCTACACCAATATGTCCAGACCCACACGTGCACACCCACACATTCACACCCACATGTCCACACCCACACGTCCACACCCACATGTCCACACCCACACGTGCACACCCACACATCCACACCCACACGTGCACACCCACACGTCCACACCCACATGTCCACACCCACACGTCCACACCCACACGTCCACACCCACACGTCCACACCCACACGTCCACAGCCACACTCGCACACTGACTCTTTAGCAATTTTTAAAGAGCATAAAGTATAAGCTAAAATACAATATTATAATGCAGGCCAAATCCCTCCCGTCAGAGCTCAGGGAATCCTGCGAGTAGAAGGCAGAAAGAGTATAAAAGCCAGAGGGCTTGGAGGACATGAAGGAAACAAGGCCCTTTAAATTAACAGGATCAAAGTATATTCGAACTCATAGAGACTGAGGCAGCATGCACAGGGCTGCACAGGGCTGCACAGGGCTGCACAGGGCTGCACAGGGCTGCACAGGGCTGCACCGGATGGGTTAGAGCTAAAGCACAGCCCCATTCCTAACCCAGGAGCCAATTGACAACCACTTTCAGATGAAAATTAGTTTCTCCAAGGCAGTCTCGCTGGGGAGACAAACTATCTTAAGGGTAGACTGCGTGCCCAGCAGTCCACAGTCAGCGGGAGACAAACTGTCTTAAGGATAGGCTGCGTGCCCAGCAGTCCACGGTCAGCAGAAAACCAGCTCGGTAGCATCTTCAGAGCTTGCTTGTCTCATAAAGTCATGCCAGGACTTTTTAAAATCTTACTTTTTATTCATTCTTATTTTTTATTTTTCTGCCTTTTTACCATAAGGGTCCTTTGGTTATATAGTTAAGGCTTCCAGTTTAGTGCTTTTATGTTTATAGCATTCCTGGATATATGGATAAGTGGGTCTCTGTGTCTATATCTGCTTCTTGTGCCTTTTCTTCTGGTGTTTTGCTTTATTTTGTTTTGTTGCTGTTGTTGGACTTTTTGTATTCTGGTATATTAGGTTTTTTTATCTTATTATATTTTGCCTTATTATTCATCCCTTAGAAGCCTGTTGTTTTCTAACGAGAGACAGAAAGCAGGTTGGTCTGGATGGGAGGGGAGGTGGGAAGGAAATGGGAGGAGAAGAGGGGGAGGAAAATATAATCAGGATATACTGTATGAGAAAATATCTATTTTCAATTAAAGGAGAAAAAGATTTTAAAAAAGAAAAAACCAGACCGACAGTGTTAAGTCCAACTAAATGTTACAGGGTAAACTCTACTTGAAGAGCTCTAGTTTTAGTAAGAGCCCGCACTCAGATCTGAGACTGCACTCGGACAGTTGGACTGCTTATTTTGTGAATGAGACTGCACTCAGACAGTTGGACTGCTTATTTTGTGAGTGAGACTGCACTCAGACAGTTGGACTGCTTATTTTGTGAATGAAAGGCCATCGTGTGGCACTGTGAGGGTGACGCCTGGCTCTGTTGCAGACCTCACGATGTTGCAGATGCCAGAGTCATGGATTCCTGCCAAGGAAAGCTGCAGACTGGGTGTGGAACCCGCCCAAGAGAGAGAAGTGTGTCACAGTCAACAAAGCAGAAAGGAGCTGGGGATCTGAAGAGTGCTTTGACGTCAGACACGGAACTGCAGAGTTTGGAGTTTGCTCTGCTTGGTTTCAGTCTTGTTTTGGTCCAGTACTTCCTCACTGTGCTCCCTTTCCTTCCTTCTGGAATGATAATATACAGTCTATGCCATTGTATGTTGGAAGTATATGATTTGCCCTTTTATTCTGATTTTATAACGGATTGTATTTGAGAGATTGCCATGAGTCTCAGAAGAGATTTTGAACGCTGGACTTAAAAACATTGTACTGTGGTAGCCTATAAGGACTTCTGAAGTTAGATTGGATGCATTTTGCATTATGATATGGCTATAGGCCTATGGGGATTAGGGAGTAGAATGTGGCGGTTTGAATAAGAATGGTCCCCACAGGCTCATATATCTGAATGCTTAGTCACCAGGAAGTAGCACTATTTGAGAAGGAATAGAAGATTAGGAGGTGTGGCCTGCCTGGAGAAAATGTGCCATAAGGGTGCTCCAGCACCATGTGTATTGCCATGTTCCCACTATGATGAAAGTGGACTAAACCTCTGAAACTGTAAGCAAACCCCAAATTAAATGCTTTCTTTTATAAGGGTTGCTTTGTTTGTGGTGTCTCATTTAAACAATAACTAACAGCAATGCTTCTTAGACTATTCCATAAAACAGATAAATAGAAAAAAATTCTACAAAAAATTATGAGCCCTCATATCAAAACCAGATAAACACACACACACACAAAGTACATACATATGTGCATACATGCATACATACATACATTCATACACACATAGTATTAGAGGGTTTAGATATGCCTCAGCAGTTAAGAGCATTTGCTGTTCTTGCAGAGGACCTAAGTTTGGTTCCCAGCATCCACATCAAAATGCTCACAACTGTCTGTAACTACAGCTCTGGGTAACTAAAGCTGTCTTCTGGTTTCAGTAGGTACCTGCACACATACACACACACAGTTGAAAATATTAAGCCTACACACATTGTTAAACACACTATAACCTGTTTAGGGTTTTTTCTGTCTAAACCTGATATGTGTGTGTGTGTGTGTGTATAATTTATTTTATTTTTAATTAAAAATAAATAATAGCCAGGTACGATGGTGCATGCCTTTAATCCCCGTACTTTGTAGGCAAAAATAGCCAGATCTCTGTGAGTCTGAGGCCAGCCTACTCTACATAGTTCCAGGACAGCCAGAACTACATAATGAGACCCTTCTTCAAAAAGCAAAATAATTGTAATAATAGTCTTTAGAAGTATAGACCAATGACTCTGATAAGCATAGGTCCCAATATTCTCCATAAAATACTTGCAAATGAAATTTAAGATAATAAAGTTGGCTTCATTTCAGAGACACAGGGTTGATTCTATAAGTGCAGATCTATAAATGCAGTACATCACAAAAGTGAACCTGAGGACAAAAATCACAGAATCATCTCAGTAAACCAAAATAGGCTATTGACAAAATACAACCTACCTTAACGATAAAGAGCTCTGGAGATACTAGAAATAAAAGGAACATACTTTAACTCAGTGTGTGCTTGTGCCCTTACATCATACACACACACACACTACACACACACACACACACACACACACACACGCAGAGAGAGGAGGGAGGGAGAGGGAGAGAGAGAGACTGCATATGACAAACCTACACCCAACTTTCAAGCCTAAAAAAGAAAATGGTATGTCATTGGCAAAAAAAAAGGGTGGATATAGCTGGAGATGATTATATTAAATGAATTGAGTTCAGATATTTTTATACAGAAAAATAAAATCATGTATGCATATATGACATGAAAATAAAAGCCAAACCATCTAGGAGAGTAAAGGGGATTGTGGGAAGGGAGCAATGAAGAAAGGAATTGGAGGGAGAATGTGTTCAATGCGCAACAATGTACAATATAGACTTGGACAGAAAAGTCCTTATGTAACACAGTACTGCGTACAATGAATATACACGATGAAAAATATTTTAAACAAATAAACTGTCAATTTTATCATGAGTTAATAATTACTGATGTGTGATAATGAGAAAGTCAAAACAGATTTAAAGAAGAAAGAAACTTGATTTCAAAGGTGGGACTAATAATGGCTTATGTCTCATCTCTGGTTAGTTAAGTCCATGGTTCAGATCAAAAATACAGATATTTCATTCTGCTTCTTTGAGTTCTGTTGAGATACATGAATTTGTGTGAGATGGGGTTAACGGATTTGATAATAACCTTTGTATTAGTTATAGCAGTCAACAGCATACTAAGACAGTGTGGAAACATCATTGTCGAAGAAAATTCTCTATGGATCTCTCGCATCTGTGCTCCTCTTAGAAAATAAGACACCAACATCATTTATTCTGTTATTTTACCAGGGATGCCTGTTCAGTGAACAGCCTGAGAAGACAAAGTATCTCCCTTTGAAGTGTCAGAGTACAAGGAAGCTTACTGGTTGTTATAAAAGTTATGTGTTTCCTAAGCTTGGCGGTTCTCCGTGCAATTCACCAAGCTGTGTATGCAGATGTTACCAGGCTCTCTTCACATTCCCTGGAGGACAAAGGATTCAGAGAACTACTACAAATCCTAATTCTCCAACCAAAGTAATTGTTGTGAATAATAAACAGTTCTCTGTTTATGACCTAGGGTCCTCTTATTTCCTAATAACATCGGTAGTGGGCTAATTAATTGTCTTGCAAGCATGCTAAAATCTCAGCCCACTCACCATTCCTCATAAATATCTTGAAAACACATTTTGAAAGCCTTACATATAGACTGGGGAGATGGTTAGTGTTTATGGATAAGCATGAGGATTAACAGTGTGCAACACCATGTCTGATAATTTCATCTTATTTTACTTATTTTATTCATTTTATTTTTATTTTTAAAAGAAAAATAATTATCTTTTTTATTATACATACCAATCCAAGTTCCTGCTCTCTCTCCTCCTCTATTTCCCTCCACTTACCCCTACCCCACTCCACATCCACTTCACAGAGAGGGTAAGGTGCATTGCTTTGGAGAAGGTTCAAGGCCCTCCCTACTATATCTAGACTGAGCAAGGTATACATACAAAGAGAATAGGTTCCCAAAAACCCAGTACAAGAGTAGGGATAAATCCTGGTGCCACTGCCAGTGGCCCCTCAGTGTGCCCCAGCCATGCAACTGTCAACCACATTCAAAGGGACTAATTTGGTACTATGCTTGTTCCTTCCCTGTCCAGCTGGAGTTGGTGAGCTCCCATTAGGTCAGGAAGACTGTTTCAGTGGGTGAACCCCTCATGGTCTTGACCTGTTTGTTCATATTCTTATTCCTTCCACTCTTCAACTGAACCCTAGGAGCTCAGTCCAGTGCTCTAATATGGGTCTCTGCCTCTGTTTACATCAGTAGCTAGATGAAGGTTTTATGGTGATGTTTAAGATATTCATTAGTCTGACTACAGGGCAAGATCAGTTGGGCACCCTCTGCTCTATTGCTTAGGGTCTTAGCTGGGATAATTCTTATGGATTCTTGGGAATTTCTCTAGAGTCAGGTTTCTTGCTAGCCCCATCACGGCTCCCTCAATCAAGATATCTCTTCCCTAGCTCTCATCTCTGTCCTTCCTCCTTCTTGACTATCCTGTTCCTTCAAGTTTTCCTTCCCCCTTTCCTTCTCCCCTCATCTTCCCCTTCCATCCTCCATTCTCCCTCCCCTACCCCCATGCTTCCAATTTTGTTAGGCCATCATGTCTACTTTGACTTTCCAGGTGGATCTATATGTGTTTTTCTTAGGGTTCACCTTGTTTCTTAGCTTCTCTAGGATCATGAACTATAAGCTCAACATCCTTTGTTTATAGCTAGTATCCACTTATGAGTGAGTACATACCATATTCATCTTTTTGTGTCTGGGTTACCTCACTCAGGATGGTGTTCTCTAGTCCCATCCATTTGCATATAAATTTCAAGATGTCATTGTTTTTTACAGGTGAGTAGTACTCTAGTGTGCCCCATTTTCTTTATCCTTTCTTCGGTTAAGGGGCATCTAGGCCGTTTCCAGGTTCTGGCTATTACAAATAATGCTGCTGTGAACATAGTTAGACAAATGCCTTTGTAGTATGTTTGCACATCTTTTGGGTATGTGCCTGGTACAGGAGAATTGTCTGTATTCTGTCACTCATGTTTTAAATAAACACTGATTGGCCAGTCAGAAAGTATAGGTGGGTAAACCAGACAGGAAGTAGAAATGATGCAATGAGAACAGGAGAATTCTGAGAAGCAGGAAGCTACCTCCACAGTCCAGCGCAGACCACGGAGGAAGCAGGATGTGATCTGCCAGCTGGAAAAGGTACTGAGCCAGGTGGCTAAAATAGATCAGAATAATGGGTTAATATAAGTTACAAGAACTAATAAGAAGCCTGACCTAATGGGTCAATCAGCTTTATAACTTGTAGAGGTCTCTGTGTGATTTTCTTTGGGGCTTGCAGGCTATGGGGTACCGGGCAGGACAGAAAACCACAACTAGCTGGCCTCAATGTTACATATGCCCAAGAGTGGTATTGCTGGATCTTAAAGTAAGTTGATTCTCAATTTTCTGAGAAACCATTATACTTATTTCCATAATGGTTGTACAAGTTTGCATTCTCATCATACTCCACATTCTGTCCCACATAAGCTATCATTGGTGTTTTTGATTCAAGTCATTCTAACTGGTGTAAGATAGTATCTCAAAGTTGTTTTGATTTGAATTTCCCTGATGGCTAAGGATGTTGAACATTTCCTTAAGTGTCTTTCGGCCATTTGAGATTCTTCTCTTGAGACTACTCTGTTTAGTTTTGCATCCCTTTTTAAAATTTGGTTATTTGGAATTATAATATCTAATTTCTTGAATTCTTTATATATTTTGGAGATGAGTCCTTTGTCTCATGTGGTGTTGGTGAAGATCTTTTCCCATTCAGTAGGCTGCCTTTTTGTCTTATTGACTGTGTCCTTTACTTTATAGAAGCTTCTCAGTTTCAGGAGGTCCCATTTATTTATTGTTTCTCTCAGTGTCTGTGCTTCTGAGGTTATAATTAGAAAGTGGTCTCCTAAAGACCAAAGTAGCATTGAAGACTACTTCCAACTTTCTCTTCTAACAGGTTCAGTGTACTCAAATTTATATTGAGATCTTTAATCCATTTGGACTTGAGTTTTGTACATAGCGATAGATATGGGTCTATTTTCATTCTACTACATGTTGACATCCACTTATGCCAGGCCAGTACCATTTGTTGAAGATGTTTTCTTTGTTTCATTGTAAAATTTTAGCTTCTTTGTAGAAAATAAGGTTTTCTAGGTGTGTGGATTAATATTCGGGTCTTCAATTCAATTCCATTGGTCAATCTCCCTGTTTTTATGCCAATATCAAGCTGTTTTCAGTACTGTAGCTCTGTTATAGAGCATGATGTCAGAAACAGTGATGGCTCCCAAAGTTCCTTTATTGTACAGGATTGTTTTGGCTATCCTGGGTTTTTGTTTACCATGTGGAGTTGATTATTGCTCATTCAAGGTCTGTGAAGAATTGTGTTGGGATTTTGATGGGGATTGCATTGAATCTATTAATTGCTTTTGGTAGGATTGCCATTTTTATTATGTTGATCCTACCTATTCAAGAAAATAAGAGATCTTTCCATTTTCTGGTATCTTCTTCAATTTTTTTCTTCAAAAACTTAAAGTTCATGTTGAATAGGTCTTTCACTTTTTTGATTAGTGTTACCCCATTATATTTTATGCTACTTGTGGCTATTGTGAAAGGTGATGTTTCTCTTATTTCTTTCTCAGCTTCTTTATCGTTTGTATATAGGTGGTATGCTATCACATTATTGAAGGTATTTATCAGTTGTAAAAGTTCCCTGGTAGAATATTTGGGATCACTTATATATACTATCATATCATCTGCAAATAACAAAAGTTTGACTTTTTCCTTTCCAATTTGAATCCTCCTTTTGATCTCCTTTTGTTGTCTTATTACTATAGCCAGAACTTCAAGAACTATGTTGAATAGATATGGAGAAAATGGACAATCTTGTCTTGTTCCTGGTTTTAGTGGAATAGCTTTGAGTTTCTCTCCATTTAATGTGATATTGGCTGTCAGCTTGCTGTATATTGCTTTTATTGTTTAGATATGTTCCATGTATCCCTGATCTCTTCAACACCACTATCATTAAGGGTGTTGTGTTTTGTCAAATGCTTTTACAGCATCTAATGAGATGATAATATAAATTTTTTTTCCTTTCAGTTTATTTATATCATGGGTTACATGGATATATTTTCATATGTTGAAACATCCCTGCATCTCTGGAATGAAACCGACTTGATCATGGCGGATGACTTTTTTTTGATGTATTCTTGAATTTGGTTTGCCATTATTTTATTGAGTATTTTTTCATCTATTTTCATGAGTGACACTGGTTTGTAATTCTCTTTCTTGGTTGAGTCTTTGTTTGGTTTTGGTATCAGGGTAACTGTAGCTTCATTAAAAAAACTGTAGCTTCATTGCATAACTGTAGTTTAGCAATGACTCTTCTATTTCTATTATGTGAAACACATTAAGGAGTATAGGTATTAGCTCTTCTTGGAAGTTCTGGTAGAATTCCACACTAAAATCATTTAGCCCTGGGCTTTTTTTTTTTGATTGGGAGGTTTTTGATAACAGCTTCTATTTCCTTGTAGTTTATAGTTCTATTTAAATTGTTCACCTGGTCTTGATTTAATTTTGAAATATGGTATCTATCCAGAAAATTGTTCATTTCTTTTACATTTTCCAATTTTGTGGCATACATGTTTTTGTAGTAGGTCCTAATGATTCTCTAAATTTCCTTAGAATTTGTTGTTATGGCCTTTTGCCCTTTTATTTCTGATTTTGTAAATTTGGATGTTCTCTCTCTGCCTTTTGATTAGTTTGGATAAAGGTTTATCTACTTTGTTAATTTTCTCAAAGAACCAGCTTTTTCTTTCATTGATTCTTTGCATTGTTTTCTTTGTTTCTATTTTATTGATTTCAGTCTTCAATTTGATTATTTCCTGTCTTCTACACCTCATGGATGAGTCTAGAACTTTCAGGTGTCCTGTTAAGTCACTAGTGTGAGCTTTCTCCTCTTTCTTCATGAGGCACTTAATGCCATGAACTTTCCTCTTAGCACTGCTTTTATAGTGCCCCATAGGTTTGGTTACTTGTGCCTTCATTTTTATTAAGTTCTAGGAAGTCCTTAATTTCTTCCTTTATTTCTCATTGACCCAGAGATTACTCAATAGTTCACTGTTCAATTTCTATGAGTTTGTAGGTTTTCTGTGAGTAGTGTTATTGTTAAATTCTAATTTAAAACCATGGTGATCTTATAAGATACAGTGGGTTACTCCAAATTTTTTTATCTGCTGATATTTGCTTTATTAACGAGTATGTGGTCAATTTTAGAGAAGATTCCATGAGGTGCTGATAGAAAAGTATATTCTTTTGTGTTTGGGTGGAATATTCTGTAGATGTCTGTTAAGTTTATTGAATCATGACATTTATTAGTTCTCTTATTTCTCTGTTAAGCTTCTGTCTGGATGACCTGCCCTTTGGCAAGAGTGGAGTGCTGAAGTCTCCTACTTTTGTGGTGTTTGATGTGCAACTTAAGCTTTAGTAATGTTTCTTTTACATATGTAGGTGCTCTTGTATCAAGGGCATAGATATTCAGGACTGAGACTTCATCCTGATGGATTGTTCCTATTATGAATATAAAGTGTCCTTCTCCATCTCCTCTGATTGATTTTCATTTGAAATCTATTTTGTTAGATATTAAGATAACTACTTCCACTTGATTCTTAGGTCCATTTGATTGAAAAGTCTTTTCCCAAACCTTTACTCTGAGGTAGTGCCTGTCTTTGAGGTTGAGGTGTGTTTATTGTATACTACAGAAGGCTGGATCCTGTTTTGCAGCTCTTAATAGTTTTTCTATATTCTGTATGCTTTGCGTTTTGATTACTATATGGTGAGGGGACGTTTTTATTTTTGATCCAGTCTATTTGGTGTTCTGTAAGCTTCTTGTACCTTTATAGGGATATCCTTCTTCAGGTTGGGAAATTTTTCTTCTATTGATTTTTTTTCCAAGCCAAACTGTACCCAGCTTTATTAAAGACACTTTCCATAAACAATCATGGTTTTCCAGGCAGAACATGGGCAGACAATCAGTAACAGTATACAAGAACTTCCAAACTCCCTTCTTGTATCGACTACCAAAATCAGAAAGCCACTATAAAACCCGGTGAGTCTTCATTGGATGCTCTGAAAAGGGGGAGGAGCTTAGAGTGAGGGCTGACATTTCACATTGAGGATGTTGTTTCACAACTTTTCACAAGCCGACCCTGACTTTCAGGAAATGAAATAAAAATGGCAGAATTATCAATCTGCAGATCCACAGTCTTCTATAAAAGGAACCGCTGCGCTTTTGAGGACATTCAATGATATCACTGCAAAGTCCAGATTGCCCAACAGACTGGCAAACCAATTTTGGGGATCAGGTTCCAACAGGTCTCTGGTCTTAAGGGAGTTAAGTCTATGTTGATGGTACAGGGGGAGGAGAATATAAAAACGAACTTAGTTCTCCCACACAAGGCATGTTGTGCCATGGTGGCCACATATGTCAACATGTCCCCAGGACGTCTCTCCTGGAAGCCAAGAGGAGTCTTTCAAAATTATCAGGGAAAGATGTTTTCCATCATGAACCATCATTCATCCAGCTTGGGAGACACTGCTAGTGACACATGTTCCTCCCCACCCAAAACAATGAAGTGTTCTGTGTGCTAACAACATAGCTTAAAAAAAAAAAGGTAAAACAAAATTCTGCATTTTTATAAAACTTGATAAAAAATAGTATTTCAAACTGTACAGTCACCAGAAGTACATAGTTATCAAAAACGCACACATTTCACTTGGCGTCTCCAGCACCTTCAGCTTTTTGTGCCTGGTCTGTTTTGGCGTCTCCATTCTCTGCAGGATTATTGGCATCCTTACCAGCATCGGCCTTCCCCTTCTTCCCCTTGGGTACCTTCTCTCCCTTCTTTGCAGGGGCCTTTTTAGGCTTGGGCTCTGGCTTTGGAGGTGCAGGTTTAGCGGACAACCTTGCCGATCTTCTCTGTGGCTCGTCCTTCACCTTGGCTTTATCTCCTTTAGTATCCCCTTCAGCCTTTCTTTTGGGCATGGCGGGACACGTCGGCGCTGAACGCGGGGCTGCAGCAGTGCAGGGCTCGGGTCCGTCCCCGGGGTCGTTCTCGCTGCTTCTTCACACTGCTCCTTCTATTGATTTTTTGAATATATTGTCTTTGCCTTTGAGCTGGAGTTCTCCTTTTTGTTCTATCCCTATTATTTTAAGGTTTGGTCTTTTCATGGTTTCTCAGATTTTCAGGATGTTTTGTTGTAAGAATTTGTTGGATTTAATGTTTTCTTTGATCAATAAATCAATTTTTTCTAAGGTATCTTCAATACCTGAGATTCTATCTTTCATCTCTTATATTCTTTTGATTATGCTTGCCTCTGTAGTTCCCATTCATTTGCCCAGATTTTCCATATCCAGAATTCCCTCAGTTTGTGTTTTTATTATTGCCTCTATTTTAGTCTTCAAGTCTTGAACTGTTTGCTTCACCAGGTTGATTGTTTCTTCTTGGTTTTCTTGGGTTTCTTTGAGAGATTTATTAATTTCTTCCAACTTTTTTGTTTGCCTTTTTTCCATTTCTTTAAGGGAGTTTTTATTTTCTCTTTAAAGGTCTCCATCATCTTCATAAAGTTACAGTTAAAATCATTTTCTTCTTCTGGGTTAAGATGATCAAGTCTTCCTGTTGTGTGATCACTGGGTTCTGGTGTTACCATCCTGTTTTTTAGGTTGTTAAATGAATTCTTGCATTGGCACCTACCTTCCTTCAATTGATGCTGACAGTGTCTTTGCATCTTGGTCCAATCCTTGCAGTGGCTGTCTGCATCTTTGGGAACTGTTCTTGGTCTGTTCTGTATTGTCAATGTCTGTGTCTCAGGGAGACACTGAGGTCTCTCTTAGCTTGCTCTCTTGGTCTACTCTCCTGGTTCTCTCTCTCGGTCCACTCTGCGTAGTCACAGATTGTGCTTTAGAGTTCCTCTCTTGACCCTCTCTCATGGTCCTCTCTCTTTGTCCTTTCTGTGTATCAGAGTTCCGCTGAGGTTGCAGGATAGGTGAGTTTGGGGGCAGGATGGGACTTGTAGCTTGCAAGTTCATGTGGATGAAAGGTGGTATTGGGGTGGCCTACTTGTAGGAAACTGCCCTGCTGGCTGGATTGAGAAGCTGAGGCATGTGGGGGAGGGGCTCCAGGCTTTTGTCCCACTATGGAGTGCCTAAGAGTGTGGTGTTCTGCTAGGTCACTCACCTTTTGGTCCTCTCTGTATTGTGGCAAGTTGTGTTTCAGAGTTCCACTGAGGTTGCAAAAGTTTGGGGACAGGGTAGGGCTTGTAGCTTACAGTGTTTGGTCATCTGATAATTTTTGAATTTCTTTTATATCGCCAGTTTTATACAGGCATATATAACGCACTGTGATCATATTCGTACCTTAGTCCCCTCTCTCATACCCCACTTTCACTGATCCCAACCTTCCTCCTAAGCAGTCTTCCCTCATCCATCATGATGAGGAGAAACAAGATGGGATTTCCTAGATGGTAGCATAACACTCGCATCCATGGTAACTTCCTGAGCCCAAGCTAGGCCTCCAGGTCTAATCCCTCAACCACTGTGGATCAGTGTTCTCAAGTTTCAAATACTTCTAAGAACAGTTCCTAATTGTGTGTAATGGAGATAAAGGATCATCACGTATTTCTAAAAATAGATTTAAAACATTTATTATTCTGGTCCCATTTCCTTGCTACAGTGAATAAAGTAGCAATCCACACAAAAGTACAAGAGTCTCTCTGGTAAGTCCTCTGGGTGTGTGCCAGGGGTGAAGGACTGGGTCATATAGTAGTAGTTCTAGCTTTACTTTTTTTAGGAAACTCCAAGCTGATTTCCATAATGGCTTTCTAAATTTTCACTCTCACCAGCCTTGAATTCCCCCTGTTTTAAAGAGAACGAACAACTTAAATCTAGTTGTTTACCACAGATGACTGGATAAGAATCATCCTGTACATGTGTAAAATGGAATGCTATTCAGCATCAAAGAAAAATGAAATCACAAATTTTGTAGAAGAATGAATGTATACACATATGTAAGCAAACAAACATATGTAGGTATATATCACAACATTTAGAAAGAAAAACAGAAAGAGTAACACTAGACCATGAGGAAGAATGGAATGCAGATAAAGTCTAGTTTTAACGATCATGTTTTCTTCTTCTTTTTATTGTGGATAAATACATAACAATGTAACTGAGAGTGAAAGAATAAAGTCCTAAATGAAGCGCCATGACTTCAAAATGGTCATTTTAACAGCAAGAGATGCATGGTGTTTAGAAGGAGCAAATGGGTTTGCTTATTTGTTTGTTTTTAAGTGGCGACATTACTCTAGCTTTGTTTTTACTTAAGAGTTCATTACTATAAAATAACATTCATAATATAATTACTAAGAACACTGTTAAACAACATAGTGCAGAACTGGTACTTAACAAATATGTTCAATACATTTTCAATTAAGTTTGGCAAGAAAACACTCTATATGTATTTTCTACATGTAACATATTATTTAAGAAAATGACTAGAAAATTACAGGCTGCATGTTAGCAAGTGCTATCTCTAAGCCACAAAAATTATGAATGCTTAAATGTGTTTACTTTTCTTTATTTCCCAATGTTGTGTAACCATGTGGCTAGTTTGCAATCAGCCAGATTGGCAAAGGAAAGAGAGGGTTTATGTCAAGGAATTTTAAAGGTCCCAGTTGATCAAGCTATCACTAAGCTATCACCCCTGCTCACTGACTTCAAAGAAAATAAAGACTCACAGGAGGCATGGCCCCATTTACTAAGGAAGGCATTAATTCCAGTTCAGAGAACATGGGAGTAAGAGTGAATATACTATACGAATGACTATTCTATTCCAGTCTGCTGACAATCCTTCATTTGTCAGGGAGCGTGTACACCAAAATTCACTAGATGAGTGCATGATGCAGATACTAAAGACATGCAGTCACTCCAGTCTCCCCTGTGTGTGCGCTGCTTTCCCTGTAGGCCGTGTACTGCGCATACAGTGCTTTCCTGTAGGTCATGGGCTGTGCACGTGGTGCTTTGTAATACAGATATTTTCCTCCTAGTTTCTACCTGGTCATTTTTCCTCACAAATCAATCCTCCGATCGAGGATAGTTTAACCATCCATAGTTAAATATGTCAAGGTCAGCAAACCTACTGTCAGAGATGGCATGGGATAAAGTCAAAAGCACAAGGATTTTTACTCTCTAAATCTTCAGAATAATGTAGAAATCAAAACTGATTTATAATGTGCTTACCTGATATATAACATTTGTTTTCAGAACAAAATCTGATTCCCTCACTTATAGGCAACAGGAATTTTTTTAATTTATATATATATATATATATATATATATATATATATATATATATATATATATAAAACCTCCTCAAAGGATGAAAAGCTTAACAAAGGATTGGATTAGTTGCAATGATTCTAAATCATCAATGATTCTATCAGCCTATGTTGAGTTTTATATACAGACACACAATAAATGCCATGGAGGTTTAAATGTCAAAGTTAACCAAGGGTAGTCGATGTGGAAATGGTACCTAAATAAGTACAAAGACAGTACTATGTATTTTTAATTTTTTATTTAAGCAAAATATGATTATACCCCCTCCTTCCCTCTTCTCTCTCCAACTCCTCCCAAACCCACTCCCTCTCAAATTCACAGCCTCTTTTTTTTGAATTGTTATTGTTACAAATGTATGTGAATACTTCATGACTACGTGTTGAGCCTGTTCACTGCTGCTTGCATCAATGTTTTTAGGACTGACTGCTTGGTAGTGGATAACCATTTACGAGGTTCCTCCCTGGGGAAGGCTGATTCTCCCTCACTCAGTAGTTATTAACTGCCTGTAGCTCTTTATCTAGGTGTGGGGCCCCTTAAGATTTCTCCCATCCATGTTGGCATGTCATTGGTCATTGTTAAGGTTTGTTTAGGCAGCCATATTATTGAGATTTGAGATCTCATGGGTGTATGTAGTTTCCTTGTCATATCTGGAAGACAGTGCTATGGATTTTGAGGCATTAGGATGGTATAACAAGCAGAGATTGTTAAAGTCAAGGTGAAAGAATGCAAAAAGCATTAACAAATGGTATTTGTTTACAAAGCAACGGGTATCTATTAAACCAAAATAAAGCTGTATATAAGAGCATACTTCCAAGCCAGGCAGTGGTTCATGCCTTTAATCCCAGCACTAGGGGGGCAGAGGCACACAGATCTCTGTGAGTTCAAGGTCCGCCTGCTCTAAAAAAAAAAAAAAAAAAGAAAGAAAGAAAGAAAGAAAGAAAAAGTGAGTTCCAGGAAAGCCAGGGCTACACAGGGAAAGCCTGTCTCAAAAACCCAAAACAAAAACAAAAGTATTGGTTTCTTTTCCTTCAGCTTGAGGCTGACAGAGCCAACCTATAACCCACTGGAACCTGCGTGGTGTCTATGGAATGTTCCATTTAGTTTGAATCATCAACCAGACTTGCAGCTATCTGCCTTTGGAAAACTGTAGAGGCTGACGGCTGTCTACCCTTCCCCCTGCAGCACATGAAGAGAACTTACAAGTAAACACAGAATGATTAAGACATAACAAGCTATATTTCTTCAGTGACCCATAACTTCTATAATTAACTTTGTTATCAGTTGCTCACACACTAAAGTAAACTTTAAATTCAGTGAAGTTTATCACACGAAGCTCAGCTGATAAACTAAAACCATGTATGTCGTGCCTATGTGAAGTGTAGGCATATGGCTTCCATCAAAAGAGGCTTCCATCTAGAAGAGGCAGAGCAGGGCTGAGATACAGTCACACACAGTGTTCCAAGTGGGATGAGGTAGTCCTAAGTGTACTGATTTAGTTATAGGTATGCAAGCTAATCTTTACATGGTAACAGGACAAGCAAAGCTCCCTCACAGCAGGGAAGCAACAAGAAAGGAATGTCTTCAACCAGGGCCTGATCTTAGAAAAAGAACAGAGAATGTGATTCCATCTGCTTTTCTAACTGTAGAAACACTATGTCCTCATGAGAACCTGTTTTCTGGGGGCAGAAAGGTCCAAGGCTCACTGTATACACTACTCCCGGACTAGGGAGGACAAAACAGGGCTGCCCTGCTCTCTTGGTAAATTCCAGCCACTGCTCTTATGTGGAGTCAGAAGTTGCTCATAGCCAGACGGTGGTGACGCACGCCTTTATTCCCAGCATTCCGGAGGCAGGCAGATCTCTGTGAGTTCGGGGCAAACTGGTCTACAAGAGCTAGTTTCAGGACAGGCTCTAAGCTACAGAGAAACCCGGTGTTGGAAAAAGAAAAAAGAAAAGAAAGTTGATCACTATGAAAATGAAAGCCTGCAGGTGTTGTCCTCGCCGTGTGAGCCCTAGCTCACATGTGAAGATCACATGGGGGTCACACATGGGCACTGTGTAAAATTTGGAAACAAAACAGTAATTCTAAATCAAGCATGTTCCTGGAAGTGTTCACACACACGACAACTGCACTGGAGAGTCTTACTGTGAAGGCGCAGAACGCTCACTCTGCACCTCGCAAAGCAGTGTAGAGCATCCGTGTTCTAGCAACCCCTCAGCGGCACACTACTGCATGCTTCCAATCGCACGGTTTTACTGTTCAGAAGGTTTTCTGCTCTTATGAAAATATAATGGCTATGGGTTTTTAATATTTTCCTGTTGTAATTCTTCAGAATGCACCACATTAGTGACTCTTTGGACTATATTGTGTTAGAACATTTGATTTAAAAAAAAAAAATGCTGAGTTCCTGACTTGAGTTTCATTTTTTTTTAGTCCTTAAAGAAATCTTAATTTAGGAATAGAACAGAATTTCTAGCAATTTCTGCAATGGCCCTAAACATATGGTTGTTGCTTCATACATCTATTTATGTGGATTGGTTCTCAACATTGATAATTAGAAAATCAAAATTATCAATCAATCCTGAAAAACACTGAAAACAATCTAGGTTCACCAACATCAAATAGTTAGTCAAGATTTAATTGGGGGCTGGAGAGATGGCTCAGTGGTTAAGAGCATTGCCTGCTCTTCCAGAGGTCCTGAGTTCAATTCCCAGCAACCACATGGTGGCTCACAACCATCTGTAATGAGATCTGGTGCCCTCTTCAGGCCTGCAGACATACACACAGACAGAATATTGTATACATAATAAATAAATAAATAAATAAATAAATAAATAAATAAATAAATAAAAGATTTAGTTGCTTGCATTTCAGCCACAATCAGAGAGTCTGGTTTGATCGCATGCTCATTCAGTCCCCATCCAGCTGGATTTGGTGAGCTCCCATTAGAACAGGCACACTCTCTCAGTAGGTGGACCAACCCCTCGCGGTTCTGACTTCCTTGCTCATCTTCTCCCTCCTTCTGCTCTTCAATTGGACCTTGGGAGCTCAGTCTGTTGCTCTGATGAGGGACTTGTCTCTATCTCCATCCGTTGCCGGACAAAGATTCTGTAGTTATATTCGAGATAATTATCAGTGTGTTAGTGGGGCAAGGCCAATTCAGGCACCCTCTTCTCTGCTGCCCAAAGACCTATCAGGGGACATCCCCGTGGACACCTGGGATCCCCTCTAGAGCCAAGTCTCTTGCCAACCCTAAAATGACTCCCTTAATGTAGATAACTTCTTCCCTGCTCCTATATCTGCCCTTCCTCCATCTCCACCCTCCCACTCCCCCAAGCTCTCTTCAGTCTTTTCCTTCTCCCTTCTCTCTCCCCCTCTCTCCTTCCCCCAAGCCCACCCCTACCCCTATGCTCCTGAAATGGGGGCTGATTGAGAAACCATTGATAAAGAACCTTCATCTGGCGATGGATGGAGATAGAGACAGAGACCCACATTGGAGCACTGGACTGAGTTCCCGAGGCCCAGATGAAGATCACAAGGAGGGAGAACGTGAGCAAGGAAGTCAGGACCATGAGGGGTGCACCCACCCACGGAGACAGTGGGACTGATCTAATGGGAGCTCACCAAGGCCAGCTGGAATGGGACTGAACAAGCATGTGATCAAATCGGACTCTCTGAACTTGACTGACAATGAGAGAGGACTGAGAAGCCAATGATAATGACACCGGGTTTTGATTCTACTGCATGTACTGGCTTTTTGGGAGCCTAGTCTGTTTGGATGCATACCTTCCTAGACCTGGATGGAGAGGGGGCCTTGGACTTTCCACAGGGCAGGGCACCCTGATTTCTCTTAGGACTGGAGAGTGAGGGGGAAGGGGAGTGGAGGGAGTGGGAGGGAAATGGGAGGATGTGAAAATTTTTAATAAATAAATATTTTTTTAAAAAAAGAATTAATTAAAAAAATTTAAAAAAAAGAATTAATTGCTTGGGTAAAAGTAAACATTATATCAATAGTACTTTGCTTCCAATCACTAATAAACGAGAAATTTATATGTATAGCAAAAACTGCTTTAAAATAAATCTTTGAGAGTTAAGATAAGTAAATGTTTTGTTTATATGCCTATTTTATACACATATAAGCCAAGTTATCTAAAAATATCTCAAGTGAAAAAGGGTTATAAGTGGAAAAAACTTATGAAGTCCTGGTCTGACCTATGCCACTGTGACTTGAGTATAGGTTGCTAATGGTAAGGCCAAGGACGAGGCTTATGCAGTTTAGGACTCCTGATTATTCCATTTAAAATAAAAACAAAGTTTGGGTTATGAACATGAATCTATCAATATTTCATCCCAGATAGCTTCCTAGGACTTCCAATGTCTTCTCTAAAAAAGAGGCATTGTTTTGTTCTGGGCATGGGTATAGACATTAAGTTAGTTGCATTAGTTTAAGAATGCTGAGGAGGATCTGGAAACACACATACAGACATATAACATTTTCTTCTCTTCTAAGACAGTTCTCACTTGCTCAGGCTGTACTTGAACTTCTGGCCCTCCTGCATTCATGCCCAAGTGCTGCTGTTTCAAGTATGTTCCACCATATCTAGCTAAAATTGTAGAATTTTAATGGTATTTGTTGTTCACCCTTGCTTAAAACAGCTGAAGACCACTCTATTTAAAATGTATAATTTGATGAATTTTGTCACACACATTCACTCACAAAACTACCACCACAATCAAGACAATAAATATGTACATTACTTCCAAAGCTTGCCTGTGGTCCTCAGTAGAACCACCTTCACATCATTTCCCACCCAACCCTCCCCATCACACTGACTCCATGACCTACTTTCTGACACAGACCGAGAAGCATTTCCTACAATTTTGTGTAAATGGAATTATGTACTCTTTTGCTTCGTTCATTCAGTTGATGTTACACAATCAAAATACATCAAGTAGGTGAGATTTTATAATGACATTTGTCAAAAGCATATATGTCAAAAGCCCTTTCATAAGCCTTCACAACAATTCTCCAATGGATCTTACAGACAAGTTCTGACAAACTTTAAAGAAATGTCTAATTTTTAGTTTTTAGTCTTAGTATGTGGGGGAGGTGAAATGACAAGCTTCCAAATTTTCTTGATGAAGTTAGCACAACCATGGTCTAACTAAAACCATGACAGAGACAATTTCCTTCTAAACCACAAAGAATGTGTTTACCAAAACTTTAATAATTAAAAGGGGAAGATATAGCCGGGTGGTGGTGGCACACCTTTAATCCCAGCACTCAGGAGGCAGAGGCAGGCAATCTCTGTGAGTTTAAGACCAGCCTGGTCTACAGAGCTAGTTCCAGGACAGCCAAGGCTACACAGAGAAACCCTGTCTTGAAAAATCAAAACTAAAAGGTGTGTGTGCCGGGGGGATACATATACCATCTGCCTCACAGCCACATTATAAACACTAGTGAAGAATTTATGGAAAACATTAGTAAGTTAATGGAAACTCCCAGGAATCTAAAACGGTGATCCCCTAGCTAAGACTCTAGAGGATACGGATCCTGAACCAGCTATCTCCTGTAACTAGACAAAATTTCCTGTGGAGGGATTGGGACCCCAACCCAGTTATAAAACCTTTGGCCTAAAATTTGTCCTGACTACAAGATGTGCAGGGATTTAAAGGTGCTGCAGAAATTGTGAAAGTGATCAACCAATGACTTGTCAAGCTTGAGACCCATGCCAATGCCTGAAGGGCCAGGAACCCACAGACCCAGGATTGAACCAGACACAACCAGCAAAGAGAGAGAGAGAGAGAGAGAGAGAGAGAGAGAGAGAGAGAGAGAGAGAGAGAGAGAGAGAGAGAGAAAGAGAGAGAGAGATCAATTGATGACCCCTAATATATTTGGCTATTCTTGTAGACAGGAGTCTAGCATAATCGTCATCAGAGAGGCTTCATCCAACTGATGGAAACAAATGCAGAGACTCACAAACATTAGGTGAAACTCAGGGCATCCTGCAAAAAAGGAGGAAAAATTGTAGGAGCCAGAAGTCAACGGCACAAGAAAACCCACAGAATTAACTAATCTGGGTTCATAGTGACTCACAGAAACTGAACTGACAACCAGGGAGTCTACATAGGACTGACCTAGGTCCTCTGCATGTGTTATGGTTGTTAGCTTAGTCTTCTTATGGGACTCCCAACAGTGGGAGCAGAGGCTGACTGAGTATTTTGACTGCTTTGGGGACCCTTTCCTTCCTACAGGGTTGCCCAGCCTTAATATAAGGAGAGGCACCTAGTCTTACTGCAACTTGGTGTGCCGTGTTTGGTTGCTATCCAAGGGAGCCCTGACCTTTCCAGAAATGAAACAGGGAGGAGGGGCTGGGAGGAGAGAAGGGAGGGGATGGGATGTAATATGAGAGAATAAATTTTTTAAAAGAACTAACAATAGGGGGTGGAAATGGAAACTTTTATAATTTAATAAAATTTACTAAAAAAAAAAAAGAACTAACAATAAAACAGAAAGTAAATTTAGAGACAAAAAAAAAGGAGAGTTTAAATTTCACTAAAACAGAGGATGATATAAAAAAAATCCATTGATGCCATTCACGAAAGGATTGAAAGGGATGGTTTTAAAAGGATTTCTCAAGAGTCATCATTCACCCACTCATCCCTAATTTAAATAAACAAATCTTTGTTAAATAAGAATAAAAGAACATTACCTCAACTTCAACGTTAGCTGTAATTTTATCTCTTTGTACTGTTCAAAGATTCGAGCAATGGATATACACTATCAGAGAATAAATTCCTTTCCACTGTAAATGTTTTTGAATTTACTTTTAAAAGATCACCACACATACAATGTACTTGGATTCTATTCACCACCCACTCTAATGCCTCGCCTCCTGGGTCCTCCACTGTCCACACGCCTCCAACTCTTTTCTCAATTTCATGTCTGTTTTTGTAATTAACACATTGAGTCCAACTTGTGATGCTCTTAAAATCTTTCAACCACCTCTTCAAAATACTCTGAGTTTGAGGAAAGGTGCATGTTATAGTAATGGCTGAGCATTCCACAGGCTAGCTGTGCATTTCCGCATTAACTACCCTGCACTACACAAAGGAGTTTCTCTGATGAGAGCTGAGATTAATTAGAGCTGGGCACTAATCTATAGGCACAGGTGTATATTTAAGGAGAAGTTTGATATCATCCATCCCCCTAGGACCTACGAGTTCCTCAACCATTGGTTCTTGGCTATATCTACAGTACCAGGAAGAGCAAGGGCCTGAGTCTGATTGACTATCTCATGGCTTACAACACATCTCTGCGCCAAGGATCTTCAAGATTGTTCCTGCTTACCCCATATTGCCTCAAGAACCTGGTGAGACACTGAGCTGTACAGGACTAATTTTGATAATGGGAGGAAACAACTGCCAATAGAATATCATCAGCAAGTCATTTGTATCTTTTACTTATCTAATGTGTATATGTGCACACATGCATGCAGGTACCCAGAGAGGCCAGAAGGCTAACAGATCCCCTACAGCTAAAGTTAAAGAGGGTTGTGAGCTGCCTGATGTGGGTTCTGGGAACCAAACCTGGGTCTCAAGAGCAGCAAGTATTCCTAAGCACTGAGCTATCTCTCCAGCCATGTGTGTCTTCTTGCTCATTTTAATTATGTTACTACTCCCTCAAAAGGTACACATGCCTCTGAATTCTTCTCATCTTTAAAAATGTGCCTGACAACTACCCATTTGTTTTCACTTGTTTTTCTTTAAAAATCACAAAGCTTAGCTATGAAAGAAGGGAAGAAAAAATGCAAAATACATGCAAGATTTTGGTTCTGATTGAAACCATATTTTAGCAAGGACTTTAAGCTGATTAATTTCTAAGTGTAATTTGGTACAGAGATAAAAGATTTACTGATGCAATCCTACTCTTTCCGCATCATTATCAATCAAATAAATAAATTTTTCTTAATGCAGTGTTGTGTAAAGACTAATCAATTTATGTGCATGCATGCTTTGTGTTCACTACAAAGTTGTAATATGGAATAATTCTCCCATCGACATTTTGAATATCCAGTATCACCATCAACGATCAAAGGACTTTCCCAAGATACTACACCTAGTTAATATATGCTTGCATGGATGTGTTATAAAAAGAAAAGCAAAAGGAAGAGTGACCAAAACGTGTCTTCTCTCTGGAACACAATATCAAGTCTTTTCTTTCTTGTGATTTAACTTCCTGCCCACCCTACTGCACATGCACTGAAATTATGAATGCTCCTTTCACTTAAAACAACAGAAACTACTACTTACACACTTTTGGAATTTGTTTGTGTTGCCCTTGTTTGTTTTTAAGAATTGACTTTCGCTGCCATACATGGATCTAATGCACAAGGAAAGTAGAAAAAGACAAGATCTCCTGAGTAAATTGGGAGCATGGGAATCATGGAAGAGGGTAGGAGGGGAGGGGAGAGGAAGGAAGGAGAGGGGAAAGAATTGGCTCTCATTGGCAGGAGCCTGAGCCTTTACCTTCATCAGCAACCTATTTCTGTCTATGGGCCTATGTGCCTAACTCTGTGGTCTGTGTGCCTCTACAGGTCTTATCTGATTTAAAACTTTAATAAAAAGGCTCTACTTCAACTGCATTCAAACCCTATTATTTGAAAAGTGAGTCTTGCCGGACAGTCATTATCCATATGCCTGCCAACCACATCTTTAGTGCCCAATGATTGTATATTATATTTCTGTCCATCCTGTATAACTCTTGGCACTTAAAACTACAATTGCTACACAATTTCTGCTAGCCTATACAATCTTCAAACAATACAAATTTATTCTTGTGGTTCTATAGAACAGGGGTTGGATACTAGTCCCCTGGGCTAATCTCAACAAGCCAATAGGCCCATCCCTAAAGGAGAATGTACTTCTGCCTAAAGCACCTACATTCCTTACCTATGGCTCCTTCCTCTATAAAAGCCAAAAACAGTAGACAAGTCTTTCTTATACTGCATCCCTCTGACATCTTTTATAGCCTTCTTCCATTTTTAATGGCCTTTGATTAAATGACCTAATGACCACCCAAATAATTCAGGATCATCAACCCTTCTTAAAACTTTTCATCTAAGCATTTTTGAGACAGTCTCAAGGTTATAAACCAGGCTGGTCTCAAATTCACAGTCCTCCTGCCTCAGTCTTCCAAGTGCTGAGATTCTTAGCTACATTTTAATTTAGTACCTCTGCAATGTACTGTACCCTCACACTTCTGCTACTAAGATAGTAACATCTTTGGGGAGCCATTATTCTACTTTCTAAATTACTCCTGTAGAAAAGAAATCAAGCATAACCCAAAGTTAATTGTGTCATGGGAAAGGGCAGTAGTTGTTCAAATGAAAAAAGAAAATGTAAACTATGGAAACTCATATTTTACTATGTTTCCAGGCATTACACTCTGAAATTGAACCCTCATTAGCTATAATGAAATAATAGAAAATCTTGGAATTGAAAACAATGAGAATAAACAGAACTAATGCATGTAAAAGCATCAATTTCTTCTTCCTGTACTAGGCATCTGACCAAGGTCCTTCGATGTACTGAGAAAGCTTTCACTCACTAAGCTAGAGCCCCAAATCTGCTGACTGTTTAAAGCTGGACATGAAAGCAAATACATTGTCCTAATGTAGAATTCAGAACTACTGCTCCCCAGCAGCCACAGCCCACACCATATATAGACTGTTACATCAACTTAAACTAGGTAGAAGTGGCTGGAAGGACCATATCTGAGCATACTAACTATGAGTTCTTGCGACCTATAAACAAAGTATCCACAGAATCACTATAGACATGTCTGTGATGAAAATTAAAACTCGTGGGCCAGCAAGATGGCTCAGTGGGTAAAAACACTTTGCCTCGAAGCCTGATGACTGAGGTCCAACTCCTAAAATCTGTCCCCAATGTCCATGTGCCACGGCATGCACACACACACATGAGCATTTGCAAATGCAGACACGCACACCCTAAAAAATATATACACACAAAACACATATACAAATAAATGTATTCTTAGACATTTTTAAATATTTTAAAAAATAAAACTTTTGCTTTTTGAAATAACACTACACTGCAAGATTTCTTGAGACTCCTTCAGCACTGTCCTACCCATTTAATCTTCTCAATTTAGCTTTATATCTTTTCTGACTCCAGGACAGGAGAGCAATGTTTGATGAACTCAAATCATACCCAGCATGTACCAACTCTTTGATTCGAGTTTTTAAATTATTTATGCTTGCATCCAAAATCCTAGGATTTTCGATTATTCGTGAAATGCTGATTTTTTCTTCTACTAGGCAGTCTATTTTATCATTAAACTTTTTCTCTGATAAGAAGATCATGTTGAGATAGCTTAGGACAAACTTCTGTACCTCCTCATCAGTGCACCCGAGAGAGAGCAGCTTTTCTTGGATATTTGCATAGTTTCTTTTGGTACAGTCATTGGAAAGATCTAGGATTCTAGCTCCTGGGCCACATATCAGAAGCAGCAGATTCTCCGTGTTTAAGTTGAAAGTTGACTGCAAAAATTCAATGTTAGCTTTCACCCGTTTCATGCTCTGAATTAAGATGGAAGGATTTTTAGAAATTATCTTCCTGACAAAATCTGTGGGATCGTTGTGACCTAAGGATACACCGGTCTCCTGCAAAAATTCAACCATTTGTTTATTCAAATTCAGGCTATTAGAGAAGGTTCTAGGAGCCCTGGTCAACAGTTGGCAGAGACATTTATTGGTCAATCCAACAGAGCAGAGGAACTTTATATTATTCTCTAAGTTTAGGTTGTTATTAGACCGAAAAAAGGATTCAGGAGAACGCTCCAAAATATTTATAATTTCAAGGTCTGATGCCATAATCTTTCTCCACAGCTCCCACCGCTTTGAAAGACCTTCAGAAGTGCGAGTTATGGCTCGTGGGTACCTGGAGATGATGCTACCAATCACTTTGTCACTCGCTCCTTTGGATAGAAGGAACATCCTCAGCTCCTGCTCATTCGTAACCACCCTGTTAAAAACTCCAGGCTGCCGTCTTCTTGCCATGTCAATATCAACTCCCATGGTGAGTAAGTTGCTCAGCAGGACCTCATTCTCCGAAGCTTCCCTGTCTTTACTGTCACATTTTACACTACAAGGCCGAACTGAAACTGACTTGAGAAAAATTTCTGCTGAATATTGGATCGTCCAACTTCTTGAACCAAAGAGGAAGCTCCTACCCATAGTCCAGACTTTTCTTGACGCCATAATCATCAGATAGCCCAAAGTTTTTCAAATGCTGTGTAAAATAACATACAATGTTAGCATGCAATATTATATGAATGCCTGTGTTAAATAGCCTATGACAATATTAGAATCCCTTAACCACAACGGGCCTTTCCAGAAGAAAACACCAATTCCTTCAACTTTCCTGGTCCTGCCCTCATGCTCTGCCTCACTACTACTGTTGGATCCCTATGGACATAGGGCTCTACTGCTCTCAACAGAAAGAGAAGCAGAGAGCTATCACTGCTGCCCCAAACTGCCCTGCCCTTTACTGTTCTTTTCACTTCACTGTGTCTGTTTTGTCTATCTGGTATTAGCTCTCCACCCATCTCTCTTTCTGGTTTCTACATCTTGGTTTGTTCCTAATAATGGCATTTTCACTACCATCTTGCCTTTCAACTCACCAGCTGTCTGACCTGCCCCTACCCACAGACAGTGGATTTCTTTGCTTCTGGTCACCTTGATTTCAAACTCTGAATGTAGCCCTGAAAAAACAACACTTCAGATTGTCTAATTTCCATCTTTAGGGTCTTTTTCTGGATTTCCGTGATCCCTTTAAATGGATCACAATGATTCTTAACCTATTCAAATCTCTGGACAACAGTTGCCAATATCAATTTCTACCTCAGTTTACCAAATTGTTTACCTGACCGCAATGCAATATTTCTAAGTTAATTTCCATCTTCAAAATGGGATGGAGTGTTCAATGGTATAGCACATGCTTAACATGCACGAGGCCTTGAGCTTAATCTCCAACACACAAATAGAAAAGGAGGAATTGGTTTTCCAATTTAAGGGTTCCTAGGTCTTAAATCTGGGACACATGGCTGAGGTGCCAAATTAACATGTCAAAGCCGACCTGGCTGCCATGTTCTCCCAGCATGCCCCAGTCCCTACATGTTGCCACACACTAACCCTACCTTGAATGCTCTACCAGCCCAGAGGCTGGGCTGCCCCCCCCACGGTTGTTCTTCCCTATATAATCCAGCTATTTTGGCTCCGCTGGCCCTTTTAATCCTTTCTGGGCATTTTTTGCCTTCTGGCCTCTTGGCCTCCACAGAAGGTTCTACTCTCTCCCTCTCCCCCATCTCCTCACCTCACAGAGTCTGGCTCAGTCTGCTGGTCATGTCCACCTTGAACTCTTTCAAATGCCTCTGGCTGTTTGGCTGTTCTCTTCCTCATATCTACAATAAACCTTCTTCTCCATCACACCTAGACATGACCTCCTTTTATTTCTGAGTAGCTCTTAGTAGGTCAAGCACTCCAATGATGGCCATATACCCAAACGTATATAGGCAAATCCAACTGAATACAATGGCTAGAGAGAGAGAGAGAGAGAGAGAACACAAAATTGAACGGTTATGGAATGGGATGTGGATGTGGGAGGAGTAGAAGGAGGAGTGAATATAATCAAAATTCTCAAGTAATTAATAAAAAATATACATCAAAAAACAAAAAGCAAAAGGCTCTAGCTTGTACAGTTCAACCTTTTCCCTTCCAGATCCTCTTGGGTGACCTCTGCTGGGGAACAGAACTGAACGCTATCAGATGACAATCAGACAAGTTTTATAAAGAGCTTTATAAATAAGAGTGGAAGATCCAGATAAAGAGAAAATACAGCATAATTCTTAAATTGTACTTATCTTATCCTGTGAAAATTTCTGCTTTTAGTGAATTTTCCTCAGATTATTAGCACCACAGTAAATAGGTAAATGTGCCACAAAATATTCAAGAGAAATTCTAATACAGATAACCAAAAATAAGCAAAAAGGTATGCCAAGACAGCTTTTAAAAAAAGATTTAAAAAAAATCCGTTAGGGTTTCTGTTAGATCTGTCACAATTAGATTTTGTTTCTCTTAATATAACTAACTCATCCTCAAGCAAATACTGTCTAAATCAATCAACATGGCCAAGACTGAACTGGGCATATCTATGCAGCCCCCAAACTAGCTCTCCTCTGATTAAGGTCATTTGCGATAAGCACTATGAGGGCTGATTGTCCTTTTCTGTCTTATCCCTACAATCATCAAACCATGCATCAGCTTCACTCACAAACCCTAACAAGGAAATCTTGTTCTGAATCCTGGTCCATTCTAATCTCTTTGTCTTCCCTGTCTTTTCATCATTTTAACTGACATAACAAATAATGGAATCCATTATTATATATGTATGCATGTATGGTCCTTTTCCTCCTCCAATGTTCCTCTTTTGTTTCTATGTCACACACATGCACATACATAGATAACTTAAATAAATCTAAAGTCTACATTAGAAAGATGCCCTATTGTTCCCCCCATAATTCTCCTATTTCCCTGTCCTCATCTTATTAGATCCCTTCCTCCCCAGCCAGTACTTTCTACTTTCATAAGACACACACCCTTTGTGAGTTTCACTTATATTGTCAAACTGTCTTTTCCTTCAGATAGGGTCAATTTCTTGAATCCTAGCTGTACAGCAAAGTCTTGCATAAGCACTATCTCCCTTTTAAGAGTTGTTGAGTTGAACTTGTAACCTCTGGCAAGGTGACTAAATAGCCTAATGCAGTCTTTTTTTAAGAAAGTAAATACAAATATTTACTTCTATTTTCCACTCAAAATAAACCACTTTTTTTTTAAAAAGTAATGTTAAATTTAGCGAATATCATGAAAATATTGGTGATTGTAATTAGTGAGGTCTGAGAATGAGGATTTATGTTCCCTTCTGGCACACAGATGAACGGGCTTTTAAAGAAAACAGGTAATTCCTAGCACTGGGGGTACTACAATCCAGCTAATTCTCTGACACAGCATTTAAGTATAGAAATTTTTTACAAAACTACTTCTTCACATCTTATTTTTCTTACAATAGGAGACTTCGAATATCCCCAGAAAAGGTAAGGACCTGGTATTTCTACCATCGCACCTCCAGTCCGGAAAAGAAAAGGCGATATATCACCAGCGAGGTAGAGAATAAAGAGATTGATTGTGTGAGACGCAGTACCTCCCGCAAACTAAATATTTCTCACTCATGAAGAAAAAGAAAACGGCAACAAAACGCCCACCTCCGTGCAAGCTGGGGGAAAGGCAGTGGAATCACAACGGGTAACCAGAACTCAGCGTTTCGTATACATTTTCTTCTTAATCCACAGCAACGTAAAGGGTGGGCATTGTCCCTAAAGTTACAAATTCTGACACAATCCAAGCTCCTTTATCTGAAGTGTAGAGGGCTTGATGAGTCTACAATCAAAACCACCTTAATTCCTCATCACAGGCTTTCCTTATCTCCAGCGCAATTCTGTAAAGGCCTTTAGCAATCGCACTGTAGAGCACAGACACGCGACCCACTTAAAATCACTGCAAAAGCTGTCAGCTTCACCCGGAGCCATACACAGAACTCACGTGGTAACAAAACTCGCGGTAGATGAGTTTTACTTTCGCTTCTAGAAGAACTGGAGAGATGGGAGGGCGGAAGTAAAGACTAACTTCCGGCCTCCAGCCGGGCGCGGGTGACGTCATCGGATCTGCGCCCCCAGGCTGCGCAGGCCTAAATCCTCGCGAATCTGACGGTTGCTGCCCAGCAGGAGGCGACAAGAGACCGCTGTGGATGCTAGCAAGTGCCTCTGGAACTGCGAAAGTGTAGCTGAGAAAAAGTGTAGCTGAGTTATTGGAGGGTTTGGGGAATAGGAAGACCAAAGGTAGAGGGTGAACGGTGAAGAGCAAGTAAGAAAATGATTAGTAATGTCCTGACAGAAGGAGAAACTGGAGTAAATAACGAATTGGCAAATCAAATGTCTTTGTTTTATGTTGAGACCACCCTGATGCTGAAAACCTTGAGTTTTGATACAAAACAAAATTTGTATCAGAGAATAAAAACTTATCAATAGAAAATACCACAGTATGTGCAAAGTCATGCTGGAGACACGAGAATACAAAAACAGATTTACCAATGAAGCGACAGTATCGTTCTGCTTGAGTGTAATAATACTCTAGGACCATGTCCATCCAGGGGGAGCATTTGCCAAAACTTCCAAAATTGTTAGGAAAGGTTGTTGCAAAGTTCCTAAGGACCAATCTTCTAATCGTGTAGAAGGCCTTCTCAGGGCTCCCAGATACAGCAAAAGGTTTGAATGATGAGACTATGTCCACGCAAGTTAGGTCTGTGCTGCAGTAAGAGCTGTGCAGCAAGCCCTGTGCAGATGGAGCAGTGTCCTTCAGTGACCGAGAATGCAGCCTAGTGATTGCCATTGCATCTTCTCATGCCTGGGCTCTTCCTTTCCTCTGCTCCTCTTCCCACTTTTCAATCATGTCCTTGTTCTTAAGACTTGTCTGTGCCAAAATCAGTAAAGTTATAATTTGAAAGGAATTTTATTCTTTCAAAACTGGCCCTCGACGGCAGCTAATTATGCATTCTTAGGAATGTAACCTTAACAGTATTTAGTAGGGGAGATGGAATGGGAGGGAAGGGCAAGGCCTACAGAGCCATGATTGCCATGCTCAAGCTGGCTAGGGTCTCTTCAAAAACTCTACAGAGTTGTGGTTGATTAAAATAGTAAAGTTAATGAGAGGGTTTCAATAGCTAACATACTGTAAACTACCAAACAAAAAGCTAGCTTAATTCCCTTCCCTTTGAAAACAGTGCTTTCTAAGGACCTCACAGTCCTCAAGAATTTATTCCAGGCAGCTTACCCTCTCTGAAATTCATCTAAGCAGTCTAGAAGGACTCCTCCAGCCTTGTTTCTTAATATAACAAAAACCTGTGGCAAAGAACTGGATACCGGCTTGGAAAATTTGCTGACTGCAGACCTGGAAGGATCCTGGATTCCGATGGAAGTTAGGCTGGCAGCTTAAGCAGAACAGAACAATCCTTTGACATCCTGTTCAGCTGTGTGAGTTTAAAAGCCTGTACCATGTTTTGATCCCACAGAACTGTGCATTTAATCAATTACCATGGAGAAATTTTCAATCTTGGTAGAGAAATATTTTCAGCAGAGAGTTGGAAAACAAATACTCAGAAGGGTGGCATTTTTCTTATTCAAAACTATTTACAGTAAGTTTTAAAATTCCATCCTTAAAGATTTAGCCCTTTTTTATAGTGTAGTAGTTGTAAATTTAAATGCTTTGAAAGAGGAAACATTAAACTATTGATGGAAAATTTTTCTGCAATGGGCCAGTTATTATCTAAAGCTTGCATGCTCATTTGTATACTATTATTTTCTTCATTCCTTCTTTCTGTTTTTAACCCTTTCTTATTTCCTTCACCCTTATGTGTGTGTGTGTGTGTGTGTGTGTGTGTGTGTGTGTGTGTGTGAGAGAGAGAGAGAGAGAGAGAGAGAGAGAGAGAGAGAGAGAGAGAGAGAAATCTGTGTCTCTGCACATAGGTGCATACAAGTGCCCTCGGGGGGCCAGAAGAGGGCATCCAATTTCTGAAATCTTTCCAAATCTACTTATTTCTCATTTCTGTATACATAGGAATCATCATTCCCATTTCTATAAATCTTAGTATTCTGCTCAAACATTGTAATATCAAGTTCATTCTATCTGGGTTGAAATGGCTTTAATACATACATGTCATTCTTCCAGCGCAACAGCAATTCCTTGCAGACATAGTGTCTGGCTACTCATCCATGTGGAGTCCAAGTATCAATTGTCCTCTAGTCCTCTGGCTCTGCTGACTATACATGCCCCTGGTGCACACAGAACCCAGAATAACTGAGCCCCCACTAAAGTACTCTGCATATAAAAGCACCAAAGAAAATGGAGACTGTTACATGTCTCCATTTACATGTACACATCAGCCTCCTCAGCTCATTCTGTTACACTGACTGGCTCACAGTTTCTTTCTTCTAAATGGTCCCCCAGAACTCCTGACTCTTCTACTTTTTGTCCCATTTCATCCATGTTCTGTCTTCTCTCCACACTGGTATCTCTAACAAAAGCATGAGTCTCAACAAAGTAAGCTTTCATATAGGTCCCTGCGTGGTTGGGGTAGTGGGGAATACTCCACTATGTCAAAACCTATTTTCCCAAAAAGGCAGTTTATTATCCTGTTTTTCAGAGAAGGTAAACATAAAGAGTTAAATAATTAGCCTTCTATCGTACAGGTAAAATGTAAGCAGTAACTGGACCCATGCTTTCTGAAACCAGAGTCTCAGCCCAGAAGCAAACTCTGCTCATCTCTGCAGCTTGGAATACAATCCCTCCCCTAGTGAGCACATAGAAATGATGGTTGGAGTGAAATGGGCCTGCATTTTGGGGAGTTCAGAATGTTGTTAAACCTGAGAATCTCGAGGATAAAAGACTAAATCCACAATTGTCCAATTAAAGCAAGCTGTATTTGGGGGTGCACCTGGGACTGGCAAGCCGGATGTTTCACCCTAAGTCAGGATTTTAGAGAGTAGCCCAACCAGCCTATTAAAGTCCCTTTTATAGGAGAGATAAAGTATTCCAGGGTTGAGAGAGTCAGCTGTTATACATTGTTAGAAGGTTACAATGAGCCGGGTGGTGGTGGCTCATACCTTCAATCCCAACACACCGGAGGCAGAGGCAGATCTCTGTAAATTTGAGTTTGAGGCCAGCCTGATCTATAGACCAATGTTCCAGGACAGGCTCCAAAGCTATACAGAGAACCCCTGTCTTGAAAATAAAGCTACAGTGAAAGGGAAGGGACAAGGGTAAGGATATACATCATGGGCATTGAGTAGCAAGTTAGTGTAGATTGAAAGCTGCATGTTTTGCAGTTTACATCAGATCCAAAAAACAGGAACTTATTCTTAATTACAAATGGAAACTTTAGCTTTGAGGATTTTACACAGAGCTTATTTTTTAACTACAAACAGAAACCTTAACCTGCACAGGACAAACCTCTCCTCTCCACTCTGCTCCTCTCCTCTCCTCTCCTCTTCTCTCTCCCTCTCTCTCCTGTCTCCCTCTCTCTCTCTCTCTCTCTCTCTCTCTCTCTCTCTCTCTCTCTCCTGTGTTTGAGTGTGTGTGTGTGTGTGTGTGTGTGTGTGTGTGTGTGTACTGGTATATTATTCGTGTTTTAATAAATAAAGCTTGCCTGAAGATCAAAAGGGCAAAACAGCCACACTAGTCAGCTATACAGGCTAGGGAGTGGAGACACACACCTTTAAACCCAGGACTCGGAGACAGAGGCAGACAGATCCTTGTGAGTTCAAGGCTACTCTGGGCTACACCAGGTCAATCCAGAAACAGATCCAGGTGGTGGTGCTTCACACCTTTAATCCCAGTGTTTGGGAGTCACACACATTTAATACCAGCACTAGGGAGGTGGAGATAGTAGCGATATGGCTGGATGGAGAGAAGAATATAAAGGGGAAGAGACAGCAACTCAGTCAAGTGTGGAGTCTGAGGATTTGTGGAAATGGGATCTTGCCCTTTTGGTCTGAATATTTTGTAGAGGTAAAAGGTCTCTGTAGTGGTTGACCGCTTTGCTTTTCTGATCTTCAGGTTGAACACCAATATCTGTCTCAGGGTTTTATTATTCGTGCAACATGTGTGTGTTTCTCTCTCTCTCTCTCTCTCTCTCTCTCTCTCTCTCTCTCTCTCTCTCTCCCTCCCTCCCTCCCTCCATTCCTTTATTTCTTCCACCCACCTCTGTTCCCACTTCTCCCTCTCTTCCCATCCCCCAATTCACTACTCCTCTGTTTTAAACAGGAGCATCTTAATTACAAATAGAAACCTTTAAGTTGCAAGGACTTAGCAGGACAAGCAGGAACTTATTCTTAACTGTCTTTAACTGCAGACAATACCTTTAATCTGAAGGGTATATTTTTTCCATTTTGATCTCCTATTAATTTGCAAGGTATCTTGTTCCTGTTTTGGTCTTACAATACTCAAGTCTAATATATCTAATTAGCATCTGTGTCATTTCATGCCTATCTGCAGCTTTCTGCATTTATTAGTATTAAGCAATGTATTGACTGTGAAGCTCTGTTTCTTTGGCATTAGTTGGCCATTCAATACTTATGCACCAACTGTGGTCACTGGAGAAGCAATGAAACAGTAGAAATACTGCTTGTCTTAAGATGTCTAGTGAGATATAGTTTTAAAACAGGGTTGTATCAACTCATATCCAAGGGCACATCTAGTTCTAAAATTCTGAAACTCTATTCTGTGGGATCTTTTCTCTCTCAGCACCTAAGTAGTGTGGTTATTTATCAAGAAAGTGTCTTATTTTTCTTCCTATCCCATGGACTCAAGTCAGTGCAAAAAAGGAGATGGGAGGTAAGTAGGCACTATTTATCAACCACAAACAAGAGGAGTAGATCAGGGCCAAGCCAAACAGCATGGAGGTTTGGCTTACTGCCCAGCTTCCTCACTTCTTTATAATATCTACCATCAGGTATCCT
This sequence comes from Myodes glareolus, assembly GCF_982192425.1. Classification (NCBI taxonomy): domain Eukaryota; kingdom Metazoa; phylum Chordata; class Mammalia; order Rodentia; family Cricetidae; genus Myodes; species Myodes glareolus. The sequence continues at coordinate 15,612,508 of NC_142052.1, forward strand.
CTGGATCCCAGTGGGCCACTAGCAAGTCAAGTGGACATAAAGTCTTCCCACCACAGAACCACGTGCAGAGTTTCCCACCACAGAATACCCTGCAGGATTTCCTTCACCACTTTCACCATGAGTTGGATGCTTGACATTTTCTCCTCTGTGTGACTCACATCACTGCAACCCTTGCAGCATAATAATATCACCAGGGGAGCCTTTTCTAGGCTCTGTGCCACAGAAGCCCAGCCTTCTATGCCAGGGGATTCTCATTTAATTGGTAGGATCAGATAATGGTATGATTTTGTGGGATTTTTTTTGTTCCTGGCAAAGGTTCTAATCAACAGCCAGAATTTAAAAACCTTTGAAACTAGAGTCCTTTTGTACCCATATTCCTCAACTAAACTCAATATGGAGGCTAATTCTATTCCTAGTCAAGGAGAATTCAAGGAATTTCAGGTGGTGCAGCAACACCACAGTTCAGTACTCGAGTTTAATCCCACAGAGGCCTGGACTCTTGGTTTCAGTAATTATACATGGTTGCTGTGTTTAATCATGATCAAACTCTTCTGGCGGGGTCTATCTTTTACAGCTTCAAATGTTCCAGGGTAGGAGTGCGTGGGTTAGAAATGTTAGGCAGGAAAAACAGAGATGGAAAAGAAATACAGAGACAGGACAGAGTCAGGAGGGCAACCCGGTGAATACTGAATCTGTCTGTGTTTATTCTTATTATCTTTAAATACCCCAATCCAAAAGAGGGGAAGAAAGCAAAAGACTTTTTTAATCATGATGCAAGAACAAAGTGTCTACTAGGTCAAGATTTTCTGCTAGTAGCCACACCTTAAGTCAAATCTCCTGTCAATAACCTTGAAGGAGCAAGACTAGGCCTGAACTCTGACCTTTACTCAAGGTGGAATGTATCCACTTCTGTGAACTCGGACACTCTTCCCTCAAAGGAAGATGAGGGGTATAAAGGGAATCAGTTGCTGGGACAGCAAAGCAGCAGATGCTTGTCCTCCGCCCCACGTCCTGCTCAAACCGCTTTAACAAAGTTGTCCAACATTAAGTGTCACTTAGTGGCAGGAATCTGAGGAAAATTACACGAGGGAGCTGCCCTTCAGTAACACCTCCAGTCAAGCTGCCAGGCAGTTCTCAGCATTTCTCTCTGTCTGTCTGTCTGTGGCAGAGACACATTATGACCCTTCTCAGAGAACTTTTATTTTCTGCATGTTTTGTCTTCTTGATTACAGAATTGTTTCTCTTTGGATGTGTTTACAAACCTCTCCCATCCTATGGTTTCGTCACTCTTAAGTGCAAGCTGGCATCAGTTCTATATCTAAATGAAAGAAAGGAAAGATTGTGTGTTTTTGGAAGTGAAATCTTAACATAAAAATGAAAAAAACAACCTTTAGGGTATAAAGTACTAATAAAATTTTTAGAATCTCCTTAAAACCATATTCCCAGTGTAACCCTTTCACCAGAAAGCAACACCCAAAGCTGGTTTGCTAGTACTCACTTGTGTCCCAACACTTGGGAAACTGAGGCAGGAGACACTGGGTTCAAGACAGCACAGTAGGCCTAACTTCAGTAAAAAAAAAAAAAAAAGCATGAAAACAATACAACCTTAGACAGGAAAGAAAGCTGAGGAGTGGGGAGAGGGAGAGGGGAGGAGAGGGAACCAGAGAAAGAGACAGAGATAGAAAGACCAAAATAACTTAATTATTTCAGCTAAGAAGTCAAAGGAAAAGGAGATAGTCCATAAAGAGAGACAGACATAAGAGGACTGACTCTTTTGTTCTTGTCCTTAAGGCAGAAATTCAGGATATAGTCTTGACTGCCTAGAATTCACTATGTGGACCAGACTAGTTTTGAAATCTGCCTGTCTCAAGCAACTGGAATTAAATCTTTGCTGAAGGCAATCTTCAGTGACTTGTTTCTGTTAATTAGATTGGTAACATCCCAACTGAAATTACCTGGCGCGAGTACAAAGGAAACACGGAACACGCAACAAACCCACTTAGGAGTTTATTAGAGGATATCTGTACAGGGCTGGTGAAGTCTGTGTGCAGAGAGAGAGAGCTAAAATGTAAATCCAGCTTTTAAAGGCTGCCTAGCACGTGCACACACGGGGATGATGTAGCTATGTCATACGCAGATGATGGAACTCACACATGTGCACAAGGATATACGTAGCTTTGTCATACGTAGGTAATGCAGCCATGCTGCACATGGGTTCATGCCGGGCCTTTTAAGGTCCCCAGGGCTGCTAGGTATTTTTGCCTGAGGGCTTATCTGCACATATGTAACCCTGGGCCCGGAAGTGCCAGCCATGCTGGTTGGCTAAAATCACAACACCAACTAGCAATGATGTGGAGTTTGCTACTCTCTTTCGTGATCACGCAGAAATAAAATTATATGATCTCTCAGTACCAATGTGAGTTTTATAAAACAGTACCCTTGTACTTAATTACTATGACAATTTTTAAAACAATTCCCATTATTATGCCTATAAGAATTCTCATTAGAATGTTTTTATTAAAATTTAAATTCAGGTCCCCAGCCTATGGTGTTCTCTTCTAAATCTAAAGACTTCTGTGACACAATCCCTCCGCATGATAGTTAAGTACACATCACATATTGAAAAACTGGCACTAAGAATAAATGGAATAGCCCAGCAGTGGCAGTGCATACCTTTAATCCCAGCAACTGGGAGGCAGAGACAGGCAGATCGCTGTCAGTTCGAGGACAGCCTGGTCTACAGGGTGAGTTCTAGGACAGTCAGGACTACACAGAGAAACCCTGTTTGGAAAACATAAACAAATTCAAATATTTGTCTAATTAAAAATAAACCCCAAATATATTTGATTTCCTTGGTGTTAAACATAAACCTACGCTTGACCTTTTTGTCTGTGTTAGCTAGCCAGTGTGATCTGTGAATGCTTACCTCATAAAAAGGTTTTCTGGTGTTTTGAAGTACTTAAAACAATGCAGTATTTCTCTATAAGTGAGAATGTGCTCTCTATTGCGCTTGGGATTATTGCAGTCATGATTTATGATCTCTACTATTTTTATGACATATTTAAATTAGCCATTTGAGTCAGGTATCCCAATGTATTTAATTCATTGATTGCATTGTCTAAACCCCTCCTTGAATTTCTTCTCTGGATATATTACTCCTACTGTCTAAATGATTCATCTTACCAAGCTTTCTAAGGTGACAAGGCCTGTTGCTCACTGGGATAGAATGCTAATGTGAAAGCAAGCCTCAGCTCCAAAACTACTTCCTTTCATTAAAGAGAAAGAGAAAGAAACATCATGTCTAGAACTAGATACTTGGAACTTCAGATCTATCAGACCATATATTGTACCAATGCCAGGTTCAGGAAACAAAGGCGTCCTTCTTCTTGGGGTATGTATTATTTCAGTCATTCTGGGGGTCACATACCAGTTATTGTGTATGAAGGTACATTTGCGTAAACATCTTCAGAGGAGAAACTGCTATGAAATTTTGAGGGGAGGGAGGGCAAAGGGAAAGTCTCAATGAACCGGCACTGATCTGATCGGCAAACATTTGCACCTGTGTTGTAAGAATGCATGTCACAATGTCATTTTTTATCTATCATACTCAAGATGTTTTAAGGGATTTATTTACTGTGATTTTCTTTGAGAATTGATGTAGCCACAAAATATAGTACTTGGGAGTCTTCATCTATAGGCAATATAGCATTTTGTGACAGTGTTGTGACTTTTGAAGTCCTTTTTTCTTTATTAAAGTTTTAGCTTTTTTCTTCAATAAATTTATACTTCATGGTTTTATAGTTTGAAATGCTTCCAAACTTTGAAATAAGTTTTCAGAAATAGGATTTCTATTAGTCTCTTAAGTGGTTTACAAATATCATTTCAATTTGTGATCTGTAACATATCTTCAAAAATTCAACACTCTTCGGAAATGTAGAAGAATATTATGCTAGACAATTACTCTAAGACTTCTATCTTCTATCTGGAAACAATTTGACACAAATTCCAGGGCCAAAGGGAAGTCTTTTCTCTCTTTCTAGCCATCAACTCTGCAGTTCTATTTAGATGGAAGAGATCCAACTCCAATGGTGTATTTACAAGACAGGAAAGTTTGTAAATGTTAACGTTAAGAGATCCAAGTCTCTAATTACTTGACACTATTTTTAGGCTATTGATAATGTGAGAAGAGTATATTCTCTTGTCAACTAACAAAATAACTTAGTTCTCTTCAAATGATAAAGTGGGTTAGAGGACATAAAAAGTAGTTATCAAAGGGCATCTTTATCCTGCCTCATGGTATATTTGTTTTACTTTTAAGAGCTATATCTATACAATTTGGAAGAAAGTTACAAAACAAGATAAATGTGAATCTCTCTACCATTCCTCAGTCACCCAGTTTTCTTCTATTGATGCACTCTGTCCAATGTCTTGGAGGTTCTTCCAATGATACTTCATGATGTACCAACACATAACAGTAAATGTTCGCTGTCCATCCATTTTTATTCCCATCTCCCCTTTCTTTCTCACCCTCTTCCTCTCCGTCTCTCTCCTCCTTTCTATTTCTGTCCTTTCTCTCTCTCCCTCCTTCCATCTAATTTTTTATATGAAAGCCAGTATGATCATGTTCTTTTCTGTTTTTTGAATTTATAGTCTTGAAGTTTGTTCACAGTCGGTACATAAAAAGGTCCAGCTTGTTTCTACATAGTGATCTGAGTCTGCATAATGTTCTGAGTCGGTACATAAAAAGGTTCAGCTTGTTTCTGCATAGTGATCCACTGTGTAAGGTCACTAAAATCTCCTATGGAGTTCCTTACAATGAGTGATAAGATGCTTTCCATCTTCTACCATCACCAGTAATTGGCAGCAAATATTTGTGTGCTGGTGTTGAATAATAAATGTTATCTGCAGAACAAGCACCCAAGCCTTGAGATTTAATCAGGGTAGTAACATTTTCACTGTGATAAGTAGGACCAAATTGCCCTTCATAAAAGTTATACTCATTTTCACTTCCAATAATAATGTATGAGAGGGAATCAAAGTACGCTGATGATCCACTTATTTCTTTGTAACAGAACAATATTGTTTTTATAGTTTATTAATTAGGGACAAACATATTTGAAAGAAAGAACAAGCTGACAGTGTATAACAACTAATTCAGTTTGTTAACAAGTGAGGAAATCATATGACAAGAAGCATTTTATTGTTTTATTTGTTTTGTTCCTTTTTTGTTTTGCTTCTTTTTATTAGTTCTTTGATAATTTCATACAATGCATTTTAATTATATTCAACTCTACTCGGGTCCATCTTACCCTTACCTGCCCACGCAACCTTATATCCTTTTTTTAATCCACCAAGTCCAACTTGTGCTGCCCATATACATTCTTGGATGTGAGGCCTTCCTCTGAAGTGTGATCAATTTACTAGAGGCAATGCTCTTAAAGAAATTAAAAAATTAAATTAAAAAAGTTTTAATTGCCAATATCTCCTCAGCAAGGGGTGGGACGTCATGTCCCACTCTGCTCCCTGTGCTGGGATTTGAGCTGGCCTCAGCCTGTGAAGAGAAGGGGGTGTGACACAGATCTCCCATTTAGGGCTGAACACTCTGTGGTCTCTTCCTCTCTCTGCCTTGACCAGTTGTGGATCTCCATATTAATCATCATCCACCACAAGAAGAAGTCTGTCAGATGAGAGTTGAGAGATACATCAATCTGTGGGTCACTTTAATAACTATGACCCTTTTAGTAAAACAGCAGTAGTAGAGACTTCATTCTTGAATTATAAAAATAATTGTGCTTTTAATTCATGCATTTCTGGAGAGTGTGTAGTGTGAAGAATGGTACGGAGAAGTAAAGGACAGCAAGCTCGGTCAAGTTTAGAGGTGTGTAAAATGTGCTTATGTTTCTGATGCTTGATGTTTTGCTTTGTGAGTGCTTTACATCTGAATTATTCTGTGGTTTTAGAATCTTTTCTCGATTCTTTGAGAATCTGACTATGTGAGTACAAGAATGTCCCAGCTTACAGATATACTCCAAGTTTTCGTTTTATTTTGTTTTGGTACTAATTGATTGTCTTGAAAGGAGAGGATGTGATATAGTACTGAATATTTTAGTCTGCTGATTTTCTGCACTTTGGTAAATTGTGGGTCTCTGTGTTAATCACCACCTACTACAAATAGAAGCTTTTCTGATGAATGTTGAGAGATGCATTAAACTATGGATGTAATGATAAATCATTAGAAGTTAATTTATTCTATGTCTATCTAACAGAATAATCATGCTAGATTCTCCTCTAGAACCGGTGAGTTGTCTAGCAACATTCTTGATTTGAACATGATACCATTTCATCATGATGGATTTCATCTTGTGGAGAAATATTAAAATCCAGTCAGAAATTGGTTGGTCATTTCCCTCATGATGTTTGTGCCACTTTGTACCAGTGGGCATGTCTTGTCAACCAAACATTAGTATAGCTTGCAGAATTTATAGTTGGGTAAGATTGACAGTTACTTTTCTCCTCTTGTAGTGTATGTTTTACATTCCAACACTATGGGAGCTAGCCAATAGGGATGAAGCTTCCAGGTCAATACCAGCTTGTTTTTTCTTCAGCAATGGGGTCTTAGCATAAAATACTGATGAGTAACCAGTAGCATTGTCAATAACATGTAATTTTTAATATTTATTCATTTATTATGATATAATATTCTGTTGTGTGTATGCCTGCAGGCCAGAAGAGGGCACCAGACTTCATTACAGATGGTTGTGAGCCATCATGTGGTTGCTGGGAATTGAACTCAGGACCTTTGGAAGAACAGGCAATGCTCTTAACCTCTGAGCCATCTCTCCAGTCCCAATATCATGTAATGTTATTCAAATTAATTTTTCTTATTTTACCCAAATGTTTATCATGCTATTTTGGCCCTAATCTCAAATCGCAGAGTCAAATGTGACAAAAAACACTTTCTCCAGTATTTTATCTTAACATGGAACTCTAAGGTATAGTTCACCACAGTTATAACATCAAATGCATATCACATGAAGATAACACATCTCTTCAGTAACAGGCACAGAATATACTACCATGATTGAACAATTTATTTGACACATTATTTGAAACATTAAGTACTCTTTCCTGATTCACTATAACACCATGGACATCTTTGCCAATGGTAGGATCAGTACTGTATATGACACCAAAGCAATAAGTAGTTTTAAGCATACATGATCAATTCTTGATCCGAATCCCCTTTAAATATCAAGTTCATAGTCACAGCTACTTAAAGTTGACTGTGCTTAAGCTGTCCTGGAATTTTACAGATAAATATCTTCTCTTTCAATGAGTTTACATTACAAAGGATTCAAGTGTATAAAGAGAATACATTTTACATCTCTCTGATAAACAAGTTTCCTTCTACAAATTGTAGGAGTCAGGCCTGGGATCATTTGACTAATACATCCCAAGAAGACACTACCATGGTGATAAACTAAAAGACAGTGTTCCAACCTGCTTTTTTGTAATGACTGGTTTTATATATTTTTTATTAAAGCAGAAAATGACTTTCAAAAACTTAAGGCTGGAGCGGAATGTTTTCCAAGAAATTATTCATTGTATGTATATCTATGACATCATCACAGCTAAACAGATCTAGACGAAATTACTTATCCAACTCTCGTTTCTTGTGTGCAGCTTCTGTGAAATTCTTCATCTATTAGTCTTTAAAAAGACTTTAAAGTCATCAATGAATAGGACACTTGCCTAACTTGGTACCAATATTTGTATAATCAATCAAAAATTTTTCAGGCAGAATTTAGAGGGACAGCTTAAGGATACAGCATATAATTCGCATCTGTGAACCCTTAAAATGGATGAATCATTCAGATAACTGGATAGTGTTATTAAATGCTCAGACCCACAGAACCATTCAGATGACTGGATTGTGTTATTAAAATGTTTTGAAAAAGAAGTAAAATATTTCTTTTTCAGAATATGTTAATTTTTTGAAGCAAACATAAGCAAAGGAAGAAGTTTAAAACATCCAGTTAATTAATTCTGGAGATAAATGTCTATAGAATGTCTTGACTTTCACGTAAAATGATTCATGTAGAAAGATCTAGTTTCAACTTATCTAGTTTGAACTTATTATTGCTAGCCAAATCATTATTCATTTTAATAAGATTATAAAAATATTGCTGAGTACAGTGATGTTGTTTAGTATTGCTTAACTTCTTGCCAATTATTCATTAAATTCTCCAACATGACTATAAAACTCAGACCATGTGTGACATTATCACATCACAATTATTAATTTGCCATAGAAATATAGATAAGTAGTGTCTTATGTTCATTAGCTCTTCATTTTTGTAATAACCCAGAAAATTAAAATTAGGGTCTTTTTAAAAAGGTGAGAAAATTTCAGGCCAATGGAGTTAAACATGTCTGGATATACAGTTTGCGTGGCAGGGTAAGAACTGAACTGGAAACTGGATCTTTCCATATGAATCATTTTAGTGAAAGTGAAGACATTCTAGAGACATTTATCTCCAGAAAATAAATTCAGAGGAAATTAATTTAAATCCTTACAGGGAAGGCTGAATTTGTTTTTTGGTTTTTTTGGTTTTTTGTTTTTTTAGAGGGAATGATATTCTGTTCCCACGAATGGCATATGGGGAGGAAAACAGAGTTAAAACAGTTCTGGAAATGTACTTTTCTTAAACTGGGTCCTGGATGCACAGATACTCATTATGTTATTTTCTTATTATATAAACTTAAAAATAGTCAGATAAATGAATTGCTAAGGTTTATAATGAAATATTTGCTTAAATGTGTTTATTTATTTATTAAACAAGAAAAACTACCTTTTTTATTATACACACCAATCCAAGTTCCCACTCCCTCTGCTCTTCCCATTCCCTTCAATTACCCCCCCTCCCCCGCCATATCCACTCCTCAGAGAGGGTAAGACACATTGCTTTGTGGAAGGTCCAAGGCCCTCCCTACTATATCTAGGCTGAGCAAGGTATACAAAGAGAATAGGTTCCCAAAAAGTCAGTACAAGCAGTAGGGATAAATTCTGGTGCCACTGCCAGTGGCCCCTCAGTCTGCCCCGGCCATGCAACTGTCAACTACATTCAGGACTAGTTTGGTTCTATGCTGGTACCTTCCCAGTCTGGCTGAAGTTTGTGAGCTCCCATTACCTCAGGTAAACTGTTTCAGTAGGTGAACCCATCATGGTCTTGACCTCTTTGCTTATATTCTCATTCCTCTCACTCTTCAACTGGACTTTGGGAGCTCAGTCCAGTGCTCCGATGTCGGTCTCTGCCTCTGTTTCCATCAGTTTCTGAACGAAGGTTCTATGGTGATATTTAAGATATTCATCAGTCTGACTACTGGCAAGGCCAGTTGAGCACCCTCTACTCTATTGCTTTGGGTCTTAGCTGGGATCATCCTTGTGGATTCCTGGGAATTTCTCTAGAGCCAGGTTTCTTTTTTTTTTCTGTTCTTTTCTTTTTTTTTCAAAGTTTATTAAATTATAAACGTTTCCATTTCCGCCCCTCCTCCCAACACCCTCCCACTCCCCCCACTTCCTCTCCTCCTCCCTCTCCATCCCTAAGAGCAGTCAGGGTTTCCTGCCCTGTGGGAAGTTCAAGTTCCTCCCCCCTCCCTCCAGGTCCAGGAAGGTGAGTGTCCGGACAGACTGGATCCCAAAAATCCAGTATATGCAGAGGAAACTAGTCCCAGTGTCATTGTCAATGGCTTTTCAGAAAGACTCCGAGTCAGCCACATTCAGAGAATCCGGCCACATTTAGAGAATCTGGTTGGATCACGTGCTCGTTCAGTCCCAGTCCAACTATAGAGCCAGGTTTCTTGCTAACCCTGTAATGGCTCCCTCAATTGAGATATCTCTTTCTTGGCTATCTCTGTCCTTCCTCCATCTCAACTATCCCACTCCCTCAAGTTCTCCTCATCCATCCCCCTTTCTCCTCCTCTTCTCTTTTCACCCTCTTTTCTCCCTCCCCTACCCCCATCCCCCCAATTTTGTCGTGCAATCTTGTCTGTTTCCAATTTCCAGGTGGATCTCTATATGTTTTTATTGGGGTTCACCTTATCACTTATCTTCTCTAGGATCATGAACTATAGACTCCATATCTTTTGTTTACAGCTAGTATCCACTTATGAGTGAGTACATACCATATTCATCTTTTTGGATCTGGATTATCTCGCTCAGGATAGTGTTTTCTAGTTCCATCCATTTGCATGCAAACTTCAAGATGTCATTGATTTTTTTTTTAACTGAGTAGTACTCTAATGTGTAAATGTGCCACATTTTTTTATCCATTCTTTGGTTGAAGGGCATCTAGGTTGTTTACAGGTTCTGGCTATCACAAATAATGCTGCTGTGAATATAGTTGAACAAAATGCCTCTGTAATATGATTGAGCCTTTTTGGGTATATGCCCAAGAGTGGTATTGCTGGATTCTGAGGTAGGTTGATTTCCAATTTTCTGAGAAACCACAATATGGATTTCCAAAGTGGATGTACAAGTGTGCATTCCCACCAGCAATGGAGGAGTGTTCCTCTTACTCCACATCCTGTCCAGCTTAAACTATCATTGGTGTTTTTTATTTTATATTCTGACAGATGTAAGGTGATATCTCAGAGTTGTTTTGATTTGCATTTCCCTGATGGCTAGATATATTGAACATTTTCTTAAGTGTTTTTTGGCCATTTAAGATTCTTCTGTTGAGAATTCTATGTTTAGTTCTGTACCTCATTTTTAAAATTGGATCATTGTGAATTTTGATGGCTAATTTCTTGAGTTCTTTATATATTTTAGAGATCAATCCTGTCTGATGTGGTGTTGGTGAAGATCTTTTCCCATTTAGTAGGCTGTCTTTTTGTCTTATTGACTGTGTCCTTTGCTTTACAGAATCTTCTCAGTTTCAGAAGGTCCCATTTATTTATTGTTGCTCTCAGTGTCTGTACTACTGGGGATTTAGGAAGTGATCTCCTGTGCCATTGCATTGAAGGCTACTTCCCACTTTCTCTTCTATCAGGATTATTGTAGTCAGATTTATATTAAGGTCTTTAATCCATTTGGACTTGAGTTTAGTGCATGACTATAGATATGGATCTATTTTTATTCTTCTACATGGTGGCATCCAGTTATGCCAGCACCACTTGTTGAAGATGCTTCATTTTTTCCATTGTATAATTTTAGCATTTTATTGAAAATAAGGTGTTAATAGGTGTGGATTAATTTCCAGGTCTTTGATTCTGTTCCATTAGTCAACCTCTCTGTTTTTATACCAATACCAAGCTGTTTTCATTACTGTATCTCTATAATAGAGCTTGATGTCAGGAATGGTGATGCCTCCGGAAATTCTTTTATTGTACAGGATTGTTTTGGTTATCCTGGGTTTTTTTGTTTTTCCATATGAAGTTGAGTATTGTTCTTTCAAGGTCTGTGAAGCATAGTGTTGAGATTTTGTTGGGACTTGCATTGAATCTATAGATTGTTTTCGGTAGGAGTGCCATTTTTATTATGTTGATCCTACCTATCCAAGAACATGGGGGATCTTTCCATTTTCTGGTATCTTCTTCAATTTTTTTTCTCCAAAAACTTAAAGTTCTTGTTGAATAGGTCTTTCACTTCTTTGGTTAGTGTTGCCCCATGATATTTTATGTTATTTGTGGCTATTGTGAAAGGTGATGTTTCTATGATTTCTTTCTCAGCTTCTTTATCATTTGTATATAGGAGGGCTACTGATTTTTTGAGTTAATCTTGTATCCTGTCACAACACTGAAGGTATTTATCAGCTGTAGGAGTTCCCTGGTAGAGTTTTTGGGATCACTTATATATACTACTATATTATCTGCAAATAATGAAAGTTTGACTTCTTCCTTTCCAATTTGAATCTCCTTGATCTCCTTTTGTTGTCTTATTGCTATAGCACAACTTCAAGAGCTATTTTAAAAAGATATGGAGAGAGTGGACAGCCTTGTCTTGTTTCTGATTTTAGTGGAATCACTTTGAGTTTCTCTCCATTTAATTTGTTGTTGGCTGTCAGCTTGCTGTATATTGCTTTTATTATGTTTTGATATGCTCCTTGTATCCTTGATCTCTCCAAGACCTTTATCATGAACGGGTATTGGATTTTGTCAAATGCTTTTAAGCATATAATGAGATCATCATATGTTTTTTCTTTCAATTTATTTATATGGTAGATTACATTGATAGATTTTCATATATTGAACCTTCCCTGCATCTGTAGCATGAAGCTGATTAAAATCATGGTGAATGATTTTCTTGATGTGGTTTTGGATTCAGTTTGCCAGTATTTTATTGAGTATTTTTGCATCTATGTTCATGACTGAGATTCATCTGTAATTCTCTTTCTTGGTTGAGTCTTTGTGTGGTTTTGGTGTCAGGGTAACTGTAGCTTCATGAAAAGAATCTGGCAATGTTCCTTCTTAGTCTATGTCTTTTTATAGGTGAATTGAGCCCATTGATATTAAGAGATATTAATGACCAATGGTTGTTAATTCCTGTTATTTTTTGGTGGTAGTAGTTGTGTGTTTTCTTTTTTTTTAGTTTTGCTGGTTTGAGGTAATTTTTTGCCTTTTTTGTGGTTGCAGTTAGCTTACTTGGGTTGGGGTTTTTCTTCTAGCACTTTCTGTAGGGCTGGGTTTGTGGAAATGTATTGTTTAAATCTGATTTTGTCATGGAATATCTTGTTTTCTACATTGATAGTGATAGAAAGTTTTGCTGGTTATAGTAGTCTGGGCTTGCATTCATGGCTTCTTATTGTCTGCAGCACATCTGCACAGGACCTTCTGCCTTTCATAGTGGGAAGTCAGGTGTAACACCTTTATATGTTACTTGACCTTTTCCCTTTACAGTTATTAATAGTCTTTCTTAATTCTGAATGTTTTCTGTTTTGATTATTATATGGTAATGCGGCTTTTTTTCATCTAGTCTATTTGGTGTTCTATAAGCTTCTTGTACCTTCATAGGGATATCCTTTAGTCTGGGAAAGTTTTCTTCTATGATTTTGTTGAATATATTTTCTGTGCCTTTGAGCTGGAGTTCTCTTCCTTTTTCTATCCCTATGATTCTTTGGTATGGTATTTTCATGGTGTCCCAGATTTCCTGGATGTTTTGTGGTTAAGAATTTGTTTGATTTAATGTTTTCTTTGACCAACGAATCGATTTCTTCTATAGTATCTTCAACACCTGAGATTATCTCTTCCATCTGTTGGTTATTCTTGCCTCTGTAGTTCCTGTTCCTTTATCTAGATTTTCCATATCCAGATTTCCTTTGGTTTGTGGTTTGTTTGTTTGTTTTTGCCTCTATTTCATCTCAAGTCTTGAATTGTTTGTTTTGGCTGTTTGATTGATTTTCTTGGTTTTCTTGGTTGTCTTTGAGAGATTTATTAATTTCTCCCAATTTTTTTTTTTGTTTTTCTTCTCCTCTATTTCAGTAGGGGAGTTTTTCATTTCCTCTTTAAAGGTCTCCATCATCTTCATAAAGTTATGGTTAAGATCATTTTCTTCTGCTTCTTCTGGGTTAGGATGATCAAGTCTTCCTGTTGTGTAATCAGTGGGTTCTGGTGTTATCACAGTGCTTTTAAGTTGTTGGATGAATACTTGCATTGGCTTCTATCCATCTCTTCCATCAATTGATGCCGGCAGTGTCTTTGCATCTTGGTCCAATCCTTGCAGTGGCTGGATGTCTGTGTCTTTGGGAACTGTTCTTGGTCTGCTCTGTACTGTCAATGTCTGTGTCTCAGGGAGCCACTGAGGTCTGTCTTAGTCTGCTCTCTTGGTCTACTCTTCTTACTTGATACCTGTTTTGTTATATGTAATTTTACTATGTTAAAGTTAAAATTTTCCCTTTTATTTAGACAGATAAAGGGAGGTGACGTGGAATTCCCCTCTGTGTGCTGTAAATATCATGGGTTAATGAAGAAGCTGTTTGGGGCCTGTAATAGGGTAGAGCAGAGCTAGGTGGGGAAAACTTAACTGAATGCTGGGAGAAAGAAGGCAGAGTCAGAGAAAAGTCATGTAGCCTTACTGGAGACAGACATTGATAAACCACAGCCACGTGGCAATATACATATTAATAGAAATGGGTTAAATTAAGATGTAAGAGTTAGCCAGTAAGAAGATACAGCTTATGGACCAAGCAGTGATTTCATCAATACAGTTTCTGTGTGGTTATTATGGTTCTGGGCAGCCAGGAATGGAACAAGCAGCCTTCTATGACATAAGAAAGCTACTGAGGGTTGACACTGATGGGAAAGAAGATAGAGTGAAGAGGACACTGTGAGAAAGAGTGGATGAGTAGACTATTAAAAGTTATGCGGGTCAGCAGGAATTTTCTGCAGTCTTCTTCACCTGGTGAAGCTTTGGGTACAGTGGGTACAAAAAGTAAACATATAGTTTAATTTAATCAGAGCAATGATTTTCTTAAGCAAAACTCAAAGACAGAAGAGGGACAAGAAATTAAGTATGGAAAAATCTATCTTCTGAGTCCGGTAATTTCTTAGCAGTCACTTTGATGTAATAAACTTTTCTTCGTGATGCTGGACAATCTGTGAGGCTTTTTTTTAGAGTTAAGTTTTATTCATTCTAAACACTGAATATTTTCCCACATTTATTCTAAACATTAAGGTTCTCACAAATGAAAAAGTTATTGAGTATAGTAGAAACTGTGGATGCTAAAAGATTTTTCATATTGATTGTTATACATATAAAGTCTGTCTCCAGAGTGAATTCTTTAGAACATCATGGCAACAAGAACAATACCTAAGTGAATATAAGCATTAAAATTCTTTCCAGGGTAATTCTGTGCATGAGGGTTACAGAAACTGGATGTACAGAAGACTTTCACATTACAGACACTGTGTGAGATCTCTCTACTTGTTAAAATGGCAAGAACAAAGAAATGGTTATATACAATGTTTACATACAAAAAGTTTCTATCCAATGTGAATGTTTCTACTCTTATACCAAGTGAATCTAGTAAAGACTTTCTGACAATGATTACATGCATTACTTGCTGACTAGTATGAAGTGTTTCAGATCTGTTATGATCACAAGAGCTGCTGAAGGCTTTTCCACAATTCTTCTATATATAAGGCTTTACTTTCAAGTGAACAATTTTATGCTTGTTAAGGTCAATAGAGTGAACAGTTTCCACATCTTTTACACACAAAGGGTTTTCCTCCAGTGTAATTTTTTTCATGCAAATCAGGAGAAGTTGAAGTGTTGAAAGTTTTCCTGTAATGTTTACATGCAAAAGCCTTCTCTCCAGTTTGAACCCTTTCATGAATGTTCAGATGACACTGTGGAGTTTTCCACAATGTGTACATGCATAACACTTCTCTTTAGTATGATCTCTTTCTTGAACCTTACGGATATAAGTTGGTGAAGTGTTTTACACAATACTTACATGAATAAGGCTTCAATAAAGTGTGACTTCATTCATGTCAGTTATGACTACTGAGGTCACTGAAGGCTTTTCCAAGATGGCTACATGCTCAAGACCTTTCTCTCGTGTGACTGTCTTTTCATGAATGTTCAGGTGATTGGAGCAGGTAAAGACTTTTTCACAATGCTTAAATGTACAAGAATTCTCTTTAATATGAACTCTTTTAATGAGTCTTACAGGAACTGAAATTATTGAAGGCTCTTTTACAATGCCTACATGAATAAGGTTTCTCTGCAGTGTGACTCCTTCCATGTCTGTTACAATTACTGGGATTGTTGAGTGATTTCCCACAATGCTTACATACATAAGGTTTTTATCAGTGTGAATTATTTTATGGATGTTCAGATGACGACGCCAGAAAAAGGTTTTTCCACAATGCTTGCATGTATAAATCTTTTGCTTCTCTGTAGTGTGGCTCCTTTCATGTCTGTTACACCTACGGGGGTTCTTGAAGGCTTTTCCACAAAGCTCATGCATAAGGTTTCTCTGCAGTGTGACTCTTTTCATGTCTGTTACAGTTACTGGGGTGCTTGAAGGCTTTCCCACAATGCTTACATTCATAAGGCTTTTTTCCAGTATGAATTATTTTATGGATATTCAGATGCCTGGGACAGAAAAAGGCTTTTACACAACGCTTGCATGTGTAACACCTCTCTGCCGTGTGCTTTCTTTCATGAATGCTACAAGCACTGGAAGTAGTGAATGCTTTCCCACAATGCTTACATGCATAAGGTTTCTCTCCAGTGTGAATTCTTTCATGAATGTTTCGATGAGAAGAACGGGTGAAGTTTTTTCCACAGTGCTTACATGCATAAGGTTTCTCTGCAGTGTGGCTCCTTTCATGTCTGTTACGACTACTGGGGTGGTTGAAGGCTATTCCACAATGCTTACAAGCATAAGGCTTTTCTCCAGTGTGAATTATTTCATGGATATTCAGATGACTGGAACAAAAAAAGGCTTTCCCACAATGCTTACATGTATAAGGTTTCTCTGCAGTGTGGCTCCTTTCATGTCTGTTATGACTACTGGGATTGTTGAAGGTTTTTCCACAATGCTTACATGCATAAGCTTTCTCTCCAGTGTGAATTCTTTCGTGAATGTTTCGATAAGAAGAACGAGTGAAGTTTTTTCCACAATGTTTGCAGACATAAGGCTTTTGTCCAGTGTAACTGCTTTCATGACTGTCATTTTGACTAAATGGGGTGAAGGCTTTTCCAAAATGTATAGAAGCATGTGGCTTCTCTCTTTTGTGAGCTACTTTTTGTTTCTCAAAACATGTTGCATATTTAAATATTTTGCCACACTGCCTACAAATGTACCTTTTCTCTTCAACATGACTTTTTTCATGGTTGGTAATGTCACTGGAATCAATGAAGGATTCTTCACAGAGACTACATACAAATTGTTTCACTTCTTTATGGGTTCCTTCATCATTCTGGCCATATATGTATCTCATTAAGATATTCTCATTGAGTTTATATCCAGTGTGAGTTCTCTCCTGAGGCTGATCAAAACAGAGACTCCTACAGGCTTCATTACATTGTTGATTTTTACAGGGCTTCTCTTTAGGAGAAGTTTCAAGTACCTGAAGTGGTTTAGAATAACTGATATTTTCCCAATGTTTCTGATGTGTAAAAGCTTTGACCACAACTTCCTTATACAGTGGTGGTTTCTCTCTAGTTTTTTCTCTGAGATACTCATGTAAGGATAAATGACCAATACTGCTTCTTACATGCAATGGAGTTTCATGAGTTCTTACTCTGGAAGGCATGTCTTTATTGATCATACTCTCTGGAATAGGTTGCTGGGTTTTATCACACTCAGTACAACATTCATATCCATGGTCTTTCTCAATCGACTGAATTCCCATATTCCTGCTGAGATCTTTAAAGTCCTCTTCAATATTTTCTTCTAGTGCTTTTTCTATGGAGACCAGGTTCAAAAATGTTTCCTTCATCACATCTCTGTAGAGCTTCTTTTGACTAGAATCCAACACAGCCCACTCTTCTGAGGTGAAATTCACTGCTACCTCCTCAAAGTTTACTGGCTCCATTTCTGATGTGTCTCAGTAGCCTCCCAAGAGGCCTGCAGTCAGCAGAACACACAGCGCCTAAAATAAATCCTCGCCAATCTGTGAGTTTTTTTCAAAGTGGAATTTCATGTTCATTATTTTTGAAAAGTTCTTTTGGTTTATTTATTTCAAAATTTATACCCTATGCTTTATTTCTGATTATGTTACAAAAGTCCTATTAGTTGATCTAAGTTTCTTATTTCCTTCTTGCTTGTCTCCATTTTTTTTTTCGGGGAAATTTCCCAAAATTTATCTTCCAACTCCTCTGCTGAAATTTTTTGTCTTTACTGTTCCACTTAACTTTTATGATCTTGTTTCCAGTTCTGCCAGATATCATATTTTGACCTCATGTATGGCATCAGTGCCCTATATTAGTCTATGAGAAGTTTAACTATGTGTGCTGGAAGAGGGTTTTCTTCTTTCCATGCTCTGTCTCTGTGCCTTGTTCCTCTGGGTGGAAATGGGTTTTCTTTTCTCTGTGCTCTGTCTCTGTGCCTTGTTTCTCTGGGTGCCCCCCCTTTTTACTTTGTCTTTGCTCCCATTTGTCATGTTAAAAGATTCCTTCACATCTCTAGTGGCTGATAATCTGTTCAAATGAGCTTAATGATATGTGGATTCCTCTAAGGATGATCTGCCAGAGACATGAGTTGTAGGGCTTTCAACACAGACATCTTCTCTTGTCCCGATACACTTCCCTAGGGGGACACATTCCATATCCCATCTGAGAGTGTTTGCCAAGTCTCTATTTATGTGGTATTCTGAAAGCCAAGAAGAGGGAAAGGAACAGAGAGGTTTACAATGTTCTCTAATATCACATGACCATGTCTTCCCTTACTTCAATTATGCTTTGTGTCTCCAAGTTACCTGACTTAAAATTCCTAGCAGCCTCCTTATTGCTTTTATCTAAATTTATATCGAACAATTCTATCAATAAATCCTCAGTAATCAGAGGCTGGGGTGAAAACGTGCTCGCTCAGAGAAGTTGAGGAGCAGCTAGTTGGTCTTCCTTCTTAACCAGCTTCTCTGGAGAGTTTTTTTCCATCCTTCCAATCCAAAAGGAACAATCAAACTCTCCTTCCCTTCCTTTCTGTGCATTTCTCTGTCTTCCTGACTCCCTCTTTACCCTCTATGACTACTTCCTGTCAACTAGCTGCTGGCTCTGACTTCTGACCACAGCCTTTTATTTAATTAACACATTGTCAATGTTCACAGTGTGATCAAATATCCTGTAATATTTCCTCCTTTTTGGCTCAATAAAACATGATGGTTTTAACCTTAACACAGTGAAACTATATACAATAAGAACAATTATCAGATGAGAATTACATTTACAATGTTGGGTCCATTTGTATGTGCTGAATTTGGTAACAAGAAAAACTGTAAAACTCTTAACTACTTGGTCTTCACCTAATCAGAGTCCTGAAAATGAGTAAACAGAAAGGGCAGAACAATCAGCTTCAAAAAGCATAGAAACAACAGAGACATCTGCTGCCTGGACAATCACTAAGGTGCCTCATTGGAGCATCAATCCTGGGCCTATAGGCCCCGAATATCTGACAAACCTTTCTGTGGAGCAGGGATTTTGAAGGACTGGCTTATCTTGGCAGGTGACATCCTTTGTGACCTGCTTGTCCAATTTGGACAGCATACTGTCAGCAGTCGAGACAAGGGCAGTTTCTTGCCCAGTGGATAGCTTTGCCACATTTGAAGCAAGCTCCATATGAAGGCTCTTTGATGTTCATCATTTTTTTAAAATAGATTGTTGCTGCCAGGGGCAGATATGGCTCACTCTCATAAAAAGTCAGGGAGGGGAGCAGAGAAAAATGTAGAGCTCAATAAAAATCAATAGAAAAGATGAAAAAAAAGTCTTATGTTATTAAAACATTTTAAATGCCATATTATGCAGATTTCAAGAACTGTTTGAAGACCACCTATCTAAAATACATGAGGCTAAATAAAGCTTATTTCTGTCTACATCTAAACATTTAGTACAAGTTTGATTGTTACCTTAGTTATCCTAAACAAACTTTATATTACAATTTTAAATGAGTTGCATAGGTACAATATCTTACAGTATGTTGTAAAATAACCTTAAATTTGTATCAATGTACAAAACCCCGTACCAATGCACAATGCTTGAAACAAGTAGTTGTTTTTCAGTGTAAACGTAGATTCAATAATCAATCCTTTTATCCTATCGTTTGTTTTTCTGAGAGAGTTTGAGTATAGAGTTTATTCAGTGAGTTATGGAAGGGAAAGGGAAGGGGGAGCAGGGCACACACACACACACACACACACAGAGAGAGAGAGAGAGAGAGAGAGAGAGAGAGAGAAGGAATGGGGAGAAGAGAGGCAGCAGCCATCTCTTCTGAAGAGGGACAGGCAGTATCCTATCATTTCCACATCCCCACCCGCACCATTTTTAAAGATAAAAGAGAAAGGATAGAGGAATTGAAAAGAAAGAAAAAACTCCCTTAATCTAGCCTCCTTTGTTTGGTTACCTCCTTGATCATGACCAATAACAACTTGCAACCAACCCCCTAAACAATGACCAACATCCATAACCCATCAAATGATCAAAAGTCACCCATCCCACCTCTCACGAATGTGGGCAGTGTTCCTTTTTTCAGTATTTAAAGTGTCATCTTTAATATCTGATTAGTGAGCATTAAGCTTCAACTCAGTGTTGGACTGAGCATTTAACATTGTTATTATCCCCATTTGATAGATATGGAATCTGTGATGCAGAAGGTCAGGTAGCTTTGGCAAGGGTCCTGTAGAGACGTGGAGATAGTTGGGAATGCCATTCGGTCTTCTGAGTGCACAGCCTCAAGAGTGGGCTGGGTCAGGCCAACTGACATTTTCCAGGGAGTTGGTTCCAAGGGCTTGCCTTGCTCTTCCCTGGATCAGTGACAATTGGGAGACATGGGTTCTAGTGTGGACACTCCCAATTTGGGATGTGAATCTACACAAGTCCCTTCCTTATTTAAGTCTTGGTGACTTCACTCCTTAAACAGGAAGCTAAACAAGAATGTGAGTCCAGC
Organism: Myodes glareolus; assembly: GCF_982192425.1. NCBI lineage: Eukaryota > Metazoa > Chordata > Mammalia > Rodentia > Cricetidae > Myodes > Myodes glareolus. The sequence continues at coordinate 15,633,114 of NC_142052.1, forward strand.
ATTCCACCCTCTTTAATGTTCTAGGCTTTCCCCTACCTTGGGATGTCTCTGGGACAAGACATGCCCTCATTTTCTTCCATCTTCTGCCAGTCTGTCATCATCACTGATCTTTTTTGTTTTTAATTGAGCTATATATTTTTCCATGCTCCCCATCCTTCCTCTCCCCTCCCCTTCAACCCTCCTCCATGGTCCCCATGCTTCCAATTTACTCAGGAGATCCTGTATTTTTCTACTTCCCTTGTAGATTAGATCCATGTATATCTCTCTTAGGGTCCTCTTTGTTGTCTAGGTTCTCTGGGATTGTGAATTATAGGCTGGGTTTCTTTTTTTTTTTGCTTTATGCCTAAAAGCCACTTATGAGTGAGTACATATATTTGTCTTTCTGGGTCTGGGTTACCTCTCTCAGTATGATGTTTTCTAGATCCATTTATTTGCCCACAAATTTCAAGATGCCATTACTTTTTTCTGTTGTGTAGTACTCCATTGTGTAAGTGTATCACATTTTCCTTATCCATTCTTCAATCAAGGGGCATTTAGGTTGGTTCCAGGTTCTGGCTATGACTAACAATGGTGCTATGAACACAGTTGAACACCTTTGGGTATATACCCATAAGGGGTACTGCTCGGTCTTGAGGTATGTTGTTTCCTAATTTTCTGAGAAATCACCATACTGATATCCAAAGGAGCTGTACAAGTTTGTACTCTCAACCACAATGGAGGAGTGTTCCCTTTACCCCACATTCTCTCCAGCATAAGTTGTCATCAGTGTTATTGATCTTGGCCATTCTTATAGTTGTAAAATTGAATCTCAGAGCTGTTTTGATTTGCATTTCTCTGATGACTAAGGATGTTGAGCATTTCCTTAAGTGTCTTTCAGCCATTTTAGATTCTTTTGTTGAAAATTTTCTGTTTAGGTCTGTACCCCATTTTTTTTATTGGATTATTTGTTCTTTTGATGACCAATTTCTTGAGTTCTTTGTATATTTTGGAGATTAGCCTCTGTCTGATGTGGGGTTGGTGAAGATCTTTTCTCATCCTGTAGGCTGTTATTTTGCCTTGCTGACCATGTCCTTTGCTTTACAGAGGATTCTCAGTTTCAGGAGGCCCCATTTATTGTTTCTTTCAGTGTCTATGCTACTACTTAGGAAGTGGTCTCCTGTGCCAATGCATTCAAGTGTACTTTCCACTTTCTCTTCTATGAGATTCAGTGTGGTTGTTCAAGTCTTGCTGTTGTAGGGCCACTAGTTTTTATTGGTGTCATGTTGCTCTTTGTGGTATTGAGTGTGTTCTTACCTTGTCTATCTTCTCCTCTAATTGACGTAGTTGGGGCCATGCCTCTGGTGATCAATCTTCTAGGTGCCAGTGGATCCAAGGCTTTGATGGTTGCTCCTTATGGTGCAGGCAGGGCCATGGTTCCAGTCACCCCAGAGGTTACTCGGTGTTCCTGAAGGTAGCTCAGCACTCCCAGGGGTCACTCTGCAATCCCTGAGGATCTTTTTGGGTCTGTTACCACAGAGGTTGCTTGCTTGTGCCTGCTCCCTCAGATGTCATTGATTCACGCTCGTCCTGCCAAAGTCTCTGTCTGAAGCCTGTTCCCTTAGTGGTGGCTCCCTTGTATCTTTTCCTGTTGCCTTGGGCCTGCTCTGGCTTAAGCCTGCTCCTGTGGAGGTTGCTGCCTTGGGCCTGCTCTGGCTGAAGTCACTGACTCATGTCTGTTTCCACAGATGTTCCTGTCTTGGGCCTGTTCCCATGGAGGTTCCTGGCTTGGGCCCAATCCCACAGAAGTCTCTGGCTTGGGCCTATTCCCTTGGAGGTCCCTGACTCACATCTGGTCCCTCAGAGGTCTCTGGCTCAGGCCTTCTCCCTTGATGGTCACTCACTTGCACCTGCTCCTAATAAATAAAGGGTAATTTTGACATAGAAATAGGTATGAATGGAGGGCCAACTATGTGAAAAGAGACAAGAAGAGCAGAAGTCAGAGTGATCCATCCCTAAAGCAAAACAGACCAAAGACTGCCAACCAATCAGCCAAAGACAAATACAGACCAAATTCTCTCTCCTAATTCTCAGACAGGACAAGCTCTACTGACAACTAGATCCCAGACTTCTGCCTTTCTGATCTGTGACCTAAGTCACACTCCTGGTAGTCTTTTAGTACTTAGCCCTTTAAACACACACACACACACACACACACACACACACACACACACACACACATACTGGACTCTAGAAAAGCATCAGTTCAATTTTTCTCTCCTTTTTCTTCAGCAGAGAAGACTGTGATCAGATGGTAAAATATTCAGGAAAACTATAAAAGCAAGAAGGAACAAATCACCTTCCAGAAGAACTCTGTCATCTGCAGAATTTATCCCTTTACAGACAGTTGGGGTTTTAGATTCTATTAATGTACCAAACTTATTGTTACTCATAAATTTAGAACAAAAAAATACTGTGATAATTGTAAAAAACCAGATTTACAACCTTTAAACTCAGGCTGATACACTGAACACCTGAAAATACTAGTCTCTGTAACCTTTCCATCATCCTGAAATGTTCTCCTACCTACTTCTCCTTTATCTCAGACTCTCATCTAATGGATGGATGAAATGTTTCCTCTTTGGTTTACTCTCTTCCATCAGGGAACTTACTTTCTGCCTCTTCAACAAGATTCTTACTTCTTGAGTGAGCTCTTACAGAGAATTATCAAATTCAAAGAGAATGTATAGTTGATAGAATTTGAAGGTGAGATGTCTTTAAGTTTCAGAATCTTGGGGTTTTCCCCCCTATTGTTATTTTTCCCAACAAATCATAGTTAAGAATTATAGAAATTTAGATTTGTTTGAACTCCAACTCTGCCACTTATCTATGTGATAATGGAAAAAATATTTCAGCCCTCAGTCTCCATTTATTTATTTGTAATTATTTGTAAATAATACATATTTCATATGTCATAGGGATTAAATTTAGGATAAATAAAACTCACAGACAATGCCTTGTACTATATTAGTATACAATAAATTCTAGCTACACCCATTTCATTCTTCATTTTTCTTACCCAATTGGATCAGAGTATTAAGTCAGTTCTCCTATAGAGAATTTTTCCCCACCATGCATCCCTGTTTTGCATATCCCAGCAAGAAACTGTACAAGAAGTCACAGCTTGAGCATCTTTTGGGTATAAGCCCAAGAGTGGTATTGCTGGATCTAGAGATAGGCTGATCCCCAATTTTCTGAGAAATCGCCATACTGATTTCTAAAGTGGTTATACAAGTCTGTTGTACAGCAATGGATAAGTGTTCATTCCCCTTACTCCACACCTTCTCCAGCATAAGCTATCATTAGTGTTTTTGATCTTAGCCATTCTGACAGGTGTAAGATGGTATCTCAGAGTTGTTTTGATTTGTATTTCCCTGATGGCTAAGGATGTTGAACATTTCCTTAAGTATCTTTTGGCCATTTGAGATTCTTCTGTTGAGAATTCCATGTTTTTAGAATTTTAGAATTTCTTGAGTTCTTTATATATTTTGGAGATTAGTCCTTTGTCTGATGTGGGGTTGGTGAAGATCTATTCCCATTCAGTAGGCTTCCATTTTGTCTTATTGACTGTGTCCTTTGCTTTACAGAAGCTTCTCAGTTTCAGGAGGTCCCACTTATTTATTGTTGCTCTAAATGTCTGTGCTACTGGGTTTATATTTAGGAAGTGGTTATTTAATGCATGGTCCTTTGCCCATGCATTGAAGACTACTTCCCAGTTTCTCTTCTATCGGGTTCAGTATGGTTGGATGTATATTGAGATCTTTAATCCATTTGGACTTGAGTTTTGTGTATGGTGATAGATATGGATCTATTTTGATTCTTCTACATGTTGATATCCAGTTATGCCAGCACCATTTGTTGAAGATACTTTCTTTTTTCCATTGTATAACTTTAGCTTCTTTGTCAAAAATCAGGTGTTCATTGGTGTGTGGAACAAAAGCATTTGTTCAACTATGTTCACAGCAGCATTATTTGTAATAGCCAGAACCTGGAAACAACCTAGATGCCCTTCAACTGAAGAATGGATAAAAGAGATGTGGCACATTTACATATTAGAGTACTACTCAGTGGTTAAAAAAAAAACACAATGGCATCTTGAATTTTGCATGCAAATTGGTGCAATTAGAAAACACTATCCTGAGTGAGGTAACCCAGACCCAAAAAGATGAATATGGTATGTACTCACTCATAAGTAGATACTAGCTAGCATTGAGCTTATAATTCATGATCCTATAGAAGCTAAGTAATAAGGTGCACCCCAAGAAAAATATATATAAACCCACCTGGAAATTGGAAACATACAAGATTGCCTGACAAAATCTGGAGCATGGGAGTAGGGGGAAAAGGGAAGATAGAAGGGGAAGAGAAGGAGAGAAGGATTGAGGAGAACTTGAGGGAGTGGGATAGTCGAGATGGAGGAAGGACAGAATTGAGAGCAAGGAAAGACATATCTTGATTGAGGGAGTTGATCTTGATTATAGAGTTAGCAGAAACCTGGCTCTAGAGAATTTCCCAGGAATCCATAAGGATGACCTCAGTTAAGACCCTAAGCAACAGAGAAGAGAGGGACAGATCTTGACTTGCCCTGTAGTCAGATTGATGTATTAAGACTGATGAATATTTAAATATCACCATAGAACCTTCATCCAGCAACTGATTGAAACACAGAGACCCACACTGGAGCACTGGACTGAGTTCCCAAAGTCCAAGTGAAGAGTGGGATGAGTGAGAATATGAACGAAGAGGTCATGACTATGATGCATTCACCCACTGAAACAGTCTACCTGAGCTAATGGGAGCTCACAAACTCCAGCCGGACTAGGAAGTAATAAGCATGGGACCAAACTAGTCCTGCTTAATGTAGTTGACACTTGAATGGCTGGGGCAGACTGAGGGATCACTGGCAGTGGCACCAGGATTTATCCCTACTGCATGTACTGGCTTTTTGGAATCCTATACCTATACTCTGGATGTATACCTTACTCAGCCTAGATATAGTAGGGGCAGTCTTAGACCTTCCACAAAGCAATGTGCCTTACCCTCTCAGAGGACTGGATGGGGGTGGGGTGGGGTGGGAGGATGTGTGGAAGGAATGGGAGGAGAGGAGGGAGTGGGAACTTGGATTGGTATTTTTTAAAAATATAATGAATTAAAAAATAAATTGAAAAAAGTGGGAGTAAAACTCACACCATAACAACAAAATAAGACGGAAAAAAAAAAAGAAGTCACAGTGTAGAAAAAGATCATGAGTTGATCTAGGACCTGGGAGATACTCCTAAACTCCATCTTGGTTAGTAGAAAGCATGCTGTTTGAATACTTTGTCCTCAGCAATGGTGATCATCATCACTACCAGTGTCCTAGCCGGAAACTGATGATATGCGTTCCCTAGGCTATTTACCTGTGATATACCTTGCTCGGTACCCAATTTTTCTGAATAAATGTTGGAATGCAGCTTTTCATAAAGGCATATTGACCTTCATAAAGGTTTGTTGAGCAATGAGTACTAAAGGGGGAAGCCATCTGTTCTTTCCAGTAAGTCTTTCAATATATTTCATCTCCATTTGTTTATAACTTGTTAGACTCATTGAGTCCTTATTCAAATGCTTGGATATTTAGAATACAATGTCCTTCTTACTTTAACCCATTTTCTTCCTTATTTGTCTCATGAATGATTGTAAGCACATTTTTCTTTATTAATAATATTAATCAATAATGAGAAAAATTTTCCTGATGGGTTGTAGTGATGTCTTCATGACAATAAACTACATTACAATATTGTAGGATATTGGTACAGTATGAAATATAAACAAATTATATAATATAAAATCATTATATTACAAATTATTCAAAAGTTGTCTTCTATTAAAATTTTCTTTATGATAGGTGTAACAAACAGAATTTTCTTTCTAACATAAGATGAGTGTGGAGATGACCAGTTGCTATTGTGGTTCAGTGATGCACTGTTACAGCCGACTCCCATGGAGTTCTGCATAGACCTTAACAACTCCAGGAATCTTGTCCAACCAAAAAAAAAGATGGTTGGAAAACATTTAAACAATCTGTTTCTTTTCCCATTTTTAAAAATTGTGGTGTGATTCACATGTGATAAAATGAATATATATTTTCCTTGTATTAACAATAAATTTCTCTCATATATATCTTGATATCTTGATATGGTTCCCCCCTCCTACTATTTCCAGTTCCTCCCCATATCACATCACCTCCCATCCAGATCCACTCCCTTTCTGTCTCTTAATAGAAAACAAGCAGGCTCCTAAGGGATTATGTTATGATATAATAAAGCAAAAACCATTACATCCAAGTTAGACAAAATAAACAGAAGATAAAGAGCCCAAACTTATTTGCACTCAGAATTCCCATAAAATCACTAAATTTGAAGCCACAACACATGCACAAAGGGCATGGTAAAGCTCCATGAGAGCCCTGTGCATACCGCCTTAATCTCCGTGAATTCACATAAACTTTAATCGTGTTGGTTTAGAGGTCCTTGTATCCTTGGTGTCCTCCATTCACTCTGGTTCTTTTACTTTTTCTGCCTCCTCTTCTACAGGGTTCCCTGAGGCCTGGGCAGAGTCATTTGACAGAGATACCCTGTTTAGGGCTGAGTGTTCCCAGGTTTCTCATTCTTTGCAGTGTCTGGCTGTGGTCTCTGTATTTGTTCCCATTGAGTGCAGGATGAGGCTGATCTATGAGTATAGCAGAATGTCATTAGGAGTCTTTTCATTACTACATTGTTCTTGTTTTAGAATAGTGAGTGCTATTTGGTTTTACTTTAGGTCCCTGCGCTGTCAAGTCTGAGATTCTTGATAACCCAAGCAGTATTGGGCATGGTTTCATCTAACAGAGTGGGCCTTAAGTCAAATTAGATATTGGTTGGTTACTCCCGCAAGCTTTGTGCTACCATTACACTGGTGTAGCTGGCAGGACACCACTGTGTATCTAAGGGTTTGAAACTGGCTTGGTGTTTGCTCTTCTCTTTTGGTAGCATGCAAAGTACCTTCCTGTGCCAAAAATTGCTAAAATTTAGGGTTAAGACTCTATGCAGGTACCAGCTCAATTTCTCCATTTTCAGTGAGTTGTATAGGTGTTGTCTTCAGCAATGGAGCTTTGTCATCAGTTTGTGAAGAGAAACTTACAGTCTTGGCAACAGCCTGGGTTGTTTGGGGATTCTTCTTGGCTACCAACTCAATTAGATATAACCCAATCCCAGTACTGGAAGTTTCATTTGGTGACAAGAGAAGCCAGTTGGGGCTCTGTTTTCCCTGTCGTTTGGTGATTTCAGTTAGATCTCCTTCATATATGTATATATTTTAGGAAGCTTCTACTTTATTAGGTTTCCACTACCCCTCAAATGGCCTCTAATTTTAGCTGTCTGTCCCCCAAATAAATGTATCTTATCTATACGCATTAATTACTGTTAGTAGATGTGAGGGTCCTGTCCCAGCCAAGTTCAGGTCCAGAGAGGAGGACGGGAAGTGGGCTCAAAGAAAAGTCTGATCACCAGATGAGTTTCACACAAACAGTGGCCCTGAATAGCTCGAGCCATCTGTATTTATACCTCAAAACCAAACATGCTTGTCCCACACTCCGGGGTTAACCTCGGACAAAACAAATGCATTTTCCCCCCAAATTTTTAAATTAAAACAATTTTAAACCAAAAACAGTGCTCAAATTTTGCTCCTTTAGCTAAACATTGAGCTGGACACATCCTTGTCCTTACAACGCTAAAAGGTGATAAACATGGGCACACATTCTCAAGCACAATAGTGTCTTTCAAAACTTAACAAGGCATATTTACAGAAATAGGGATGTTTTCCCATAAGCTGCTTGCATACAATTAGCTTGTATTTTCTAACTGTCCCCTTGCCATAGAAGAGGGCAGGGCACATCTAAGTATCTCTGTAAAGGGCAAACTTTAGTAGGACACTCTTTTTCTACCACACCACATTGTTCTTAATGTTTTTTTCCCAGAACGTGTTGCTTCATTATAGGTGCCCATTAACTCTTATTGCCTCGGATCCTGCCTGCACTGAGCCAGAAACTTCCCAGGGTCTGGGGTGATAACTGGTATTTCCAGATAAGAAACCTGAGAAGCATCACTTCCCAAAGAATTTTAGGGGAAAATATTTGAGGAAATAAATGAGATTTTGGGAATGATTACAACTGTCCCTATGTGACTGATAAAAACCACCAAGAGAATCACCAACATTATGAGAGAGAAGAGAGCATGCAGGCCACACAGTCCCAGCAGTATTCTGGGCTGTCCCAAGGTCCGTTGGTCATTGCTGAGTGACAGAGCATGTCTTCAGGCTTTGCCTCACAGAAACCTATTGGACAAGCATTCATATGCTAATCTGAAACTAAGCCACATGGCTCACAAGTAGAATGCACATATTAACATAATTATTAGACAAATCAACAAAAGACCATTTTTTCCTCTGAAACATATAGAACATTATAGAACAGCACATAGGTCATCGTCACTGAAAGTTCATTCATGGTACTTTACACTCAGTCCATTCAGGCATCCCAGGAGCACCTGCAGTTCTGATGGGCCGAGCCCCATTTTTTAAAAAGGCTAAATCATAGAGTATTCTCGCTTGCCTGATTTTTTTTCTAAACAGAGTAATTTTGAGATTTTGTCAGGTCATGAGTGTTGCTAGAGTATCTCTTAATTGCTGAGTTGTATAGAATTCTCCAATGAGGTGACTAAAACTTTCCCCAGACTGCCCTAACATATAGCTGCAACATGAGTCATATCTGATTACACGGCTGCTCTGTTGGAAGGAAGGCTGGGAAGGTATTTGTCTCTCTGGGTTCTGCACTGGAGGGCAACCTGGAGTATCCTGCAGAAATTGGCTTCTGCATAGATAAACTACATCATTCAAAACTAATTCCACACTTTGAAATTTTGTGAAGAAATATATGTTTCTTTCTATAAGGGACTGGTTATCTTTTTTATATATGTCTATTTGAAATATGCATGTATGCCAGTGTGGTAGTGCATGCCTTTAATCCCAGCACTCAGGAGGTAGAGGCAGGTGAATCTGCGAGTTCAAGGTCAGCCTGGTCTACAAAGCAAGTTCTAAGACATCCAGTGCTGTTACACTGAGTAACCCTGTCTCAACCCCCCACCAAAATCAGCTATTATGCATAACAGATCAACACCATTAAGGTGAAATCTTCTGTACTTCACTGAGAGAATAGGCTCATGTTTCCTTGGGACTCATTTTCACAGCACACAGAAGCTGTGTTCCAAAGAGGCCAAAACTGAACTTGACAATATGAAAGAGTCACTCACGTGGTACTGATGTAGAAAGGGATGGAAGCTGTGTAAAGGGGTCATAGGAAGAAACTAAAGCTTGGTGCCATTTGGCCAGATTGGAGAATTGAAGGGAAGCAAAGAAAGGACATCGGTGAAGGTGCAGCTTCAGTTTCAAAGGAGACCAGGGGTACTGGAGATGGTAAGACTGTGGATTACCCACCAAGGACAGTAGCCAGAGCAGAGTGGAGCCAGCCTGAGACTAGGCGACGACGTAGACGACTGTCGACGGCGGAGCTGGAGAGGTGGGACTGTCCAAGCCTTTTGTAACCTAGAGGACCATGATGGAATTCCAGATGTCAGACGCTAGGCTACAGAATTTTCTTTGTGGTCTTGACAAATACTGTAAGATGTAATGATTATTTTGATTTTTATATTTAAATTTTTCTTTATGGATAAAATATGGTCTCTATTATAGAAAAGTCCTTGGTTGCTGAAAAGAATGTGCATTTCATCACTGCTGTTTGGAATAGTCTCTAGATGTTAAAGTCATCTAAGATAGTGTTCAGGTTAGCTCTCGAATTGTTTGTTTAATTTTATGACACAGTTGTAGCATGAAGTCTAGTTGGTCTTAATAAATAAAATCCTGGAGTCAGATATTAGGGGGTGAAAGTTGAAGGATCAGAGAAAGAGAGCATCTAGTCCCTAGAGTATTCTTAACTCTACTAATGCTCAGACCTAAAGGGCGACCCTGTCCTCAGACTGCATCTGAGGCCCACCTTATATTCTCCCTGCCCAGCCATATCACTCCCTGTCTCCACCTCCCTGATGCTGGGATTAGTGTGGGACATCACCACCTGGCTCTGTTTCTCTTTGAGAGTGGATCAATCTAATGTAGCCCAGCATAGCTTTGAACTAACAGATTCCTCTGCCTCTGTCTTCTGAGTCCTGGGTTTAAAGGTGTGTGCCACCACTGCCTGGCCTCTAGTGGCTTAGCTCTGCACTCTGATCTTCAGGCAAGCTTTTTTCTTTTTGTAAAACATAAACAAAATATCACTATATCGTCACACATATCTACCAATGCAAATGGGATATTGCAATCACCCACTATTGTATCTGGATATATTTGTCCATTTAAGTCCAATAGTGTTTATTTTATGAAAATAAATGCACTGATGTTCACAGCATATAGTTATTAGAGCTTTGTGATGAATTATTTGCACAATTATTTGTAGTATATGTAGTCTGTACATGTTTGTGTGCGTGAGAAAGACAGACAGATAGTGTGTATGTGTGTGTGTGTGTGTGTATGTGTGTGTGTGTGTGTGTGTGTGTGAGAGAGAGAGAGAGAGAGAGAGAGAGAGAGAGAGAGAGAATTGGGGATCAAACCAGAGCCTGTATACTTCTGAAAAGCAGGCAAGCATGCAAGTGTTCCATCGTTGATCTACATCCGCAGCCCATGCTCTGACTTCCTTATCGCTTCTGATTAACCTTGGCCTGAAATCTAGTTTTCGGGTATGAGTAAAGCCGCTGCTACTTTTCCTCAGGTTCCATTTGATTGGAACATTTTCTCTTCTTTCACCATAGTCTGTTTCTTTGCCAGTGAAACAAGTTTCTTGTAGACCACAGACAGCTGGGACTCACTCTTTGACCCAATTAGTTAATATGGTTTTTTCTAAAGAACAAACAAATGAAGTTCTTTGAGGCAAGGTCTACTCTGTACCCCAGTCTGGCATGAAACTCACTGTGTAACTGGATGTTATAATTATATTTTTTTTCCTTATTGCTACCAGAATGCAGTAATCCATCACTTTGCTTCCACCCCTGATATTCTTTCACTTGATCTAGTTAAGCTATTTTTTTAATTAAAATTTTAGTACTAAATTCTTTGTTTCATTAGCATGCAACCCATTTTTCTTCCTATATAATAATGCAACATTAATCAAACAGACATTAGAAATAAGAACAAATTTTGTGAAATCATTAATTATACATATAGTATACTATATTGAAAATACATTTATACAGGTTTCTATTTGTTTTTATTACTATATAGGTTATGCATATCTGCTCAAATCATGTCAATATCAAATATATCAATATTACTTTGTAACATGCCCAACTAATGGTTTTTAAACCGCTGAAGAATGTTTTAATTTTTTTTTTCTTTTTGATTTTTCAAAACAGGGTCTCTCTGGAGCCTGTCCTGGAACTAGCTCTTGTAGAACAGGCTAGTCTTGAACTCACAGAGAGTTGGGACTACAGGCATGTGCCACCACTGCCTGGCTAAACTGATGATGTTTGATATTGGTCTCTAACAATCAAAATTAAATTACTTCCAACAAATACCACTTCTGTTTTATTCTATTAAAATTAATAATAATTCTATAATATCATCTAATATTTACTACATATTCAAAAAACTGACATTATTTCAAACATTTATTTTTTAATTTTTTGAGAATTGTATACTGTGTTTTTATCACTTTCAATTTTGGTCTCATCCCTCTAACCCACCTAGTATTTCCCCTCTCTCTCAAATCCCATGACTTCTTTTTCTTTAAATTTTTTGTTATTTTGTTACTTTATTTTGGTTACATGTATGCATGCATATAAATATATAGATACAACCTGTTGAGTTTATCTAGTGACCTGTATGTATGCATATGTTTTAGGGCTGACCACATGATTTGAATAGCCAATTAGGGAACTCATCACTGGGGAAGACTGATTCTTCTTCTTCTTCTTCTTCTTCTTCTTCTTCTTCTTCTTCTTCTTCTTCTTCTTCTTCTTCTTCTTTTTTTAGTTGTTAGGACCAAATTTTAGTTATATCCACAAACCTCATTTAAATATATGTTTATATCAGGAATTTAAAAACATCTAAATAGAATCCATTTTGAATATATTCTAAAATATGCTTATAAGATATATTTGTATTCTTTCTAATATTTAATATATATTAATTCAATAATATATAACATATATTTTTCTTTTTCATTCAGGACTGTCTCTTAACTCCTTCTGCTAGAAAAAAAGCATAACAAATGATAGTCATGTAGCCAATGAGTCTCGCACTTCAGATTTGATTACTGTGATCATATGGAATTTTTAAAATTTACTGTTTTTATGTACGTATGTACATGATGTGTGTATAAGTGGTGAGTGTGTGTTCATGACATGGAGAGTGCACATGCAGCTGTGTTCATGTGGAGGTGAGGGGCTAACTTTGTGGCATCAATTCTCCCCTTCCCCCATTATGTAAGTTTAGAGGATTAAATTCCAATTGTCACACTTGTCAGATAAATAACTTTACCAATGAGCCATTTCTCCAGCCAAGTATTATTTAGCTTAGAATTATACCACCTAGTTTTCCTATATAATTATATTACAATTTGGCTTACTATATTCCAGTATCTTTTGTGGCCAGGGTCTTGTTACATATGCTGGCTAGAATTGATGGTACTCCCGCCTCCGTCTCTTAGTGTCTGGGTTCCAGGCTGTACCATCATGTCCAGCCCAGTTCAGTCTTAAGGCATGAAAACTATGTACATGGTGCTGCTGTAGTTTGCAGTTTGTATTGTGTCAGTAGTGAGGATACTTCCGGTTGATGGTGAATCTGACCAGGGGGCTCAGATGCAATAATAGTCTTACCTTTTTCTTATAAATTTCCCTATCAGTTTTGTAACTGATGGTTTTAACATCCATTCATATGTACTATTCATATCTATTGTTTCTTTTGATTCAATCAAATATTTTTCAAAAAATTCTATCATGTCTTCATTTTTTCCTCAGTGTAATTATATTGATATACAGTTGGATTCATTTGTTTCTTTTTTAAAAGAGGTTGTTTTTTATTTTAATTTTGGCTTTTGGAAACAAAAATGTTTTGTAGACTTTCACAATGGTAATTTATATTCCTAGTCTCTAAGATGAAAGTGTGTAGGGATAAATATTTTATATTGTTTTGCTTGTTTTTAAAATGCCACGTAGTATTTGTAATATATATTCATTAGATTCCTTAAAAGATGAAAAAAAAACCCCACACACCTGTAGTTATATTGTTTGTGATCTAACAAATGAAGCTTGCCTGAAGACCAAACAGCAGAGCTAAGCAACTAGTTAGCCTTAGATGCCAGGCAGTGGTGGCACACACCTTTAATCTGCCCAGAAGCAGATGGATCTCTGAGAGTGCAAGGCCACCCTGGGGTACAGGAGATTGAATCTGCCTAAAAGAGAAACAGGCTTTAATCCCAGCACTAGGGGAGATTGGAGTGATATGGCTGGGAGAGATAGGAATATAAGGTGGAAGGAGACAGGAGCTCAAAGCAGCCTGAGATTTCCTAGACTGTCAGTCTGAGGATTCTTAGAGAAAGGATACCCTCATTGGTCTGAGCATTGGTAGAGCATTGGTAGAGGTAAGAACTCTCTAGTGGCTGGCTGCTCTGCTTCTCTGATCTTTCAGTATTAACCCCTATATCCGACTCTGGGTTTTTATTATATTACTAAGACCAGTTAGAATTTGTGCTACATCTGGCACCCAACTTTTGGAACACGAATTCACAAAAAAAATTCTTTTTGTTCCTGTAACCTTAAAGCCACTGGCTTTAAGAGGCCAGAGCTACAGGCAGCCAGAGTCACCCCCTGATGGCTGGATTTTCCTTTCTTATCTCCTGGTGTGCTCACCCTGGACCCCCTTTTCAGGCTGCTGCCAAACTAAACAGCTGCCTTGAAATCCAGTCAGGCATCTACTGTTCTGTGCAGAAGCACTGAGCCTTACATCTTCATCGTCAGCAGTGGCAAATTTGGTGAGAAAATTGGGAATTCTTAAAGGAAGGGATTAGTTAAAACAGAGAGTTTTTCCCGTGTTAAAAATGGGGAACACTATGCTGATGGAGAGAGTTCGGTCTCTGTATGATTATGCAATGAGTTATTTAAAAATGGAACAATTAAATGAAGTGAAAATCAACTTAACTGGGACTGACATAATGTCAATGATCATCTTGATAATTCTTGCTTCATCTCTAAAATATTTGGTTAATATGAGTGCCTTAGAAAAGTTTATTAAAACAGATCATAGAGACATTTAAATTCAGATAGAGGAATTTAGAGGAGGACTAACTTCTGCATTGCATTATAAAGGTAGAGGGGAATAGCCCAAGTCTTTCAAACAACCAACCTTAATATATCTAGCAACCTTACAGGAATTGCCAATTGACAGATATCCCGAAGGCTCTGTAAGAGCCGAATGAACTCCTGGGCAAACGTTACATTTAAGGAGATTAAAGGAAATGAAACTATCATATAGTATTCATTCACGATTTATGAAGCAGATGTTAAACTCATGATCAACTTGTAATGAAATTATCTCTCAAGAGTGGAAAGACTTGGTTACAGCAGTCTTGTTGCTTGATCCACAATTACAGGGGAGGACCTGGTGGAAACAAGAGACTAAGACCATTAAACAAAGGAGTAGGGCTAGAGGTATGGACATCTCCCAAGATCAACTTCTTGGAGAAGGAGATATTAATTAACATAGAAAAGCAATCCCTATATGGTGGACAAAACCTGGCTTTATTCCAGGCATCAGCTTTGAATGCTTGGGATAGAATTGAAGAAACAGGAAAGAAGAACGAGATGTTTTAAGGTCATTAATGCTGGAAAGTTAGTGTAGAAGGGGTTTGTTCTCAACACAAATCCTGAAATCAAGCTCCTTTAGGAGCAGGGTTGCTAAGGAGAAGCCCCCAGGAGAAGTGTCTCTTCTCTTCAGGAACAAAGAGCAGCGAAAAGCCTGTGGAGGCAGTAACTGTTCTTCCTGCTAGCTTTGAAGGAGACCTTGGGTGGGCGGGAACCGGTGGGGACTAGGAGGGATTGGGGGTTGGTAAAGCAGACTAGAGAACCCGCCCAGATCCCGGTTCACCTGGGCTGATAGACGATTGCTAGGCGGGTCTCGCCCTGGCCACCGCACCTCCCACTGCGGCTTCTCCTTGCAAGGCAGCTGCTGCTCTTGAATTAGGAAAAGCACCGCGGTGTATCTGAAGCACCGACTCCCCGGAGGAGCAGGTGACAGGCCGCTGTGTGACCCTCCGACCTGGGCAAGCCGCGCGGCCAGAGCACCTGCCGGGCCAGGCTCGCGGCTGCGCAGACAGCCCATCCCGCTCCGCCCAGCTCCGCCCACCCCCGTGTGTTTACGTGGAGACGAAGATGGCGGCGGTGATGGAGGGGCTAGTGCAACCCGGCACGAGTCGCCGGTGAGCGCCTAGCGTGCCCCGGGCGGCCGTGCGCCCGTGGAGCTCTGTCCGCTGGCGTCTGAACAGATCTTTCCTCTCCACCCTTTCCCTGCCTGCCCCGCAGACGACATGGAGGACGAGGACGAGGAGAGACAGAGGAAGATCGCCCAAGGCGGGGCTTTGGTAGGAGCACGGCGGCCTCAGGCCGCTCCGGGAGGCGGTGTCCGGGGGCGGGGGTGAGGGCGGGGGAGGGGAGGCTGGGGGTGGTGGCTGGAGGTTGAGGGGGGGCCGGATTGGGGGTGGAAGGATAGAGGGAGGGCAAGGTTCGAGCTGGGGAGAGCCGCCCCCCTGACTGCTGGTGGAAACCAGAGACTGCACCTCCCGGCTCCTTTCTCCCGGGTGCCACACCGAACCCTCCCTTAGCCCCTCTAAGAACTGCTAACGAATTGCTTTGCAGCCTCTGCCCCTTTCACTTTCTAAAGGGCGTTTTGCCGTTGTTCAGGCTTTGTGCTTTTCGGACTGAGTGTTTAGGGGGTTTCTTTATCCTGAGGGACACCGTATGCTGATCACCAGCCTGCTGGCTTTAGGTGTCACGCTGGCACTCTTGGGTGTGTGTGATTGACCTGTGACAGCTGCCTCGGCAGTGACTTGAGTGTGCCACAAGTGCCAGCTGTGAACTTGGCTGCAGGAGCATTTTTAGAAGCGTTTTATTTATTTATTTTTGTATGCTTGTGTTGGAGGTCTTTGTCATGGCACGTGAGCTTTTGTAGCGTGTGGAATGGAACATCTGACCACCAAAAGGGTCTATAAATTAAATAATACCAATAGAATTCCTATTTAATGTTATGTATTTGATAGTATGTAGTAAATGTTATGTATTTGGTGAGTTTGATTTTTGTGTGGGCGTGCGTGTATGGCGAGACATATAAACAATCAAGAATTATACATAGGTATCCTTCAGTGGGCTGAATGAATAATTCGACACAACATGAATGGAATATAATGATTTCTTTCTCAAGTTGCCTGTTTGGGCTTACCTATTTACCTTGCTCCCTAAAAGTAAAGACCTCGTTTTTCGCAATCATACTTGGGGACGATCACATTGTTTTAAACTGCTTTTCTGTATTGTGCTTGACATAAGCGGCAATCATCTGAGGTTAGGGTGATTTATCTTTCACATTTTGGTAAAATTTTTAAATATTGTTCATTTCCTGAAACGTTATATAAAGAGGCTCATTATTATGTTAATACAACTTAAAATTATCTAACAGATAATAATTATTCAATAAATATTTATAGAATGAACAGAATAAGAAATGAGCCCTCAGTGGGTAGTGCTTCTTTATAAGTATGACTATCACTTAATTCAGAACTCTTAGAGAAGTTGTCCATTGCTGGCATAAGAAAAGAACATGTAAAATCTTTTCCCAAAATTGGTTTCTAAGCTTGTTTCTCCATTTTTCATAGTTGGTGCTGCTCACAGTCAGGATGGGTCTTTCCTACTTGTTTACCACTCTCAGAAAATACCCTCACAGACACACGGTTCACCTCACTAACACCCTACGTGTTTCTTAAATCAATGATATTTACAGTTGAAATTAGTCACCACTTCTCCATGTGTCCGTTTACACACATAACCTTTGGGAAATAACATCTTAAAACCTAGCACTATTGGTGGGCATTTTCCAAACTCAAAGTCTTTGTAGGATTATTTTCATTCTATATATACTATAGTTTATTCTTCTGTGCAGGATTTAGGCTGGCATAAAAGATTTCATAAAATGTATTCTATAATGTATACATGACAAGCTATTTTTAAAATGTTTATTTATGTGCTGTATATAAATGAAAATTGTCATTGGAACAACTTATCAATTTACCAAGAAAAAGATTTAAGAATTATGGCTTATGAAACTACATTATAAAAGATGATAATTATGTCTAATAAGCAGGTAAGAAATATCAAAAATAACTGACATAGAAGATATCTGAGCGAAAGCACTAAACGCTTGTGTAAGTATTGCCTTTACTATTCCAAGCCGTCTCCCCAGATCTAAAATATTTCTGTTATATCAGCTAAAAAAAATTCAAATACCATTTTTAAAAATAATGAAGCCTTATCAAATAGAGTATGGTAAAGTATGTGCTCTCTGTCATGAGCGTCTCACAGAAGATCGTGCCAGTGTTAACTAAGTTTCCTACCTTAGTGTGATCCTGCCCTGTGGTATTTTACTCCAGTACTGCTTATATTGTAGAGTTGACATTCTGTATTATTAGGCATTTGTGAATGTCCTTTTTTGTTTTCTTAGGAACAGTGTCATGCATCCCAGACTGGCCTTGAGCTCCTGCTCCTCCTGGTCTGATCTGTGCCTCCTGAGTGTTGGGACCTGTAGATCTGTGCCACCAGGCCCCGTGGATCTTCCTTATCCTTTTGTCTTCCTTATCCTTTGTTCTTACTGCCAGTTCTCATTCGTTTGGATGTGGTTCTCTGGCCTTGTCTCTTTCATTTTCCTTTTCTCCTAATTAGCTGTTTTAAATTTGCATTGACCAAAGAACCCAGAAACGGGTTATTAGTCTGGTTTGTGAAACCTCCAAGAAGAACAAAGCCCAGGTAATGAGGAGCTGGATGAAACACTGGACATAGAATAGCTTTGGTAGTAAAAGTAGAGGTAACTGTTAAAAGAATGTGTGTTTGTCATATCTGGCCTCTGAAAGGGCTCTTTCCTAGTACCACATCTGTTTTCAAACAGGTGTTTCTATCATAGCAGTAATACAGTCATTGTTATGTAAAGAAAGCATTAAAGCCTTTACACACACACACACACACACACGCACGCACACACGCACACACACGCACGCACACACGCAAGCACAGAGGCTGACCTGTAACTCACTATATAGACCAAAAACTGAAGAAATCTGCCTGCCTCTGCCTCAGGAGTGGTGGGATTAAGTGTATCGCCACAACCAGTCCAATTTGTAGAAATCATACTCAAACCTTTATTTCATTTGATTTTCACAATCTGATGAAATAATAGTTTGGCCTCATTAAAAGGCCCTCATGTTAGGAACACATATTTTGACTCATGAGCTTTGCCAACTCTCAGTGAACATAGCTAAGCAGATTATAAAGTTTTAAAAATGTTACTATAGAAATTAACATATTTTCACATCTCATAGTATGTTCTGAAAATTCTTTTTTCTTTGTTACTGGGAATGATCATTTATAACATCATAATTCTTGAGTTTAGGAATACATAATTGTTTAGTCACTTGTTCTAGTTAGAGTAAGACACTTGCTTGGGATCTGAAACAGTTTTGCACCACAAATGTATATGGACACAGTATCTTTCCAGTAAATCTTGCAACTATTTCTGTGACTACATATGTTAACATTTTTATAATTGGCTTCCAAATGGCAAACACAGATGGCTGGTGTCTGAATTTCCCGGGTGTTTTAGAATAAATGTTTTCTCAGTGAATTAAAGTGTATCGTTTCAGTGTCAGGTTGTTAACCTAACGGAGTAGCCTTTTACATGTCTGTTAACTTAACCATTTTCAGGTTTAAAGTAAAAAAGCCAAAAGAAACTAAATATAATATGATCTCTTTTTCTTTCATTTTTAATTGAACAGAATTCTCTCCAGGAAGTTTTTGTACATAGTATTTTTCTGAGAATTTGAATTTTTATTTTTTTTAGGAAAAAAGAAAGATTATAGTTGGAAGGGTAGTTTTATGATTTTCATTAATTTAATGAGTAATTAAAATATTTTTATCCATTTCTGAAGCCATGGAACCTGTAGAGTTCAGCATGCTTTGTGTTATGTCTTCTCAGTTATCAAGAGATTAAAATTATTGCTTAGATGTGTCATCCCTTAGGGATGGTTTTCCTTTTATTTCACATACACTTGCTGAGTCTTGGCTAGGTGTTGAGTATAAAGAATTGAATTAAAATCCTTGCCCTCATAGAGCCTTATGCTTAGTTAACCGCCTCCCAAAAGACCACATATAATCAACTATAACAGAATAAAAACAGTGTCTCTGTAATTTTATGGCTTTAGAACTGGCCTTTTCCAAATGTAGAACTGATATTTGTCCATGTATGTCTTTCCATTGGATTCAGTAATGCATACTGTTACCTCTGCTTTTTAGTCAAACTTTCCATAATTTGGTATTTTTTTATCTGTGTACTTATACTATGTACTTAGATTTGAATAAACACTAGATATAAACGACTTGTATGCACGAAAAGAGTTGGAGTTTGAAACAGAATCTTAATCCTAAACTCCTCTGCTGGTGAGGTATTTTAATGAGAGCATGGTGGTGTAAGCAGCTTCTGAAGTGTGCTGGTAAGAATGCCATTCTTAGTAATTTTTGGCGTTGCATTCTCCCTGAGGGATCTTTGCTTTTTAAATGATAAGCCTGGACTTTTGATTCTATTTACAGATAGTATTTTAACAGCAACCCAGTCAGTTGATTTTTAAGAATGAATCTTCTATCCTCCAAAGCCTTCTAAGTGTATTTCAGGGGCTTAATACTGTACAGCTGACTCTGCACCTGTTCTTTAAGCAGACAAGAAATAGAACACCTGTTGAGTTGCTAAATAACGAGAAAACTGTGGTGTAGTGTATTTTTATATTGTATGACACTAGTAACTGCTATATGTTATTGCTGAATGAATATCTTTAAAAAATGGGCATCCCTATGTATATTCTTCTATAGTTGGTAAAGTTTAAAAATACTATATTATTTATTCTTAGTGTTTGTCACATATTTTGATGGTGATATTTGTTGACAGGGGTTTCTGTCCCATCTGATTCTGCCTGGTCAGGCAGCCCTTCAGTCACAAGGAAGTACACAGAGGTCTGTATTAATTATAAACTGATCGGCCTTTTAGCTCAGGCTTTTTATTAACTCTCATAACTTATATTAGCCCATAATACTTGTCTGTGTTAACCGTGTGGCTTGGTACCTTTTTCAGTGAGGCAGTCACACCTTGTTTGCTCTATGTCTGGCTTCCTCTGTGTCTGGGTCTTCCTCTGTGACTGAAACTTTCCTCTTCCCAGAATTCGCCCCACCTCTCTACTTCCTGCCTGGTTGCCCCGCCTGTACTTCCTACCTGGCTACTGACCAATCAGCATTTATTTAAAATACAAGTGACAGGGTTCAGACCATTGTCCCACAGTACTTCCCCCACCCCTGTTTTTTCTTTTTTAAAACAAGAACTCTGAATTGAATCTCCTTTTTTTTTTTAAGCTTTTCTCCTGACCATTACAAGTAACAACTTGTAACGAACACTCTAAACAAAGAAAAATACCCATAGTCCATTTTTTGGGAATGTGGGTGTAGTTTTTTAGGCTGCTTCCTGCTGATTGGGGGCACTGATAATCTTACAGGGACCTAAAAGAAAATTTAGAATTACAGTCAAGTCCTGACTGGAAAATTCTGTGAGGCTTGATCATCTCAGCTAGCAGTCTTGAAACTTCTAGATGTAGAACTCAGGAAACTCCAACAGAAGTCCTCTGAAGCATTGGATCATCTGGACTATCTGCTTCTATTAGAGAGTCTTTAGGAGGTCTTCCTTGATCGAAACTGATTTTTCTTAGCCCAAAATGAATCCACAGCTTCTCATTTCCTGTGGAAACAAAAGTAAAACCTTTTCTCCAAAGTAACATACCTTTTGACTTAAATTTTGAAGTCAAGGCATTTTCCAAATATATATGTTGGATTAACCCAGAAGCATTTATAATCACATCTTTTAGCAGCTGTTGTTCCTTCCTCAGCAGTCATACAATTCAAAGACAATACAGTAATATGCACTATCTAGACTCTTTGTGTATTTTCCATCTTTACCTGGCTTTATTTTAACCTCTATTTATTTTATTTTTATTTTTAATTTTTGGCTTTTTGAGACAGGGTTTCACTGTGTATCTTTGGCTGTCCTGGCACTCATTCTGTAGACCAGGTTGTTCTTGAACTCACAGAGATCCGCCTGCCTCTGCCTCCCATGTGTTGGGATTAAAAGTGTGTGCCACCACACCCAGCTACTCTCTTTTTTATTTTCAGGGCTTTATCTTTTTCTTTTCTCTCCCAAACCTACATATATTTTTAAATACACTCTAAACTGTTTTGAGGGTTTTTTTTTTTTTGTCTTTGAATCTATCTTTACTGTATCTCTCTTTCTGACCACATAGTTTTTAATTTGCTAAGCAGTATGGCTAGGACTAAAGCCCTGATTTTGATGGCTGGATCCAGCCCATTCCTTAGCATTTTGAGAATCTAGCTTCATGGTGGAGGTACAGGCCAGAGCCATGTTTATTGCCACAACTTTATGGTGTTTCAAGGTCTGTGCTGCCACCAAAAAGCATGCTGTAGGCTATTCATAAACATCATTTAAGTGTTTTGTGGCAGAGCCTCTTAAAAAGGCTACAAAGTTTTTGCAGCTAAAGCTGTGTCAGGAAACCTCTCTAACAAACAGAGCCCACCCGAGAAAGAGCTTCTATCATGCTTAACTCTATTCTTTTCTGTCTAGAATGACTTCCCAAGTTCTCTCAGATTTTCTGTGGATGAGTTGTCCACATGTTGTGCAACATTTGTTGACTGAGTTTCTGTCCCATCTGATTCTGTCTGGTCAGGCAGCCCTTCAGTCACAGGGAAATACACAGAGGTCTGTATTAATTATAAACTGATTGGCCTTTTAGCTCAGACTTTTTATTAACTCTTATAACTTATATTAGCCCATAATACTTGTCTGTATTAACCATGTGGCTTGGTACCTTTTTCGGTGGGGCAGTCACATCTTGCTCTATGTCTGGCTTCCTCTGTGTCTGGGTCATTACTGCAGACTGAATCTTTCCTCTTCCCAGAATTCTCATCGCCCCGCCTTTACTTCCTGCCTGGTTGCCCCGCCTATACTTCCTACCTGGCTACTGACCAATCAGCATTTATTTAAAATACAAGTGACAAGGTACAGACTGCTATCCCACAACATCATTAATAATACCATGTTAATCAATTAGATAATTACTTATCAGCTATTTTTGTAATTAGTATAGTTAATAGTTATAGTAATTCTAGATATATATTTCTTTCCTTTTTTTGAAGGTTCATATTTTCTTCCATGTGATTATAGAGCTCATATTTAAGAAGTGGTAGTTTCATATAAAAGAAATTTTATAAAAAAGGAAATTTAGACTAGGGAGATGGCTCAGCATGTAAAGTGTTTGCTTGCACAAGCAAAATTCAGGTCCTCAGCATCCATGTAAAAGCCAGGCTTTGTGGTGTGAGTTTCTAATCTTTTGGGTGGGTGCAGGGTGTGGGGAGACCTAGATGGAGGCAGGAGGATGCCGGAAGTGGTAAGTGATTCACTGACCACTGAAGCAGTAGCTTCAGGCCGGGTTCAAGCATCCTGAAGAGTGATACCTATACTCAGGCCAGCACACCTGCACACACTCTGCTCATAAGCACACTCAAAGAGAAGTTAGGGTAAAACACCTGTGGTTCAAGTCATGAAACATCAAAGTTGTTATACAATCATTTTCTCTTTTATTTTTTCTTTTTCTTTTTTTTTAAAACTGTCCCTTTTCATTATACACACCAATCCAAGCTCCCACTCCCTCCCCTCCTCCCATTCCCTTTATCTAACACCCCTCAACCCTCCCCCATCCACTCCACAGAGAGGGTAAGGCATATTGCTTTGAGGAAAGTCAAAGGCCCTCCCTACTATATCCAGGCCGAATAAGACACCCATCCAAAGAGAATGGGTTCCCAAAAAGCCAGTACAAGCAGCAGGGACAAATCCTGGTGCCACTGCCATTGGCCCCCAGTCTGCCCCAGCCATAAACTGTCAACCACATTCAGAGGGAGTAGTTTGGTCCTATGCTTGTTACTTCCCAGTCCAACTGGAGCTAGTGAGCTCCCATTATCTCAGGTTTTCATATGCATTTCATATGCGTTTCAGTGGGTGAACGCATCATGGTCATGACCTCTTCGCTCATATTCTCACTCATCCCACTCTTCACTTGGACTTTGGGAGCTCAGTCCAGTGCTCCAGTGCAGGTCTCTGTGTTTCAGTCAGTTGGTGGATGAAGGTTCTATGGTGACATTTAAGATATTCATCAGTCTGACTACAAGGCAAGGCAAGTTTGCCCCCGCCCTCCTCCTTCATTGGTTAGGGTCTTAGCTGGGGTCATCCTTGTGGATTCCTGGGAATTTCCATGTAGCTAAGTTTCCTGCTAGCCCCATCATGTCTTCCTCAATCAAGATATGTCTTTCGTTGCTCTCATCTCTTTCCTTCCTCCGTCTCGACCATCCTGTTCCCTCATGTTCTCCTCGCCCCTCCTCCCTCCCCTCCTTTTCCCTCTCCTCCCTCCCTTATCCCCCCTACCCTATGCTCCCAATTTTGTCAGATGATCTTGTCTATTTCAACTTTCCAGGTGGATCTATATATGTTTTGCTTAGAGTTCATCTTATTACTTAGCTTCCTTAGGATCATGAACTATATATAGGCTCAGTATCCTTTGTGTATAGCTGGTACCCACTTATGAGTAAGTATGTTCTATGTTTATCTTTCTGGGTCTGAGTTAACTCACTCAGGATGTTTTTTTTCTAATTCCATTCATTTGCATGCAAAATTCAAGATGTCATTGTTTTTTTACTGCTAAGTAGTACTCTGATGTGTAAATGTGCCACAGTTTGTTTTACCATTCTTCAGTTGAGGGGCATCTAGGTTGTTTCCAGATTCTGGCTATTACAAATAATGCTGCTATGAACATAGTTGAACAGATGTCTTTGTATTATGAATCACTTAGCATTGAAGTAATAAGTTCAGGCAAGCTTCAGACATCCTGAAGGATGGTACCTACACTCAGACAAGTACATCTGCACACACTACTCACAAGTACACTCAAAGAGAAATTAAGTATAATGGAATACACCTTTAGTTCAAGTCGTGAAACACAGCAGAGTTGTTGTACAGTCTTTTTCATGATTTGATTATGGCTATGAGTATAGTGTTACTAAAATCCAAGCTAGATATAATTGTCGATGGTTGAAGCCTGAAGGCTGTTTTGTCTCTATTAAGGAGAGGTGTAGATGATTTTCTTTTCATAATTATTATACTGTGGTACTGTTTTATAATTATAATTTTGTCATAAGTATTGTCATTAGTTGTTTGAATCAGTATTTTTAATAAGGGTTCAATGTTGTTCAAATCTAAGTTAGATATAATTGTTGATGGTTGAAGCCTGTTTTGTCTTTATTAAGGAGAGGTGTAGATGATTTTTTTTCATAATAATTATATGTGATACTGTTTTATAGTCATAACTTTTCATAAGTATTGTCATTAGTCGTTTGAATCAGTATTTTTAATAGGGGATCAACATTGTTCACCCATCATTGAGTTATATACGGGATGATAATTCTGGCTAGATGTTGGTATTTTATGTGTGTCCTGGCCCAGTGGTAACACATTGTATAATATTAAAGAAGACTTTTACCTTTTCTATTTTTTTTTCTGCCATGGTAACTGGAAGTGTTTGCTGTTCTTTTATCCCTAAATGTTTTCTACTCATCCATTTTTCTTATAACTTTCATCAGTGTTCAAAATTTTAATGATTGCTTTGTACTTATTTTAATTTTCTTATAACTTTCATCAGTGTTCAACATTTTAATGATTGCTGTGTACTTCTTTTAATTTTCTTATAACTTTCATCAGTGTTCAACATTTTAATGATTGCTGTGTACTTGTTTTAATTTTTGTTGGGTACTTTTTAAAAAAGACATCTTAAGTATTACTGACTTTTAATTTATAGCAAGAGCTACCCAGGTTTAAACATCTCTTTAAAATAAGAAAGGTATTCTGGTGTGGATGGTAAGTAAATTATATGAATGCGTGGCACTAGTTTATAGGACTCCTGAGAGTGATATGCAAATGACTGAGGACAAGAAAGCATCATTCTCTGAAATTTAAGTTATTTCTGTTCTTTCCTTTATAGATAAGGCTACAAAACATGGTCAGAACTAAATCTTTTGGCACAAGCTAATTATCTTTAGTGTAAAGTTAAAGTCCCAGAAAACCCATGAAGGTTGCACTTGACCTCCGTGTGTGTGTGTCGTGCTTTCTGATAGGTTGAAATCCACAGATCCTCTGAGTGCCTCACTTTCTATTTTCTGACTCTGAGCTGATTTTTTTTTTCAGACATTTTCATTTCTTATTCCTGATTCAGAAACATCCAGTTTCTTTGCCATGTTATAGTAACTACTCTATTAAGAACAGGACAAGTATCTTTTGTTTTGTTACTTGTTTTTAGTGATGGTGTGAGTTTAATAAGATGACTCAGAGTTTTAATAATGATAAAGAAAAATCTTAGATGATAATGCTGCTTTCTTTTTTCCCCCCTATAGCTTGCTGAGTATAGAGAAAGACAAGCCCGACGAGAAGGGAAAAAGAAGAAAAGTGTATCAAAGTGTAAACAAGATGTACACAGCTTAAATATTAATCAACAAAATAATGAGACCTCCATAAATAGCTCTCAGTGTGTAGAATCAGCTGGGAATCCTGATTCCACCAAAATGAGAGCTGGACAAATAGAAACGCAAAATGAAGTCTTTGTTAAAGTGAGTGCCTCCAGATTTTTAGCATAGTTCTGAGTGGACCTTAGTGTAATAAGAGTGGGCATCAGCACACTCTACAGTGGAATTATGACTTTTGTCCCTTCTTGCAAATTTGAGCAATATTTTAGTAGCTAGACCTAAAGTATTTAATGACCTCTGAGTGAGCTTTGTGAGCTTCATTCAACAAATATTTATTGAGCACTCACAATGCAAAGCTGAGGAAGGCAGATATAAAGAATGTCGGTGTA
Source organism: Myodes glareolus (assembly GCF_982192425.1). Classification (NCBI taxonomy): domain Eukaryota; kingdom Metazoa; phylum Chordata; class Mammalia; order Rodentia; family Cricetidae; genus Myodes; species Myodes glareolus. The sequence continues at coordinate 15,659,521 of NC_142052.1, forward strand.
AACTATCAGACCCATGCCAGAGCAGTGTACCTGCTTCTCTAGAGTACAGGGGATCCACAGTCAGCCTTGTGTGTGTAACTTGGGTAGCTTTGGAAGGGGTAATGTAGAAAGTGTGAATGGGAGTTAGCTAGAGGTTAAAAAAAAGTCAAGGAAGCAAGCTCTTCACCGAAAGAAAAGCATTTACAAAGATAAAAGAGAGTGAAGCAGTGTGTTGTGAGATCTGGAAACAGGAGCTTCAATTTTATATGAATCCCAAAGTGATGGGGTAGGATGGTGCTAATTTCTGAGTTTGGAAATTGTACTCAGCCCAATTCCCATTGAAAGTACCCAATGAGTCCTAATTTCCCAAGCCCCCGCCCCCTTGTTTAATGGGCAACTTTCTGAAATGGAAGTTTTAATGGATCAAGATGGTTGATAAATGGTTGACTCACTAACCAAGACCAGAGAGAGAGGGATTGGGTTCCTCGTGAGAGTATTGGGAGGATGGATATTATTTGAATTTTGTGGTAAAGCCTATTTATGTTGAAATAAAATTAGAATAGATAAGGATTGTATAGGGTTTCTGTTGCTGTTACGAAATACCATAGCCCAAAAGTAAGTTGGGGAGGAAAGGTTTATTTGATTTAAATTTTCACATTTCTTTTCATCACTGAAGGATTTCAGGACAGAAACCCAAATAGTACAGGAGCTGATGCAGAGGCCATGGAGGAGTGCTGCTTGCTGGCTTACTTCCCCATGACCGCTCAGCATACTTTCGTTATAGAACCCAGGACCAGCAGCCCAGGGAGGGCACCACCCACCATGAACTGGGCCCTCCCCATTGATCACTAAATGAGAAAATGCCTACCAGCTAGACCTCATGGAGGCCTTTTCTCTGATGATGCTAGCTTGTGTCAGATTGACACACAACCAGGGCTTTTAAGCTTTGGTCGCTACCCAGATGTGCAATGGAGACATGTTATATTCCCCATAAAATCCAGTCACCATGTATGTCTTTTGGAAGTATGGGAATATGGCTTCAGAAGGAGAGTGAGGAGATGAGGTTGGTAGCACATATCAGAAACTTAAGCAGGTGGGAGACTGAAGTGGGGTGGCCTTGTTTCATTTCTATTATTGTAATAAATAGCCAATAAAAGCAACTTGCAGGGGGCAGAGTTCATTTGACTTATTCCCGGTTCTAGTCCACCATTGCAGTGAAGTCAAACTCAAGGTAGCTAGCTAATCCTATTGCATCTAACAACCCAGAGAGAAAAATGCATGCATGCCTAGTTTCAGCTCTCTTTCTCTACTCTCAAACAGTCTAGGATGAAAGCCCAAGGAAAAGCATGAATTCTAATTGTTCTTATTAATAAAAACTCGGAGTCAGTTATGGGGTGAAAACTGAAGAATCAGAGAAGCAGAGTAGCTAACCACTAGAGTTCTTTACTCTACCAATGCTCAGACCAAAAGGGTGATCAAACTTCCTCCTCAGACTGCAATGAGCTCCTGATGGACACACAACCACAGTCCAGGCAGGGCAGTCTCCTGCCACCATGTATCCCTCTCTGCTCCCAGCCATATCACTCCTGCTTCCACCACCTTAGTGCTGGCATTAAAGGCGTGGGATCACCTTTGTATGAGCTCTGTTTCTCTTTTAGACTGGATCAATTTTGTGTACCCAGGGTGGCCTTGAACTAACAGAGGTCTGTCTGCCTGAGATTAAAGTAGAATTGTGTGCCACAGTTGTCTGGCTTCTAGTGGCTTAGTTCTGCACTCTGTTCTTCAGGTAAACTTTATTTGTTAAAACACAAACAAAATATCACCACACTTGTTAAATAGACTTTTTATGTGTATTTATGATTCAAGACTTCTAATTTATTATATATTATTGAATCATTGTTGAATTGTGGTTAATGTGTGTATTGAATAAGAGCTTGAAACAGGAACATACACGCATACACACTAGAAATCATGCCTGAGCAAAACTTAACTAACACACCTTTCCTCCATAAGGCACGCCACAACATTGCTGTTCTGAGAAACACTAGATAGCACTTAAACTTCATACTTGAGGTCATTTTTTAAGCAGTAAAATCAGTAATTAAAAAGTGCCAAAATGTACCACTATGAGCCCTGGAAGGGTCCCAACTTTACATTGTGACAACAGGAGCAACTGTCGCCCTGTTCTGTGTCATCCAGTGTTGTCTACCTTGGGTCACTCTAAATTTTCCCTGGTCTGCTCATGTCCTCAAATGACCTCATAGATGTTACGAGTATTGATTTGGGGGCTAGCAAATAAATTTTATTAAGGAAGTGACTTCATGAAAGCAAGAGTCTGAAAAATGAAAATCAACTATATTCTTAGATATATAATCTCTAAATATTATCTCTTTTTTTAAAAATCTTGATAGTATTCTTTGATGTCCAAAATTTTTAATTTTCAAAAAGAAATGGTGAGGGTTCAGTGAGATGGTTCAGTGAATAGAGTTACTTGCTGGCTGGACATAATGGTGCACACCTCTAATCCCAGCATTAGAGAGGCAGAAGCAAGAGGATCTCTGATTTCTAGGCCAACCTGGCCTATAAAGCAAGTTCTAGGACAGTCAGAGGTACATAGTAAGATCCTGTCTCGGGAAAAACAAGCAAACCAAAACAAAAGAATAAATGAAAACAACTTGCTGCCAGATCTTATGACCTGCATTCCATTCCCAGGACCCACATGGTGAAAGGAGAGAACCAGCTCCTGAAAGTTGTCATATGCCTTCCATGCCTGTGCTGCACACATACTTCAAATCAATTGATGTAATACAGGTTTGTTTTTAAAGTGTTGTTCCCACTGTATTGTTTAGTGGGAAGATTCAGTCCCCAGTTCCTGGAGTATTTGCTTAACTTGTGTACCAAGTTGTATATTTAGGGCTTTCTGGAGATGTACTTTATCATTTAGAGGAGGTTCCTTTCTACTCTTAATTCATTGAGTGTTTTTATGTAATTATTTGTGAGTGCTCAGCAGATACTCTACCATGGATGTCCATCCCCAGCCCTTGTGATTGTTCAACAGACACTCCACCGTGGAGGTTCATCCCCAGCCCACAATTAATATTTTGTCTTGAAGGGCTGCTAAATTCTGTGGTTTGTCCTCTGTCTCTTGAGATGACATTAATTTAAAGGGCTGTTAGATATGGGTGTAAGCTGATAGGAAAGTCAAACTCAGGCCCTTTGGTAGCCTAACGTTTTCCTCAGTGACCTCTTATAGCCTTGCTGGCTTTCAGGATGGGTGGGAATGGTGTAGCTTGAGTTTCCTGGTTCTTCCGTGTTCTGTGGTTGCTCCCCCTCCCATGTTGTTTTACGCAGAGGTTTTGCTGCTGTTAGATTACTTCAGCATTATTTTTGTTGGTTATTTGAGGCACAGCATTTCATAATACCCAATTTAAATTTGTGTTGGCTAAATCCATAATTTGTGATCTTCAAAATGTTTCTCCGTTGACCAATGTTTTTCTTGTGAACAGTCCATACTCTCCCATTCCGTTGTGTGCCTTGTTATTTTTTTTAACTAAACATTTTAAATAATGAGGCAACTTTGGCATTGGTTTTAGTTTCAAGATATATTTTTTAACATTATAGCATATTGATATTTGGATTCCTTACTGTAGTTTATCGTTTTGAATGCAACAGCTTTTGTTAATCTTTTTTTTTTTTTTGATACAAGATCTCTCTATGTGGTCCTAGACAGCCTCACAGAGACCTCTGCCTCCCTAGTGCTGGGATTAAAGGTGTATACCACCTCCCTGGGCTAATCATTCTGTTTATTATTTTTTGGGGGAAGGGGTTAGTTATTTTTGAGACAGAGTTTCTCTATGTGGCCATGACTCCCTCTGTATACCGTGCTGGCCTTGAGCTCACCGAGATTCACCTGTCTCTTCCAAATTCTAAGATTAAAGGTTTGTGCCACTATCATCCAACTAGTCTGTTTATTCTTGATACCGGTTTTTAATGTGCAGTGTGTACTTAATCATCATATGGAGGGATTGCGTCATGGATATCTTTAGATTTAGAAGAGAACATCATGGCTGGGACGAGCTCAGTCCCTAGAACTCCCATTAAAATGCTGAGAATTTTAATGTCGCTTACACTTGTAATCCCAGTATTAGGGAGGCATGGAAGGATTCCTGGGGCTCAGTGGTTACCTAGTTTCTCCTAATCAGTGAATTCAGGTCAGTGAGAGACCTTGTCTCAAAGCAAATCAGCTGCCATCCCAAGGATGACACCAAAAGTAGCCCTCTGGCCTCTACATGTGTGCACAAATGCACACACACACACACATAAATAAATAAATAAATAAATAAATAAATAAATAAATAAATAAATAAATAAGCAGAACCTCAGGAGTTAGGACTCATTGTTACAAGATTTTAGAGTAGAGACAAGCTTATTTCTTTTCCTGCCAGCAGTTGCTACTTCTTGGGAAGGCCATTGCAGAACTTGACCTTAAATGTCAAATAATATTTCTGTAGGAGTAGATGAGGAATTAGTGATAGTCAATATTTATAAACTCTAAATTCATGCTAGAGAGGTGTGTGTGTGTGTGTGTGTGTGTGTGTGTGTGTGTGTGTGTGTGTTGGACAGTAAAACAACACTTTGGGAATTAGAAAAATTAAGATTTATTTCTTTATTCTATTCCCTCCTTCACACTTGAGAGAAGCTTTGAATGTCACTGAACTCAAATTCTGGGTTAAAGCAAAAATGCTTCATTTTTATTTTATTATTTTATATATATGGATATTTTGGCTATAGGGATTTATGCTTGCTTCCCATACAATGCAGTGCCCATGGAGGCCAAAAGAGAGTACTAGATCCCTTGGAACTGGAGTTTCAGCTAGCTGCTTGTGGACCGCTTGGCAAGAGCAGCAAATGCTCTTACCTGCTGAGCCATTTCTGTAGCCTCCTGTAAATGGTTTTAAGTGAATGCTTTTTAAGCTGTAAAAGCATTATATCAACAAAGGGTGTTATTTCTCTTCAAATAATTACTTTTAGCATGAAGATCTGGTAATACTTTTGAAGAAATGACACTCCTGATAATATCATTTAGGACTCTTTTATTTAGAAGTTATAAAGTTTGGAGAAATTATACTTTGATACTTTTGGCTTACAAAGGGTAGGTACTGTATATAAGAGCATGTCCTCTTGTTTTTTTAAATATGGAGAAAAGTTTACTGCTTAGACAGTAATTCATAGGTGAGATTTTAAAGATCTGAATACTTTGTACTAGGTTTGGAAGCATATTCCCTGGGTTGTGAGCATTTTATGTAGTAGCTTTCATTATGCTACCAACAGCAGTTGCTTAGTGGAAGTAAAATATGGGGAGAAGGCATAATTGTAAATTGTTTTACTTTTCTTTTAGCCTGAAGGTGAAATTTCTTCCTTAGCCGACAACCATAGTTCTTTAGAGGTAAGATTACCGAGTCATAACATTATATGAATAATGTTACAAGTAAAGATAGTCATTTTATTCACTAAAATTATTACTTGTTGATGCTTTAACCTTTTACATGGTTTTGTTGCATTTCTATAAATACAATAAAATAACAGCATACATGGTTAGGAAGTCACAGAGACGTTCTACTGCTGCCATTTTTAACAATGTTCACTGATATATTAACTATTCCATAGTTTTATCTTTAAATGCATAGCGATTCTGGTCAGTGTCTGGGAGACGTCTAGTCCTGGGTCTCCAGATGGAAGACCACTGGGGACTGACCAGTGTCTGGGAGAGGTCTAGTCCTGGCCTTCTGGGTGGAAGACCACTGGGGACTGGTCTTATTTAGCACATCTATTTTATATATATATATATATATATATATATATATATATATATATATATATATATAAAATTTGTTTTGAGTAAAGTTTTTCACAAATGTGTGGATTTGCATTAGCCTTAGGAACATTTTGTGATGTTAGGTGAGAAACTCTCAATGGATGAGATCTCTTTAAGTGATGGTGATAAGTGTGTGTTATTTGTCTTAATCTTTTAAATATAATAACCTTTTCTTTGGTCCAGAGTCAGAGAACATAAAAGCGTTTCTCTTTCTCTAAATGTGTCAGCAATTAGTGTATTTCATAAGTTTCAATGTGTTGCAGATTTCAAATAGAAAAGAGAACCATTTATGCTTAAATTAGCATAGCACAGTTTTATATAAATAATATATATAGAACCTTTGATACTTAACAAATTTAATGTGTTTTGGAGCTAAGAATATACTTACTAGTAGACTGATCAGGAAAATAACCAACAACAAATAAATAAATGGATGTCTGATGCACAGTATGTAAAATTTCCTCTGTGGTCAGTATGAATTTAAAATCACAACCTCTAAAAACTGTCATTCAAGAATACTATGCCAAAACAGTTTTAGAACAGAAGAAATTGAAACTTTTAAAGATGAATACAAGCTAAAGCCATTCGTGTCAACCAAGCTAGCAGTGTGAAAGATACTCCCACCAGTCACACACACAGATACAGCAGATACAGTCTCAGTCACAAAAGCATAGGAAAGAGTAAGCATAGAAAGAGTAGATGAACTGAGAAAAAATAGGAAAAAGCCATTTATGTCTCACTCTGCAAACGCCTAATATAGATGGGGGCACAAAAAAACCAAACCAAAACAAGAAACAACCAGAAAGCAATCCACAGAGTTCTAGGAAATAGCAAAGTATTCTCAATAATAGCACTAATTGTAATTAGTCTCTATTTTCCAATTAACAGACACAATTTTTTGAAATTAATTTTCTGAAAAAATAAACAAGATATAATTATTTGTTGTCTGTGAGAAGTACATCTTTCTGGCACAGACACACTGGACTGAAAATGATTATATCAGAGTCCATATGCCAGGCAGGAGGAAGCTTAAAAAAAGAACACAGGAGTAGGTGCACTCATACCTGATAAAGTGCACTTTATACCGAAGTTTACCAGGAAGAGTAAGAAGGTTGCTGCATGTTAATAATGCAAGATCAATTCTTTCTAGTTCTTGCAATGCATTTAATATGCCGGAGAAAGTGAATGCTCCATAGAAGGAGATGGAGACCTTTAAGTATTTGCCCATTTTACATGTTTGATCATCATTACTGTCTTATCCCAACAGGGAGCTTTCTTTCACTAGTTCATCTCTAATATTTCTGGTGCCTTGGTCAGGGTTGGCTATCAGATCCTGGCAGGTTCTTCCAATATGAACTACAAGTACTGACTCATTCCCAGCCTTCAGTACTCTGGCTTGGTGGAGATGGGCATTGCTGTGACTAAGGTTAACATCCTAAGTAATTTGGGAACCATTGCCAAGTGTGTTATTGAAGCATTTAGGGAAGTTCTTTAGGTTGGTGCAATCATTTCTATGATTACACAGTTGGGTTTCAGCTTTTATCTTGCCTGTGTGGTGGCTGATAAAGCAATTATGATCATAAAAGACGATGATAAACAGTGTACTTAAGAGCCTTCTACTGGGGGCTCCTTCACTGTGCCTGTCAACTACAGTAGCCTGTTGCCTAGCCTATCAAAGTGATCTTTCATCTTAGAGAAAACCAGACAGATGAAGAGGAGAGGTGAGTCAGAGAAGTTTTGAAGGGCTCTTCAGGGGCTGGGGAGGTGGCTTAGTCAGTAAAGTACCTGCTGTGCAAGCATGAAGTCCTGGGTTTGGTTTCTCTGCACCCATGGTAAGTACAGGTATGGTTGTTCGTTTCTGTAATTACAGCACCGGGGAGGCCAAGACAGGAGGATCCTTGGGACTTTGGGGTCAGTCGGTCTTCCTGAATCAGTGAGTTCCAGGTTCAGTGAGAATCCCTACCTCAAAGATTAAGTTGGAGAGTGATTGAGAAAGACACCTGACATTGAACTCTGACCTCACATACACACACTCAAAAGTCATAGCAGACCGTAGTCTATCCAATTACCCTTTATATGGAGAAGCAATATGAGGGGAATTGGTGATTGGAAGAGAAGCAGGTGTGTTGTAAGCACTCAGGTGTTTGAGAAATGGTTAACATTTGAACTTGTTGTTTGTGTTTTTGATGCTTGAACTGAGCAAAGTGCTTGTGAGACAAGCATGAGCTAGGATCTGTTGCATCCACATAGAAAGTATGAAAATGTGTGTCTGTAGCCCCTGCACTAGAGAGCCAGAGATGGAGGATCCCTGACGCTAGCTGCCCAGTAAGTGTAGCTGAATTTGCGGTCCCCATGCTCAGTGAAATACTGTTGTCAGGTAAATTACATTCAGTTTAAGATCATAATATATCAGAATTTTTTTTTACAAATAAATGGCTGCTGTTTTGTGACAAAAATAGGAAAGTCTGTCAGTTGTACTTATAGTATAGTAATTATACCACTCGTGATACTAATGTTTTATACTGTGTAAAGACCCCGGCTTACTAATAAAGTTTTTCCTGCATATATTTCTACTTGTTTTTAATGTTTTAAAAAAACCAGTTATCTCCTTTTTATAGTGAAGAACTCCTGTTTATGCTGTTGAGGTATGTATCTCATTAATAAGAGAGCAGGTTTTCCCATTAATGAACTCACAAGATATTGGAATGTTTTAAAATGAACTTTGCTGTGGAATTTTAAATTTCATCCCTCTTCCTGAGGCATGCTGCTAGTACTGAATTATTAAAACCTTGGATTGATTTAGGAAGAAGAATTTGATAATTGTTCTCAACAAGGAGCTCAGTGCAGTCAGACCTATCTGGAGATGATGGAAAATGAATTGGCTGGAAAGCAGCTTAGGATCGAAGAACTAACTGGAGAACTGGAAGCCAGGAGAGCCACCTGCGGGCCTGAAGTAATGCAGAGGGTGAGCTGCCTCCTGTGGCTGTAGTTTGTTATGTATGTGGATGCTAGCACCTGTGTGCTCTTTACACATGGGGCTTTGCAGTGGCCACTTAGGTCATCTTGTAATTTTGTTCTTGTACATAGCATAAACAAGCCTGTTTAAAATGAGGATTGTAGAAACACAGCTGAAATAGTCAGTCACACTTAAAATTTAACTGCGTAATCTAGAGTGAAATCACTCCTGTGAAGACACTTTTTTTTTTTTTTTGTGATGAGTCTGAGAGAAAATTGGTGTAAACCACAAGACAGTGTGACTTAAAACCATTAAGAATGCGAGTCCATTGTAAGGGTTACACTGACATCTGCTGTGCAGGAAGTCAAGATGAAGTCATTGAGGGGTGGGACACTGCTGAAAATGGCAGCATACTTCCATTCCATCCTCTTCAGAGAAACGCTGGGGCTAAGTGTGCATGTTGGTGTTACCTAGAAACACACTGGGCCACTACAAAGTATAAAGATACTTCTATAAGAAAATATGGAAAAGTCAACGCAAATATATTCTCTTCCTTAATGCAGAGACATGTTTTGTTGTTGTTGTTGTTTGTTTGTTTGTCTTTGTTTTTTTGAGACAGGGTTTCCCAGTAGCTGTGGAACCAGCAGTCCTGAAACTCACTCTGTAGACCAGGCTGCTCTCGAACTACAGAGATCCGCCTGCCTCTGCCTCCCAAGTGCAGGGGTTAAAGACATGTGCCACCACCACCCAGCTAGATAACAAGTTTTCAAAATCAGTTTTGAAATAAAATTAATTTGGATAGTCCGGTAGCTTTCATGGAAGAATACTTATTTTTTGATAAAAGAATAAAAACCTAAAAGCTAGTATTTACAGTTTTCACTGATTTCTTCTAGTTATACGAATTTGAAGCTGCCGTTAAGCAGAGAGACTGCATCATCACTCAGCTGATTGCTAACCTACAGCAGGCTAACAAAGAAAAGGATGAGACAATGAGAGAGTTTTCCAAGTTAACCGAACAAAGTCAGAAATTACAAATTCAGTTCCAGCATGTAAGTATTATGAGTACAGCAAAGTGTATTGATGTTTTTAGCAATGAATTATATACTTTTTCACTTTCCAGAACAAATTAAAGAATCCATTTGCTTCTTTTAGTGTACTACCTTAGTGACCTGAAAAAAACTGGTAAATTTGTATTGTTATAGTAGCCAATAATTGTTTGTTTGTTTGTTTTCGAGACAGGACTTCTCTTTGTAGCTTCAGAGCCCTTCCTGGAACTCGCTCTTTAGACCATACTGGCCTCCTAACAGAGATCTACCTGCCTCTGCCTCACAAGTGCTGGGATTAAAGGCGTGTGCCATCACCACCACCACACAGCATAACCACGGTTTTTAATTTATATCTCGTGAGTCATTCCCTGCTATTATTTAAACTAAACACCCTATTTCTGTTTTGAAATTCTACAAAATCTTACCATGGTGGACTGAATGGATTTTGCAGACATTGCTCTATAGCTGCACTGGACATTTGCAGTCCTGGCATAGTTTTATTTAGGTTCTAAGTAGTAACTGGACCTACACCTTCCATTTACTTTCAGTTTGCCTTGGGATTCCATCCTGGCTGATTCATGTCAACTTGAAACAAGCTTAGAGTTATCTGAAAGAAGGAAACCTCAATTGAGAAAATGGCTCGAAAGATCGGGCTGTGAGGCATTTTCTTCATTAGTGATTAGTGGAGGAGGGCTCAGTCCCCTCTGAGTGTTGCTATCCCTGGGGTGACCCTGGGTTCTATAAGAAAGCAGGCTGAACAAGCCATGAGGAACAAGCCAGCAGTCAGCATCCTCCATGGCCTCTGTATCAACTCCTGCTCCAGGTTCCTGCCCTAACTTCCATTGATGATGTTATAATGTGGAAGCAATAAGGCAAATAAAACCTCTCCTCCCCATCTTGCTTTTGGTCATGGTGTTCCGTCATTCAGTAATAGTAACCCTGACTAAAGCAGAATCCGATTGCATTGATTAGAGTTTGATAGCAAATAACACAAAACACCTTGAAATATATTCAGCCAGAGAGTTAATGAAAGTATACAGGCATCTTATAGGATTTAGGGGCAGAAATACAATCAAGACTCTGAAAGAGATTGGAACTAGAGTCTTAAAAGTCACCAGAATGTAAAAGTCCTTTCCTGCCCCACTTACTCCCAGCATTGTGGCCTCAGTCCTGTGTCCCTCACTAGAACTGCTTTCTCTTTATTATCATATGTACGATAATTTAATGGCTCAGTCAGTCCAGTCCTAGCAACAGCAGATCTCAAACCCCTGAAGTGAACAGAGGTCACAGAGAGCCAGTGTCAGCAGGCGACCCCAGGAGTCTACTGCACACAGTCTCTCCAGAGTGTAGTGTGCTGAAGGTTCTTTCTGTGTTCAAGTTGCAGGCTAGTGAAACGTTGCGTAGCAACACTCACAGCAGCACTGCTACAGAGCTACTTCATGTCAAGCAACAAGTCATGGCTCAGCAGCAGCAGCTGGAAGAACGAGACAGACTATTAAAGGATCATCAGAAACAGGAGGAGGAGTTCAAAATACAGATAACTGTTCTGCAAGAGAAAATTAAAGTGTGTGAAATGGTAAGGATATCAACTAGCTTTGGAATTTTCTTTTTCATGTGTCTTAAGCATATGAATTAGAAATTTTTATAATTCAAACTCTTTGAATATGGAAAATAATTGCAATTGAGAATCTCACACACAACTGTGTATCTCACACTAAGAGTTGCTAAGGTAATACTACCCACTATTATATTCCTTAAAGGGATTTGTGTATGTTAACTGGAGTCTCAGTAGAGCCTAAATTTATAACTCAAATATCTATCTTGTTGCATCTGAAATATTCCCATCTGTTTTAGCTATGATACAGAAATTCTGAAAGTATTTTTGTCACAAGGTAAAATTTTATAGATTTAGTTACAAGAAATAAGTGTTGTTTATTCTCTTCCTGCTAGTTATGTTCTACTTCTTGGAAACATTTAGAAATTAAGGCTCTTTGGGGCAGGGGATAGCATTATGTACCATATAGATTATAATCTTAAATTCTAAGAACAACTCATCCTAAAAAGTTTGCTTTCATTGATTTTCAAATGAGAAATGAAAATCTAAAAGTGATTGTTGCTGCCTGTCCTACTCCTGCATCTGCTCCCCACCTGGGTTAGGGCAGAGCTCCTGAACCGCACTTCCTATGTAAGAAAATGTCTTATAAAACATAGCAAATCAGAAACACAATCTGATTTTGATTTCTAGGCTCAGGAAATTCATTTTAGGTATTATCTGAGTCCTGTGCTAAAGCAGAGGTGAACTCAGATTGTTCCAAGTTCAAGGGGCTGTTTAAAATTTCAAGTATATGGTTATTAGTGTGCAGTGATTAATAATCATGGTGAACTGTATTTTTTGGGTCCTTTGTATTTTGTTTTCTTTCCATGGACAAATGAATTTAAAAAAACAAATACTAGCTAGAAGGTTTTTTAGTGAGCAGAAGGGAGGATTAGCACTCAGATATTGTGGCATTAGGCTGAGATAAACTGACCTATGCATCTCATTGTAGTGAAGTTGGTGCCCGTGGGCTCAAGTCCTTCAGTCCTGTTTACCACAGTTTCACAACGTCATTTTTGTTTGTTTGGTTTTGGTTTTGATTGTTTATATTGAGTATAGTTTAGTGATCCTTCTGGCTCTTGAGTGCTGTCAATATGTATAAGCATGTCTGACTCAGGGTATGGTTTTTCTAGAGGGACCGTAATTCTCAAAGACTGAAGGCATTTTGGTGTTTTACATGAATTGTACTGAGAGGGTACTCCCAGTACTTCCTTCGGAGGGCTTTATTCTGTCTGAGCTTCAACATTTTTTTCTTTAGACATTTTATTTATTCACTCAGAATTCCTTTGAATTCTGTTTGCCAAGGATTTTTGTGATATATTTACCTGTTTATAATAGCTCTGACCAATTCTTTAGATTTTATTTCATGCTTATTATTTGGGTCTGAATCCTTAATTCACAGAGAAAACTAAATAGCAGATCCAAAACTCTACTCAGTGCTTTAATGCGATTGTTTGATGTGTTCTTCTGGACTCAGCTGTTAATCAACAGTCGTATAATTGACCTTTGATGGGAACTTTCTTTTCTGTTTTCAAGTTTCTGTTTGAAGTGAAACTGTAGTTCCAGCTTAATATGTGAGGAATATTATAGTTGTTGTAGATGTCACTGAAATGCCTGGCAGTGAAGTTAAGACAGAGTCACAGAAAATCTCTTCTTATTGCAGAGCTTTTGGCACTGGAACACCTTCAGATCTCTAGAATTCATGGGAGTCACCTGTACTCACTTTTAAATTTTTTTTTGAGAGTATTCAGAGAGTGCATAGTGATATAATTAACTGTCAGAATATTAAATAATTGGAATATTGATCAGTTAGTTAATTTTAAAATTGAAGATATAATGGGTTAGTAAAGATTTAGTGGTTTTTTTTTAATTACTTCAATTATTTCTTTGTCTGTAGCGTGAACTCAGGTCATCAGAGCCATCTCATCAGCCTAGCAATATTTTCTTTTCCTACTTTTTTCTTTCATTCCTTTTTGGAAGTACTGGGAGTAGAACCCAGGATCTCATACATGCCAAGCAAATTTTCAATTTAAAAATTTGTTACATTTTTTATTTTAATTTTTTTCATCATGTTCTTTCTTATCTTCCCAAATTCTCCCCACTTCCCTTAATTAACTTTTTAATCACACTAAATGCAGTTCAATATTTCTTCCTAAGAAGATGTGAACTGTTGTAGAGCTGTCTTTGCTCCAAGTGTCTAGGTATGCAAGTCTTATCATGGAAGCAATAGAGGGGTGGGCATAGCCATTAACTTTTTATAGAAGGATGTAAAAATGGGACTTCATCTGTCTTTTGTTAATAAAGTTAAGCAACAAAGTTACCAGAAGTTGTTACACTTTCTTTTTTTTTCTTCTGAAGGAACAAAATAAAAAAGTAGAAAGCGCTAATAACAAAATAGAGGAGAAGCAGGCGATTATTGAAGCGCTGAATACAAGACTAGTAGAAGAAGAGAGAAAAACTGCTGCGCTAACTAATCGAGTGACAACTGCTGATCAGTTAGTAGGAGACTTAAAAGGACAGCTTGAGGAGAAAGACCAAGAGACCAAAAGCTTAAAGCTTGAACTAGCCGATTTTAAGCAAAAAGTGGAGCAATCTTCCATAGAAATGAAACAGTATATGGAGACAATTGAAGAGCTACAAAAGAAAAATTATGAAGTAAACTTTTCAGAAACTGGCATAATGCAAAAAATGGAAAAAGAAACAGAACAGAAATTAGCACAGCTCCAAGCGGAGCTAGATGAGGAGTATGGAAAACAGATTGTGCAAATGAAGCAAGAATTAATAAAACAACACATGAACCAGATAGAGGATCTTAAATCCCAGCATAAGGGAGAAATGGAGAACACTTTAAAATTACGCGGAAATCCAGCGGTTAATGACGAGCAAGTAAAGTTACTGAGTGCAACAATGAATGAATTGAATATGAAAGTACAGCATACTCTGTATCAAAAGGAGAAATTCAGGGAAGAGCTGCGGGTAGTAAAGCTGGAAAAGTGTGCTCTCCAGAGTCAATCGAATGCTCTTCTAGAAGAATTAAGTGCTTTAAGAGACCAAATCCAGAGAGCCAAGCAGACAATATCTGAACAAGAAAATAAACTGAATGAAGCCGGCAAGTCCCTCAGCATGGTTGAGGACTTAAAAGCTGAGGTTACTGCTGCATTTGAGTCCAGGAAGGAACTCGAATTAAAACACGAAGCAGAAATTACAAATTATAAGATAAAACTTGAAATGTTAGAGAAAGAAAAGAACGCAGTCTTAGATAAAATGGCAGAGTCCCAGGAAGCTGAATTGGACCGGTTGAGAACGCAGCTCCTCTTCAGTCATGAAGAAGAGCTTTCTAAACTAAAAGAAGATCTAGAAGTTGAACACCGATTAAATATTGAAAAACTTAAGGATAATTTGGGGCTTCAGTATAAGATGCAGATAGATGACTTACAAAATGAAATGAGTAAGAAGATGGAAACTATGCAGTGCGAGAAAGACAGCTTGTTAAGTAAGCAGAGCCAACTCATTTTAGAGATTACTGACTTAAAAGACTTGCAGGAATCACGAAATTTTCAGATGAATGAAATCAAAAAAGAAATTGAGACCCTCAGACAAGAAGAAAAGGAAAAGGGTACCCTTGAACAAGAAATTCAGGAGTTACAACTTAAAACTGAACAATTAGAAAAAATACTAAAAGCAAAAGAGGAGGACCTACAAGAAAAATGTGTAGAACTTGAAGTAGAGAATAGCATTCTTAAAGATGAGAAGAAAGTTCTCGAAGACATGGTGAAAGTTTATACTCCTGTGGAAGAAGAAGAAAAATTAATTGCTTTAGCTTCTGGTACATACACATCAAAAGACTGTAGTTGGCAAAAAGAGATTGATACACTTAGAAAGGAAAAGGAAGACCTAAAACAGCAATGTATTCACCTAAGTAAGGAGATTGAGATGCAGAGGAATACATTTTCCTTTGCTGAAAAGAACTTTGAAGTTAATTATCAAGAGTTACAGGAGGAATATGCATGCCTCCTCAGGGCAAGAGACATCCAGACTAAGCAGGCATTGGAGTATGAACACAAAGTCAAAGCCCTGACTGAAGAGCTGCAATTGCAGAGAGGAGGGCGGGTGATGCAGGAAGGGTGCCATTCTCAATTAACTGATGCTGCAACTTTTATAACTGAACCATTGGAAGTCAGGGAATTAGTTGAAAAGGATAACATTGAATTTATGGAAAAGCTGAAAGTAACCGAACAAGAAAAACTAGAGCTCTCGGAGAAACTTTCTATTCTCTCAGAACAGTTAAAGCAGACACGTGATGAGGTTAACTGTCTAAGTGCAGAGGTTAAATTATTAAGTCAAGACAAGGAAGAGCTCTTGTCACGATGCAGAGAGTTAGAGGCTCCCACCAATGCCAAGGGGATAGAAAACGCCGCTGTGTGCCCTGCGCAGTTGAGCTCTTGGAACACTGAGCGTACTACAGGAACGGATGCCCATTCTGGAGGATGTGATTCTAAAATCAGTAAAGATTCACCAGAAGAATCAAAAATAATGATCGAAGATAAAATTCCCTCTAAAGGAAGTGGAGAAGACTTGATATTGCCAACAGGAACAGCTGAACCGTCTCATGGTGTAGTTGAGCCATTCGAGAAGGAAAGACTCCAGCAGGAGCTTTGTGCTCTCAAGTCCACGCAGGTATGTCTGCATGCGTGTAAAAAATCATAGTGAAAACACACATTGCACACCAGCATAGTTGTCACTTTCATGAAGCAGTCATCCATATCCTTACCAGAAAGTGGTGAACCCTTTCATGTTAGTCTCATTTTTGAAAATCAGTTGTCATTTTTACTTAAATATTGTTGCCTTTCAGTTAATCTCGTATATATGCTGCTCAGAAAATAAGCTAAGCTAATTATTTTTACATGATTTTTTCTTTTTAAGGAGAAGTTAAGAGACTTCTTTTTATTAACTACATTTTTATTTCTACTTTATTATACTTATAATACATTTATTAACTACATTATAATCATGTTTTAGTATGTTTAGATTATATTTTAGAGTTTTTCATACTGATGGTTTCTGATATAAAATTTTAAGTTTCAGTTAAAATTCCACAGTTACTTTTTTTTTAAAGAAACCTTTCTAAAGTTTTCTACTGCTCTATAAATTATTCATTGGTTATGGAATTACATTTTTGGAGGTACGACTTAAGGCCTAGAGGTTTCTGATTTTTTGATCTGAATGAGAAAAACATAATATTAACTCTGAATATAAGTGAAGAATTAAAAAAGTGCATATAATACATGTTCTAGAGATGCTTTCCTTATACAGTGAGTAGAATCAAGAAATCCAATTACTGATTAATAAACATATGGAATTGTTTTGAAAAGTATAATATGTGATAGTTACCACAAAGGTATTAAATATCGTTTTAATTTTTTAAACAGGAGAGGACCTGATTTCCAACTTTAGCTGCCCTGATCTTGATATTATCTCTAACTAAAATTAAAATAAATGTGGCCATTATAGACTTTCTTTTAAACTGAAAAAAAACACCTTTGAGGTATAATTTCTTTTTTTTTTTTTTTTTTTTTTTAGCTCCTAAAAATTACTTGTTTATTGGTTTGTTTTTAGTGCACTTGGCTAGTTTGGCTAGAAGTAGAAAGGAAGACATTACAGAAAGTCTCTCCAGTGTTGGCATGTGAGGTAGCCAGGGGAATGGCAGGAACTGATCATTTCTCACACTGAGAGAAGTGTGTTGGAATTTGAAGAGACTGAAGCATAATAACCAGAGGCGGACCTGCTGGCCTGCCCTCCTTAGTGCCCTGTGTGCCAGACTGCAGTACCTGGAAGAAATCGATACAAAGCAGTGAATTTTTAAAAAGGAAATAAAGTCCTTTTTTTCAGGTGTGAAGAGTGAAACAAAGGAAACTTAGCAAGAAGAGAAAGATGAGACTAACTTTGTCATTTACTGTCTGGCATTTTCTAAAAGTCCTAAGCATTGTAAAGACAAAATGAAACATGATATTAATGGAGAGAAAGACAGTTAACTGTCATAATTCACAGGTATAATTTAATAAGAAACAAAGGGAAAGACTTAAAATCTTTAAAGTCAATGATGTGAAAAAAGCTTACTGTAAAAGTGTCTAACAGCCTGGGTGTGGTGGCATATGCCATCATCTCAGCACTTAAAAGCACAGGGAGCAGATGGTGAATTCAAGGCCAGACTCAAGTAGCAAGACCTCTTCTCAACATAGAAACAATGAACAGCCCTGCTGAACATGAATGAAGGACGATGGGATCTGAATAAATGAAAACTTTCATTTCTGAATGGGAAATGTTTGATATGAAATATTAGTTTGCTGTATATATTTCTAGTTCGTGGTGGGAATGTATTGAAATTTAATTTAAGTGATTTAAAGTTGATCTTTAAGGACAGATGTACAAGAGACAATAATATTTTTAAGTACACTACATGTTGCATGACATATAGAGGACAATTTTAGCCTTAAGTGCACCAATTATTTTTACTTACACGTATGCCCTGGTGAGCATACGTGACATGTGAATAACCTCAGAAGCCAGAAGAGGACATTAACTTCCCTGAAATGGAGTTACTGTTGGCTGTGAGGCACCCAAGATGGGGACTGGAAAATGAACTTGGGTTTCCTGGAAGACACTCCATACTCTAAACCACTGAGTTATCCCTCTAGAACCTAAGCATGCCAATTTAATAAATATTGAAAATGAGGTAAGGTATTGAAAAATATAAAATAGCATCCAAGTCTCCACATTTAAAGAAAGTAGGTAGAAAATATTAGCAAATTTAGAACAGAAATAAATGAATTTTGAATAACCAAAAGGGAAAGCTTTGAAGAACTTTGATCATTTGAAAAGATCAGTAGGTTGCAATTTTAGATCTCTAAGAATATCAAGGGAGAAACCACAAACAAAAGGAAGAATGAAATCAAAATCCAAGTAAAGTACAGATACCACAAGGATTTTAAAAATAGGAAATGAGTACTATAAATAAACTCTACTGATGAAATAGAAATTGCTGAGACTAACTCAAGTAGAAGTACAAAGTCTTAGGATCTGGAACTATAACCAGACTTCTTCTCACTTCTCCAGCTAACACTGCTGTACCACGACCATTGTGCAAGTGGATTTCACAAACTCTCAATGGCCATATAGGTACTAAATAGGATTTAAAAGGGAATCTGCAGAGCAAGAAAGGAAGACAGAAAGAGCTCCTGTGAGACTGCTTTATATTGAGATACAGACCAGGCAAGAATAGTTCATGAAAATTACAGACTAATCACACTTAGGAATGAGGCTGAATGGATTCTTAATAAAATATTACCAGGCTATCCAAAGAATGTAAGAATTGTTCAGCACCCGAAAATTGTGTTTATTTAATTTCCACATCCATACATACCAGGATCATTTTAAATTCTGTTAGGAAAGAATCTCCAAAAGTTACCAGCTCATTTGTAGTTTTAAATTTGGAAAAGAACAAAAACCAAAACAAAACAGAAGAATAGAAAAGCAAAGAAAACTATAGGAAGTCAGGGATAGAAGGGACATTTACTGAGGCTGGTGGCAGTTTCTAAGGTGTTTAGAAGCGTTCCCAGTGAAAACAAGTTGTCAGCTTTGCTCTCCAACAGTGTTTTTATAGTTCCTAGCTAGTCAATATAATATGACTAGTAAGTGAGCAAGGTTATGAGCAAGTGAGACAAAATTTTAATCATAGATAAGATGTTTGAAACTTATACAAGACGCTAAAGGCCTGGTATACCCTGGTATACATTGCCCTGCTCTGGTCTTTTTTTAATTTTATTTTTTGAGACAGGGTTTTTCTCTGTAGCTTTGAAGCCTGTCCTGGAACTAGCTCTTGTAGACCAGGCTGGCCTCAAACTCACAGAGATCCACCTGCCCCTGCCTCCACCGCCCACCCCTGCTCTGGTCTTTACATTCTTTTCTTTTCTTTTCTTTTTAATTAAAAATTTCCACCTCCTCCCCTCCCCCCACTTCTCCTCCCCCCCCCCCACTTCTCCTCCCCCTCCTCTGCAGTCCTAAGAGCAGTCAGGGTTCCCTGCCCCATGGGAAGTCCAAGGTCCTCCCCCCTCCATCCAGGTCTATAAAGGTGAGCATCCAAACAAACCAGGCTCCCACATAGCCAGCCCATGCAGTAGAGTCAAAACCCAGTGCCATTGTCCTTGGCTTCTCAGTCACTTCATTGTCAGCCACATTCAGAGAGTCCAGTTTGATCACATGTAAAGGAATATCCCGATATCCCAAAGATGAGGGTTTTGTTTGTTTGTTTGTTTGTTTGTTTTTTTGTACAAAGTACAGGAGAGGCTATTCTGGTGAGGTAATATTTGAGAAGAGACTTAAATCAGTAAGCCAAGATAGCAGGGAAAGCTCATAAATTGCTTTATGACGATTGATTTTTACATTAAAGGTGAGAAGTTGGAGAATTAGATCCTTCCTCTTTAAGAAAAATTAGCTCTATGTTAGCTAAAGACATACATGTAAGAAAGTTAAGACAGAGGAAAACTTTAATTAGAAAGAACAAACTCAAAGGAAAGCATTAAGAAATTTGTCATGTCTCTTTTATGAACAGTACCTAAAACAGGCTTAATTATTAGGATCAGATATTTCCCACATTATAAACAATGGACTATAAAGATGGTATAAATACATGAGGAAATACAAACAATTTAATGAACCATAAATATGAACAGATATGTTTCTTAGATAAGAAACCAAAATGACAGCATAAAAAGTATCTTAACAAAGTCATATGCGTGAAATAGTATTTTATCCCCAGCACACTGGCAAAGTAACTCTGACTTATTGATATGGATACAAGGATGTGAGCATTCACATTTCTTATTATAATTAAAATTAGTTCAATTATATTTGTAAAAAAAACAGTTGGCAAGATCTACTAAAGTTACGCCTGTGTATTATCTATGAGCAGCAGTTACATTCCTAAGTGGATGAGTGGGTCAGTGGACAGCAGCAACAATTGGAAATAGGCTTGAACTAGTATTTTGTAGACTTCCTGAATCAAAGGTTAGAGGACAGATACCATAAACTTGTGTCAGCAGACGTTCCAGATGAGTCTGATACATGCCGGGCAGCTCTCCACTGAAACATTTCTTCATTTGTCTTAGGTAGATCTATGTAATAATTTACTGCCTTTTGATTCAAAATACCCCACACTTACCAGTGATCCAGAAAGGAAAATGGACCAGTTGTGGTTCATTTATACTACACTACAATTAAATTAACCTGTCATCTATGTGGATTGATATCAGAAGGATATTGATATGGAATGCAAAGAAATTTGCAACATAAATGCCACTTATATAAATACACAGTAAATACTCAGTATAATATGCTATTTACATGTACAGTGGGAAATGAGAGTAGACACATTCCAAATTTTTGGTAACAGTTACTTGTGGTCTAGGAATAATCAAACATGAATTAAATTTTGTCTCTAATGTTTTCTTTCTAAATCTAAAGAGATATAAAGAAAATAGAATAAACAGAAATATATTACTATTTATTAATGTGAGTTTTGAGTACATTGATGTTTATTACATTATTATCATTTTAGCATGTAATTATTATTTTAAAAAATCTTGTTAGTTATACTAAGTATCCCAGTTCATTATTACATTGCGATAATGTGAGAGACACGGGCAGGCCAGTGCATCTGGAGGATGGTTGAAGCAGACCAGTTTCTTCATAAGGAAATGTAAAACTCTGAAGTGTTTTCTCCTTTGAGGTTCAGTGCATGTGAAGAAATAGAAGTTAAACTGTAACTTTAACTTTTCATAATATTTATATCTGTTCACTTTAAGGATGATTTAAGGCTGCAGATGGAAGCCCAGCGGATTTGCCTTTCCCTTGTTTACTCAGCTCACGCAGATGAGGTGCGTGAATATATGGAGAAGCAAAGAGACGAAGCTCTTTGTAGCCTCAGAGACGAGCTTGTTTCTGCTCAAGAGAAAAAGATGGACGAGCTTCAAAAAATGCACCAGTGCCAGCTGCAGGCTCTTCAGACACAAGAAACAGGTAAACAGCTTCTGACCATGACCATGACACAAGTAAGCAGTCTGTAACTCTGTCCTTGTCTCCGGCCCGTGGGGTAAGATAGCTTTCCATGCCATACCTGGACTTCCTAGCATTGATGTACCCAAGAAAGCAAAAATCACCGCCTCGTTTTCACATGGAAGTATAATCTAGTCAGGAAGTGCCTGGAATGTCAAGTGACAAGACTGACAACTTGTAAACCCTGCTTTACCGTACATGCTGAATCACCACTATAGAAACATTAGCACATCTGTCTAGGGCATATCCTAATGATTGGTGGCATTGTAATTTGAAGTATACCAGACTAAATCCAGTTAATCCAGGATGAACACAAAGAGTGGGAGAGAAAGGCGAGAAGTTTAGTGTTTCCTGTGACAGTGAGGCAGGAGCATTTGGGTCAAAGTTTGGGGATCCATTTTGAAGAACTGGAAGTTCAAAGTTGCATAAGAAAGTAGTGGGAGATGCGCTACAGAGTGGGAAGTGCCTGGTTAGAACCCTTTGGTGCAGAGTGGGAAGTGCCTGGTTAGAACCCTGTGTCTTGAGTAAAGCATGCTTAAGCTTCCTCCTACTGATCGGACAGACCTACGGCAGGACTGTTAAATAGAGGAAGCAACAGTGATATTTTTATTTAAGATGACACCAGTGTGATTAACTGGGAAAAATGAAATAATTGATGGAAAGATCAGTTAAACAACCTTAGCCATAATCACAATAAAATGTTGAGCTAAATATCCTTGAGAGTGGACAGGAAATGTGAGTGGAGTTTAACAGTGAAAACTGCTTGCGATTCTGGCAGTCTATAGCAGCAGTAAGGGTGAGAGGGGTGAGATTGACCTTTAAGTTTCTTACCTATGTAACCGCATTAAGGTGATTTCACTTAAAAAGGGGAGCAGACCATAGACAAATAAGAAAGCCAGTTTAGAACTTACTAAGTTAAGTATATGTGCTAACTAGGAAAAGAAATAGTACTAATGAGTTGGAAGAGGAAGTCTAAAACCCAGGGCAGACTTTTAGGCTGGAAATAAGAAATAGAATCACCGTGGAAGAAGACCAGAGGCCCCCAGGCCAAGAACGGAGTGACATCTGGAGATGGAGGGTAAGCAGGAAACCTTGATGGCACTGTGGAAAGTACACTGTAGAAGTCACAGTGGAAGGTGGAGCCTGTTGTGGGCTAGCTGCAGTTAAGGGCTTAGTAATTATTTCCCTCTGGCCTCCTGTCACTTAGCTGCCTTTGGCTCCCATATTTACCGTAAGGAATGAGATACTTCTTAAGGTTCTAGCTGAATTGCTCTGTTGAAAAAATGTAAACTTTTAAGTCATTTAAAGAATGATGCCAGGTTTTTATTTCAAGAGTTCTTTGGGTTTTTTGTTTTGTTTTTAATTCAGTAAGATTTTACTTGTATTTGCACACGTTGTTTGTACTGATACTGTCTTCAGAGAACCTACCCAGTGTTTTCTGTTGACGGCTGGTTGTTCTCTTAGGCGGTGATAAAACAGTTCAGTGAGTAGCTAAAAGTGTTTCTGAAGAGTGAGAAGAGAATGGAAAACATTTTTAAATTTTTATTTTAATAATTAACTTAATTTTGTGGCTCTAGGGCTGAAACCCAGGGCTTGCACATGCTGGTCAAAGTACCCAACCACTGAACTGTGTCCCTGTGCAAAAAAGTAAAGACTCAATTGTGGAAGTTTTATCTGAGTTTTGCAATGGTGTACTTAATGAATAAGTATCTAGATGTACTTCTTGTGCTACGGTGTAGGTCACTGCTCTATACCCTTGTATAGAATAGAAATTGCAAATCTTAGAAATTTATTGAGGCAGTTAAATTACATAATGGAAAATAAATTTGGAAGAAATTAAAATGTGTCTTATTTTGGGGAAGCTTCTAGTTGAAACAGTTAAATAGGACAGGATTGCTTCCACATGTACAGTGAATGGCTCACACGTGGCATGTTTCCTGCTAGGCGGTCATAAAGAGCCTTTGCCTGTGCTCATTGGACGACTTGAGAAGGCAGTGTCTGAGGAGTGCTGTTCTATTTCAGAGGTAAAATGGTCCTTTAAAAGGGGTTTTAGCTGGGCAGTGGTGGCGCAGGCCTTTAATCCCAGCACTTGAGAGGCAGAGACATGCGGATCTCTTTGAGGTTCGAGACCAGCTTAGTCTACAAGACCTAGTTCCAGGACAGGCTCCAAAGCAACAGAAAAGCCCTGTCTCATAAAACCGGAAAAGAAAAAGAAAAAAAAAAAAAAAAGAATGGGGAAGGAGGGTTTGGACAAGAACTGTCAAAGTCTAAATTGCTCCTGATTTAATAAGCAGAATCATCCACCCATGTTTTCCTGAATCTTATATGTAGAATTTTACTTAGAAAGTATTCCTGAGTACTAAGCTTTAAATGAACATTTGACTTTTTACCGATAGCCAGTTTGGAACAAAAGGAATTAGTGCTAAGGATGTGATCAGAGCTTGCCTGTTACATTTAAGATCTTGGATTCAATCTCTGTCAGCACAGAAAAATAACAAAAAAATTTATATACCTCCAGCCTAGCAGATAGCATAAGCATTGCTCCTCTCAGAGAGGCGCCAGTTAACCCTTCTGGGACTCAGTTGGTTCATTAAGGATGCCATGGGGTCAGTGCTACCATTGTGACTGTGCTGGAAATACGCTCAACCACTGACAGTGTGGTTTAACTTTTAAACTTGCAAGAGATAGCAGCAGTAAACTATTTGGTTTTAAAATCTTTTAAATCATTGGTGCTTATTTCCAATTGTATGAAAGACAAAGGGAGAACTAACTTGGATGACTTATCAAGTCACAGAACATGAAATCGTATTTTAAATTCTAATGTATTATTAGTTGTTCTAGAGAACATTGTGCTGAATATTTTTAACTTTGTGTGTGTGTACAGACCACCAAGCACACTTGCGTATCATAGAAAGGACACTAGCACAGTCTATTCCTTGATATATACTCATTTTGATGGGTTTGGCAGACCTCTGTAATTGTCATTTTGAACTTCTCACCTTGTGATGGTTGTTCAAGGATACTTGACATAGTATGAGATGTTTTCAAGGTAGAGAGTAGGAGCCATGGTAGGGAGTGAACACTTACACTTCATGATATATTCCAGTGTTAAAAAGAAACAGAAAAAAAGCACATTATTTTGTATAATTAAGATTATCAATCTCTTCCTGATAAAAGAATAATTTCATGTCAAAGAGAAATGTGGTTTTTCTGCAGATTGATTTCACATGTGGAGGAAGAGGGAATTAAGATTCCATTCATACTATTTTGACCTTTTACCTTTTAGGTTAATAATGTTTTATAATATTTAGAAGAAATCAAAGTTTTAATTTAAAATATTCAATTTTCTTAACAGAGTCTGAACAGTTTTCTTGATGAACACTGTACTCCTTTAAAATGTGAAATGAATATAGAAGAGAAAGAGAATTCTAATGTTTACAATCAAAATCGAAATCTAAAATTACAAGAGTATAGATACCAAGTTCAAGGTAAAAAGCTTACCATACTGTTAAACAGTATTTAATTTGCTCAGGTAAATTGCTTATAAACATAGCTTTAATCCTAAATTAATTATAGATGTGTTTTCTATCTTAGTGTCTTATCTTTAGGCATGAAATTTATATTTACTGTATACTTTTAGGCTTTGTAGTGTAACAATTTTACTCTGGATGATTTAAGCATTCTACTTTTTTGTTTCTTTCTCCTCTATTTCTCTATTTCCACCTATTTTCTAATTCTTTCTTTTAATGATTCTAACTGTAGATGCTTATAAAATCTTTAAAAAATTACTGAGTTTACTAAGTTTAAATTTATGTTTTATAACTTTCAAAATGAATAACAAAACAGTTGAGAAGTGAGATACATTAGGAAATACCCTTTGCCAGGTGTTGTGGTGCAAGCCTTATTCTCAATACTCATGCTCAAGAGACAGAGGCAGGTGGGTCTCTGGGATTCCTCGGCCACTTGGGTCTGCTTAGCAGTTTCAGACCAACCAGGGCTAAAGAAGGAAAGAAATAACTTTCTTCATATTACATCTTGAAATTCTTGGTGTTCCTTTACAGATGTATGTTCCCAGTATATTTGTATAGGTAATAAGCAACCCACTAAAAAATAGTTACAGAAACTAATGTATCTTGGGATGAAGTTTTCAAGTTAATGTTATACCACTTATTTCACAGTAATAATTTTAAAAATTTTTTTATTACTTGATATATGAGTTTTATTGCTACCAGATTTTTTTCACTAAACTTGTAAGTAGGTAAACCATACTTTTTTAAAAAGACAAACTTGTATTGTGAAGTAAAATTATTATAATTGTTTTTCCCCAGATTTTCAAGGTCACGTGCAAACCCATCTCAGTAAATTGTCAGATGAATACAGCAAGCTCGTGGCACTGCAGACGCGGTTAAGCAAGGTCTGTGGGATAGAACATAAGGAGTTTGCATTTGTTTTATTGCCCACTGTTCTGTCAGTCAAGAAGATCTAAAATAAGTGGACATGGGAAAGGATACTAGAAATACTAACCATTTATATGTTTGTGTTAGAGCATTTATATCAGGGAGCCGAAGCAATTTCCAGAAATTGAATGCTATGTAACTCTCTGAGATGGTTTTTTAAGTCATGATGAAATGTATATGAATGTTAAATGTTAAGTAAATGAAACAATTGTATTTCATTGTTTAAATGTCTTTCCTTTTATTGTTTACTGGAGTTTGAACCAAGGCACACTGTAGGACAGCAGTCTATATTGTCAACCTGTTACATGTAATATTTTTTAAGGCAATGAGTCTGTTTTTATATTTTAAAGAAGATAATTATTTTATTTTGCACATAACCAATATTATTACACATCATCCATATATATCAATTTTGTTCTGTTTTAGTTATTTTATAATGTGTTCTTAAAAATCAGATATGATATATACAACATAATATAACTTAATAGCCATATCACAAAGATACAGCACATGTTGTCAGTAATAAATGTTCCAATTTTCAAGTTAAAGGAAAAAATGACAAAAGAGACTATTTGAGATAGTTTTTGTCATTCAGTTCTGCTAAAATGCTTAGGTAAATTTTCAAGATTTTTAGTTGTATATAGGACTAGGACCCATCACAGCAAAAGGACACATGGCCAAGTTTGGTTTGGAAGGGCTTGAAAGGATGCATGGTCAAAGTCCCAAGGAAAGGAGGTGCATGTCCTCTCTCAGTAGAATCACTTGACACTGTAATTCTTCAGTGTGAGTGTAATAACATGTTCAAATTGTGTACCAACAGCGCTCATCTGAGCCTAGGAGTCCAAAGTTTTTTCTCAAGTAGTAGATAATCAACCAAAAGTGATTACACAGACCAGACCATAAAACTTCTCTGTGGAGCAATGGTAACTCAAAATTACCATTCAGGCAGGTCTGTAGTAGCACAGAAAGCTCTTTGATAGGTGTTCTAATTACTGCCAAGAGAAAAACTTATCAGCCGGTCTTTCTCAAAACTGCTCTCCAAACTCTTCTTTGCTCATTGGGTAATGAATGGTTTAACCCAGCAAGTTAGCTGTGGCTGCAGGAACACCCCAAGGCCCTCGGAATGAGGTCAGGACTGCAGAGCATCATTTTTCCAGCCAGATCAACCAAACTCACTCCTGGGCTTTGTTGCAATGCTATTCCTTTTGCCCAGTGGTACCCATCCTTCTCCATTATTTTTGATGTGTACCTGTGTCTTGTTACAGTTGGTTTAAGTGTTCCCTTCTTTTGTCATCCTCTCCTGCCTTCCTAGGCATAGACATCTTTCCCTCTGTTCCTCTGAACTTCCCTTAGCCTAGATGCCTGGTTATCCTTTTTTCTTTCATGTTTTAATGTTCTGTGTTAAGCATCTATTTGAATCACATGACTTTTTATTTTATTATACTTGTTTACTAATCTACCTCTGTCACAAAATTCCAAACTTTGAAATCAGAGAATCCTGTGTTTAGTCCTTCCTGTCAGCACAGCATTTGGATTGCACATGGTAAAGGCTCAGTCAATGTCTGTGAATGAATTGACTAGAGATAGTAAAATGTTAGTCTGTAAAGTTACGATATTATCTGATGGCTTTTTATTTTTTCCCTCTAGGAAGTACTAGGTAAGAATTCCCTTTTAGACATACTCAGGGTACTGAGGCATGTCTCAGTAAAGAACTTGTTGTACAAGAAGAGGACCTGAGTTTAATCCCTCCAAGCCCTATAAGAGGTGGCATGTCCTGTAATGCCAGTTTGGTGGGGTGGGCTGAGACAGGAGTACTCCCTGGGGCTAGCCAGCTTCCCAACCAGTCTAGCCTAAATGACAAGTTCCAAATATGCTGAGAAACTATCTGAAAAACTGAGAGACTGAAAGAGGAAAATGCTTGCTATTGACCTCTGACTTCCATGCCAATGCACCCCCATATAACATGTATATGCACAAACATGCATGTACATACACATAATCACACACATAAACATACAAGAAATGAAATAAAAAATATATTCAGGAGGTAGGCATGTAGTAGAGGATGCCTAATAGAATAGTGACCAATTAAAATAGCCTTTGGAGCATAGTTTGTATCCTGTTACTCACTGGTTTTCATAGCATCCTATATTCTGTCTGACGTTATTTAATAATCAGATAAAAAAAAACCAACTCAGGTACCCTGTGAGTCTAACATCATGCCCAGATGTTTCTGTTTTATCTAGTACAAGTATACAAGTAGGACTTGCTGTTTCTAAGATGACAGGTTTTCTCTTTGTCTTGTCTTCTCTGCCTTTACACCAGCTTACACAGGATGAAAATGACACAGAAAACGTTGATGAACGTACATCAGAAGAAACAATATTGATGAGAAAACCTGAAGATGAAACAATTGATGTAAACCTGTGCAGTGAAAGGTATAGCGTGTGTACTTGATCAGAACAGGGTCAGATGCCACTGTCAGTTCAGTAAACACATTTTATCTTGTATTTGTCTTAAATTTGTATTTTGTCTTAAAAGTTGTAATGTGTATGAAATTTTTCCGTATAAGTATACTATCGGAAGGGTTGATAATTCTTATCATTAATTAGACTAATTTTTAAAAATCTTTTGCATGCACTCCAATTTTTATTAGATGTTGATTTTGATTCCATCTAGGTGTTATTTGAATATTGAACTTGTCTTGGTTAACTTTATTTTTCATACTGCTATTTTCTATACTAAAAATCATTTCTAGTTGTGAGTTTTATGTCTTGTGTTTGTGGGGGGCTGAGATCAAAAATTGTTGCTGGGGAAGGTGAAGGAGGGGCAAAAGAACACATTGTGATTTGAAAGCAGAAAGGAAATTTGGAGGAGAAAGGGCGTCAGGGAAGGTGAGGCCATTGGGCAATCAGTGAGGTGACTCTGCTACAATGTATTTTGCTAGGAGGTGCCATAATGATATTGGATGCCTTTAATATACCTTTAAATTGATTTTTAAAAAATGAATGAGAGATGTATATAAAGTGGCTTTTCTAAGGCATTTCAATGTAATTGTGAAGTGGGCATTATTCATAAGTTATTTATGAGTAATGATCAAGAGATAGTAATGATTGGGGCTATAAACTATTGGAATTTAAACCACAGAATTTGCATGTCTGTGTAACATTTTCATTGCAAATTTCTGTAATATTGCCTAATAGAATAACAGGAAAACATAATAAAGTATGACTATTGATACATGTGATAAACAAGTTATTAGAAACATCTAGAAAAATACTGTGATCCTGTGTCTGGTAGAGAATGTGGAACTCGACTGCATTTATATAAAGGGTGAGATCACATAGGAAGCGGCCAGTGGACACATCAGGTCTAGAGGGCAGCAGTGAATTCAGTGTTACCAAACTGGCATTTTTTGATTTGGGATAAACACCAATAAAGGTTACACACAGAAGGAAGTCATTGCCAATGAAGTGTCAGGATTTTAGGTATTACACTTAACAGCTATGAGATTTTTTTATCATAAAAAAAGATGGGAGCATCAAAGATATAACTATAATATTGGGTATTGTAACATTGTTTATATTACTGAACAGTTGGAAAGGGTGAATCGCCACTGGAAGTTAACTTATAAAGCTCGTCAGTGACATCATTTGTATATGGTCAGTTTTAGATAGAGAAAATAGGAGAAAAAAAAGTAGAACAGAACAGGAAAAAAAAGAAATTGGAAAAGAAAAAAGAGAAAATAGAACAAAGAAGGCAGTATGGTCACAAATGAATGGGGAGTGAGTAATTATATTTGATGAAAGTAAATATTATGATTTTCTCCCTTTACCTTCTCCTGTATTCCTAAATGTTCATGTTGCTTGACTTTTATTATGCACACTAAGCATATGGTAAATTAATGAATGCTTGTAGAACAATGTAAAATCAAGACATATACTGAATAATCCACAAGAATAGATTAAAAACAACACATTGAAAATGACTATGTTAAGTAGGAACCTTCTGTTCCTGCCTCTGTACCTCAGTCCCACTGTAAGTGCTCATTCTGACTGTTGGTGTGTGCCTCCTAGCAGGCTTGTGTGCATTAAATATGTTTTAATAAAATTGAGATTTTATTTTTTTACAGGATAAAGTATCTTCAATAAATTTGTAAAACTAGTGCCTGCATTTGTACCTTAATATACACTATAAAACTATAAAGTTTATTTGTTGATCTACAAAACTACTCTTTTAGTTACGTTGCTTAAAGTATAAAAGTTAGACAGAAATGAGGCTTAAGTTACAGTATCTGTAAGCCTTGGCGTATCACTTTGTGTTTCCCTTTCCCAGTGTATATATGTATGCTATTAATTTTGGAAATGACTGAAACCCCTTAATGACATCAGTAACCGTCTTTTATTTATATTTAGGATCTGCATTGATTCGGTGGTATTTAAAGAGTCTGATACACAGGAAGCAGTGTTCCATGGAAACTGTCTAAATGAACATATCGCCAGCACCACAGAGGTATTGTACTTATTGTCTTTATTTTTAAACACTTAAATACCTGATTTTCTTACTCTCATTTTATGAATGTCATGACTATGTACTAAAGACAAAATTTAAAATATTTAAAGAAACTTGCCTTATTTTGATAGCATGAGAAAAACACTGAGAAAGAGAAAGTTAATGTGAGGTCTACTTGGTTTGTGGTAGTAGTGATTGCTTATCCAAATATGTTAACAATTTAATTTTGTCTTGATTTTTTCATTTGATTATAGTATAGTGATAATTGATTGTGTCATCTGTCCTGTTCCTCTCCATCCTCGGATCTCCCCAATGTGACCTTCCTATTATCAAATTGATGGTCTCTTTTTCTTTCTTATTGTAACATTACATATATATGTATCTATGACTGACTTATGCATTGGAAATCAGTTCCAGTGCCATGATCTTCTGCTGTAGGAAGCAGGACAGGCCATCTTTTGTCCAGTGTTCAGGAATTCCTGAGAACGCAGGTCGTGGTGCTGATGGATGGGTGGATCTGGCAGATGTCATACCTTCTATAACAGCTCTTTGCATAGTGCATGATTTTCCAATCTGCAGCAGAGCTCTGTTCTTCTTCTGCATTCAGAGACAATAAAGATCATTGCTCTCTCTCATTCTCTGCGGCAAAGACAGATAATAACTACATTCTGCATCCTCTTGCACTCCGTGTGAATTATTTGTTTGAAAGAAATTTACATAAGTGGGCATGGATTGTTGTTCTGTGGGTGAGATGGAGGCTGCCCCCAGGCATAGCAGGGGTATCTTTTGCAAGAAAGACAAATGGCGGGCCAAGAGGAAGAATTGAGGTGGCATTGGAAAGTGGAGATCTTTGTGCCTGCTGCCAGTGCCTCTCAAGTGCCATCTCTGAAGGGGAGGACGAGGACCCTAGCCCGCACCTAGAGGCCAAGGAGCACTGACAGTTCCAAGAAGCCCCAGGTTCCAAAGAAGCCAGAGCAAACCTGTGTGGGACCCAGAACCCATTTCCAGACCACTCTCCACCCCTGTGGACATGGCCTAGAAGTTCTGTCATGGTGGTAGATCTAAAAAACCCCCACATTTGAAGTCTAAAACTCAAAGCAAATGTGAGGTGCCTGAGGCTCAGGAAGAAAAGGTCAGTGTTGGTCTATGTTGCCAATTGCTGAGGAGCTCTGGATTCGGGGAAGGAGAAGAGGGGGAAGACAGCAAAGATGCTGTAGACCGAACATCGGGGGAGCTGGGGACACTGCAGGTGCTGACAAGCACCTTGACTTGAGTGTGTGGCTGTTTGGACTCTCCTCACTGAATACTTTTGGAACTGGGAGACAATTGGCGTTAGGAGAGCATCTTGATCATGTTGCTGTCCTGGATTGAGTGACAGAGTAGCCTATATGTGAGATGAGCATCATGGGAACACTGCTGACTATGGCCCAGAACCACTGACTTTACTTCTGTGACACACAACCAGGGCATTGTGTCTCACTGTGACCATGTAACACCACTTAAGTTCCTCCACTTCCTCCTGGCTCCAACTTTAGAGACCTGGTTTGTGACCTATGTGAATGAGTCAATAGGAAGATCATGACAGCTCTAAAGTCTTGGGCAGGATAGTTCAGTCATGGCTCAGGACTTTACAATGCCATCATTGTCTTGAACACACTAATAACACCGTCTTTATGGAGGGAGAAGGAGTAATGTTCAACAATAGGTAAGCCTACCTCAACTCCTGTACACTCAGGCCATGTGATCGACTACAGCTCTGTCCTTTCAGAGATGTGCTGGAGATGGGGCAGGGCAAGAAGCATCGCCAGCATGCTGGTCCCTGCGGCTACTGAGCCCAACATGGATAGCCTGGAGAAAAATCTAGTCAAAGGCTGGAAGCAGCAGTAGGGAGGTGACAGCACTGTGGGAGAATATGCCTACAGAACCCATTGGTCTTAATACAACCCTCTCCGCAAGCCCTCACAGGATCGCTTTAGAACAGCAAAAGAAGTAGCAGATAGAGAAGCTAGGTACCACCCTCATCCGAAGGCTGTCTTCCACACCAAGCCAAAGTGGGAGCGATGAAACTCTATGACAAGCCTGGTAAAGTTGAAGAAGATGTCCTGGATCAGGAGCACCGGGATGAATCCAGGCAGAGTCTTTAGCAGCAGCAGCAAAAGCAACAGAAGCAAGAGAAGACCAAGCCCACCTGACCATGAACTTCTGCACTCCATACTGGTGTCCTGAGCCAGAGATAGTAATGCCTGAGATGGCCCATAAGGACTTTTAGATGGCTCAGCAGGCTAAGGCACCTGCTAAAGACCTGAGTTTGATCTCCATAAAACACATAGTAGAAGAAGAAAATATAACCCCACCTGTTGAACTTTTGACTTTAACATGTCTACAGTGACATACACGTGCGCACACATAGTCACAAAATGAATAAATGTAAAACAGCACATTAAAAGAAAACTGACCCATTAAAAAAGAAATTCACGTACTTATTAAATACTTTGATGCTAAGAATGTCTTTACATTTCAGGAAATCCCTATGTTTGGTGTGCTGACAAACTTTCCTTGTATTTGTGGAAAATTGGATCATATAACTAACTACAAAGAAGAAGAAAAAATATTAACCAAGAAATGTGATCCCAACTTGACATTTAACTTAAAGGAGGCATAATCTTATTTTAAGTATGCTTAAGTTGCATTAGAATTGTTTATTATAAGTGTAAATGTCTTTCTCCCTTTTCACAGTAGCAAGTATATTTTATTAGACTTATTAGAATTGATGTTTTTAATTAAAAACAACTGAAATTTCCTTTTTGTTAAAAAGTATCCAGAAGTTTGGTAAGATGATATTTTAGAAACATTTTGAGAGTAAGAACATAACTGTAGGTGGTAATACAATTTGTATAAATGAATATGTCATGTTTTGCTTTTTTGTTCAGTGTTCTGATGGATTTGAAGGGAGACAAGAAAGAGATATAACCATGGTGATGGAGAAACAATATCAAGAACGATTGGAAGAAGAAATTGCTAAGGTAGGTGTATAGTTGATGTGGAACGTAGTCTCTGTTCCCTCTGAGCCTTCAGCAGGCAGATTTTATTGGTGGTATGTAATACATTTTGAGTCATAAGTTTCCTATATAATTTACTCATACACTGTCAGATAATCGTATCAATTAAAAATATTTAAGATTTTGCCTTTTCTGTCTCTTTCTGTCTCTCCCTATACCTCCCTCTTTCTTCCTCTTTCCCTTTCTCTCTCAATAGCGCTCTCTCTCTCTCTCTCTCCCTCCCTCCCTCCCTCCCTCCCTCCCTCCCTCCCTCTCGACAAGGTTTTACTATTTAACCCAGGCCAGCCCAAAACTCATCCTCCTCCCACCCTGCTCCCCAAATCCTGTAATTACATGTGTGCACCATCACACCTGGCACAAGAATTGGTTTTAAGTTGGTGATTCTGTGGATATTACTGGTCTTATCCATCCTGTGAAGGAGTCTGACCTTCTTTAAAATTGGTTAAAGCCGGACTGTGATGGCCACCATCCACAGCTCTGTAAACTGTTTCAGTTCTCTAACCTTTTCTTGCATTTTTAGATTTCATTTCATTTTAGGATCACTTTTCTGCTTTTTGAAAGATACTCTTTTGAAGTTATTTTTCTGATGCCCTATTGGGAATAAGCTTAAACTTTAAAATTTTGATTTTCTTTTCCCATGAAGATGGCTCTTGACTATTGAAGTTGACGGTTGTTTGATGTCAGAACTTTGGCATTAGCATTCTGATCTTCTGTGTCTCTTCTTGGCTCTGCTAAGACGGTCCTTGTCAAGGTCTGGAGGGCATGGAAAGGGAACGTCCTTGGGAACCTTTCCGTCCATTGCTCTTGCATCTTTGCAGTGGTATCTCCTGTAAATGTTCGCAGTCATTTTATGAACCATTTCCATCATTGTCTAGGAAGCCACACTAGAACTGAACAGCGGTGAGAAAGATAGTCAACTTTTCCCTCTGGCACCCATAGCTCGTTGTTTCTTTGCTTTTGTTTTGGGGCTCTCTTTTGTTGTTTGTTTGGTAGGCCCTGTGTCTTAAATCACAACTCAACAGAGATGGCTGCATTTCTAATCCTCTTCTCTCCACCTCCTGATTACTGAAACGACAGGCGTGTGACATGTTCAGTTCATGTGATCTTATGAAATGACAGGCATGTGACATATGCTCAGTTTTTTATTGATCTTATGAAATGAACTCAGGGCTTTGTTCCTGCTATGTAATCACTTGCCAGCCCGTATTAATGCTTCTTCTTCCCCTTTTTAGAATATCTATTTTTAAATTAATAATTAATAATTGATCAATTAATTTGGTTTTTTTTTTGAGACACGGTTTCTCCTTGTTGCCCTGACTCTCTTGGAACTTGCTCGGCAGACCAGGCTGACTTCACAGACATCTGACTGCCTCGAGTTCCCGAATTCTGGGATTAATGGTTTGCCCATACACCCCCAGCCTCTTTGCTGCTTTTTTAATTTACTTATAGAACATTGATTAAAATAATGTATAACAAATCTGTTCTTAATAATTCTCAAAATTGTATTTCTTAGAAATATGTTTTCTGTAGATAGTGTATGACCAAGTTATCATGTAGAGTATGATTGCATTTTTGTAGGCAATTTCTCACCTACATCTGTCCATATCTCTATGCAAATATCTGGGAAACATATTACTAATAGTTTTAACAAACTTTCTTGGAAGAAAGAAATATTAAAACTTTATTATCTAGTTTTGTGGGGTTTTTTCTTTTTTTGAGAGCAACTAAACATTTATTGATTCCTTGTGTTTCTCAGTCATTTTGTTGAGTATGTTGCATTATACAATTATTTATAATTTATGTTTTATTTATCATTTAAATATTAAATAAATGCTTAAAGGCTAAATACCATGACCAGTTTACAGGTCAAATCACTTAATAGTACCAAGTATTGATAGATCTAGTTTTGCCAACTACAATTTCAATAACTGATTTCTACATAAAGTGATCATATAGCAAATACTCCCCTAAGCATTTAACATGCACTCATTTGATCCTTAAGCAATCCTGTGTGGGAGCTACAGAGATTTTTTTTTCCATTTTATTTTTCATTTATTTTTTACTGCTTTATAAATAATACTATTCGAAATTTCCACTTCCTCCTCTCTTCCCATTTCCCTCCCGCTCCCCGATTCACCCTCCCTCCTCCCCCTCCAGTCCTAAGAGAGGGAGAGAACCCTGCCCTATGGGAGGTCCAGGGCTTAGGAAGGTGTGCATCCAAATATACTAGGATTCCAAAAAGCCAGTACACACATTTGCGACAAATCCAAGTGCTATTATCATTGGCTTCTATGTTGGCCCATATTGTCAGACACATTAGAGGGTCGAGTTTGATCACATGCTCATTCAATCCCAGTCCAGCTGGCTTTGGTGAGCTCCCATTAGATCAGGCACGCCGTTACAGTGGATGGACCAACCCCTCATGGTCCTGCTTCCTTGCTCATCTTCTCCCTCCTGCTCTTCAACTGGACCTTGGGAGCTCAGTCCAGTGCTCTGATGTGAGTATCTGTCTCTATCTCCATCTGTCGCCAGACAAAGGTTCTATGGTGATATTCAAGATAGTCATCAGTCTGACTACAGGACAAGGCCAGTTCAGGCACCCTCTCCTCTACTGCTCAAGGACATAGCTGGGCACATCCCCATGGATACCTGGAAACCCCTCTTGAGCCAAGTCTCTTGCCAACCCTAAAATGGCTCATTTAATGATGATATCTTCTTCCCTTCTCCCATATCTGCTGTTCCTCCATCTCAACCATCCCACTCCCCCAAGCTCTCCCCAGTCCTTCCCTTCTCCCTTCTTTCTATCCCTCTCCCCTTCCCCCCACCCAACCCCCATGCTCCCAACTTTTCCCAGCGATCTTGTCTGCTTCTAATTTCTAGGAGGCTCTATATATGTTTTTCTTTGGGTTGACCTTATTATTTGGCTTCTCTTGGCTTGTAAACTATAGACTCAATGTCCTTTGTTTATGGCTAGAGTCCACTGATGAGTGAATACATACCATATTCATCTTTATGGGTCTGGGTTATCTCACTCAGGATAGTGTTTTCTATTTCCATCCATTTGCATGTAAACTTCAAGATGTCATTGTTTTTTACTGCTGACTAGTACTCTAATGTGTAGATGTGCCACACTTTCTTTATCCATTCTTCCATTGAGCAGCATCTAGGTTGTTTCCAGGTTCTGGCTATTACAAATAATGCTGATATGAACATAGTTGAACAAATGCTTTTGTAGTATGATTGGGCATCTCTTGGGTATATTCCCAAGAGTGATATTGCTAAAGTAGGTTGACTCACAATTTTCTGAGAAATCTCCACACTGATTTCCAAAGTGGTTGCACAAGTTTGCACTCCCACCAACAATGGATGAGTGTTCCCCTCACTCCACATCCTCTCCAGCATAGGCTATCATTGGTGTTTTTGGTTTTAGTCATTCTGACAGGTGTAAGATGGTATCTCACAGTATTTTGATTTTCATTTCCCTGATCGCTAAGGAGGTTGAGCATGACCTTAAGTATCTTGGCCATTTGAACTTCTGTTGAGAATTCTCTGTTTAGTTCATTTTTTAATTGGGTTTTATAGAATTTTAATGTCTAGTTTCTTGAGTTCTTTATATATTTTGGAGATCAGACCTTTGTCTGATGTGGGGTTGGTGAAGATCTTCTCCCATTCAGTAGATGGCCTTTTTGTATTAGTGACTGTGTCCTTTGCTTACAGAAGCTTCTCGGTTTCAGTTTTATTGTTGCTCTTATTGTCTGTGCAACTGGGGTTATATGTAGTAAGTAGTTTCCTGTGTCCATGTATTTCAGGCTTCTTCCCATTTTCTCTTCCATCAGATTCAGTGTGGTCAGATTTATATTGAGGTCTTTAAGCCCTTTGAGCTTGAGTTTTGTCCATGGTGATAGGTATGGATCCATTTTCATTCTTCTACAGGTTGACATCCAGTTATGCCAGCACCATTTGTTAAAGATGCTTTCTTTCTTCCATTGTATAGTTTTAGCTCCTTTGTCAAGAATCAGGTGCTCATAGGTTTGTGGCTTAATATCCGGGTCTTTTATTTGATTCCATTGGTCAACGTCTTTGTTTTTATGCCAATACCAAGCTGTTTTCATTACTGTAGCTCTGTACTAGAGTTTGAAGTCAGGGATGCCTCCAGAAGTTCCTTTATTGTATAGGGTTGTTTTGGCTATCCTGGGTTTTTTGTTTTTCCATATAAAGTTGATTATTGTTCTCTCAAGGTCTGTGAAGAATTTTGGTGGGATTTTGATGGGGATTGCATTGAATCTATAGATTGCCTTTGGTAGAATTGCCATTTTTATTATGTTGAACCCACGCATCCAAGATCATGGGAGGTCCTTTCATTTTCTAATATCCTCTTCAATTTCTTTCTTCAAAGCCTCAAAGTTCTTGACAAATAGATCTTTTACTTCCTTGGTTAGTGTTACTCCAAGATACTTTATGCTATTCGTGGCTATCGTGAAAGGTGATGTTTCTCTGATTTCCCTCTCTACTTCTTTATCCTTTGTGTATAGGAGGGCTATTAATTTTTTTTTTGAGTTGATCTTGTATCCTGCCACATCACTGAAGGTGTTTATCAGCTGTCGGAGTTCTTTGGTAGAGTTTTTGGGGTCACTTATGTACACTATCATATCACCTGCAAATAACAAAAGTTTGACTTCAAATACTATATTGAAGAGGTATGGAGAGAGTGGACAGCCTTGTCTTGTTTCTGATTTTAGTGGAATGGCTTTGACTTTCTCTCCATTTAATTTGATGTTAGCTGTCGGCTTGCTGTAAATAGCTTTTATTATATTTAGATATGATCCTTGTATCCCTAATCTCTCCAAGACCTTTATCATAAAGGGGTGTTGAATTTAGTCAAATGCTTTTTCAGCATCTAATGAAATGATCGTATGATTTTTTCTTCCAGTTTATTTTTATGATAGATTACATTGATAGATTTTCATGTGTTGAACCAGCCCTGCATCAAGGGGATGAAGCTTACTTGATCATAATGGATGATTTTTTTGATGTGTTCTTGGATTCGGTTTGCCAGTATTTTACTGAGAATTTTTGCATTGAAGTTCATGGGTGCGATCGGTCTGTAATTCTCTTTCTTAGTGGAGTCTTTGATTTTGGTATCAGGGTAACTGTAACTTCATAAAAAGAGTTTGGCAATGACTCTTCTGTTTCTATTATGTGAAACACGTTAAGGAGTATAATATTAGCTCGTCTTGGAAGTTGTGGTAGAATTCTGCCTTGAAACCATCTGGTCTCGGACTTTTTTTGTTTGGGAGGTTTTTGATGACAGCTTCTATTTCCTCGCTACTTGTAGGTCTGTTTAAAATGTTGACCAGGTCTTGATTTAATTTTGGTATATGGTACTTATCTAAAACAGTGTCTATTTTTTTTACATTTTCTAATTTTTGTGGCATACAGACTTTTGTAGTAAGACCTAATGATTCTCTGAATGTCCTCAGTATCTGTTGTTAGGTCCCCCCTTTTCGTTTCTGATCTTCTTATTTTGAGTGTTCTCTCTCTGCCTTTTGATTAATTTGGATAGGGGTTTGTCAATCTTGATTTTCTCAAATAACCTGCTCTTTGTTTCATTGATTCTTTGGATTGTTTTCTGTGTTTCTATTTTGTTGATTTCAGCCCCCAGTTTGATCATTAACAATCTTCTTCTCCTCCTGGGTGAGTCTGCTTCTTTTTTTTTTTTTTCTTCTAGAGCTTTCAGGTGTTCCTTTAAGTCTCTAATGTGTGCTTTCTCCGTTTTCTTTATGTGGGCACTTAGTGCTATGAACTTTCCTCTTAGCACTGCTTTCATAGTGTCCCATAGGTTTGGGTATGTTGTGTCTTCATTTTCGTTGAATTCAAGGAAGACTTTAATTTCTTTCTTTATTTCTTTCTTGATTCAGGGGTGGTTCAGTAGTTGACTGTTCAGTTTCCATGATTTTGTAGGCTTTCTGGGGGTGGTATTGTTGTTAAATTCTAACTTTACTCCATGGTGATCTGATAAGACACAGGTGTTTACTCCAATTTTTTATTTTCATTTTTATTTTTTTATTTTTGTATCTGTGAATATTTGCTTTGTTACTGAGTATGTGATGAATTTTCGAGAAGGATCCATGAGGTGCTGAGAAGAAGGTTATAGCTTTCCTGTTTGGGTGGAATGTTCTATAGATGTGTGTTAAGTCCATTTGATTCATTACATCTGTTAGTTCTCTTATTTCTCTGTTAAGTTTCTGTCTGGTTGACCTGTCCATTGGTGAGAGAGGATTGTTGAACTCTCCTACTATAAGTGTGTGGGGTTTGATGTGTACTTTGAGTTCTAGTAAAGTTTCTTTTACGTATGTGGGTGCTTTTATATTAGAGGCATAGATATTCAGGATTGAGACTTCATCTTGATGAATTGTTCCTCTTATGAGTATAAAGTGTCCTTCTCCATCTCTTCTGATTGATTTTAGTTTGAAATCAAAATTGTTATATGATTAGTATAGCCACACCCGCTTGTTTCTTAGGTCCCTTTGATTGGAAAACCTTTTCCCAACCCTTGACTCTGAGGTAATGTCTGTCTTTGAGTTTGAGGTGTGTTTCTTGTAAGCAGCACAGTGTTGGATCCTAT
Source organism: Myodes glareolus (assembly GCF_982192425.1). NCBI lineage: Eukaryota > Metazoa > Chordata > Mammalia > Rodentia > Cricetidae > Myodes > Myodes glareolus. Next base: position 15,699,734 of record NC_142052.1, read on the forward strand.
TTTCGTATCCATTCTCTTAACCTGTGCCTTTTTATAGGTGAATTGAGTCCATTAATACTAAGTGATATTAATGACCAGTGGTTGTTATCTCTGGTTTTTTTTTCTGGTAGTATTTCTGTATTTCCCTTCTTTGAGTTGTGATGGTGGAGGATTATCAGATGTCTGTGCTATTGTGTGTATTGTTGGATTTCTTGGGTTAAGGCTTTTTTTTCTAGTACTTTCTGTAAGGCTGGGTTTGTTGATACATATTGTTTAAATCTGTTTTTGTTATGAAATATCTTGTTTTCTCCATTGATGATGAAAAAAAGCTTTGCTGGGTATAGTAGTCTGGGCTTGCATCCATGGTCTCTTAGTGTCTGCAGCACATCAATCCAAGACCTTCTGGCTTTCATTGTTTCCATTGAGAAGTTGGGTGTAATTCTGATAGGTTTCCCTTTATATGTTCCTTGACCTTTTTCCTTTGCAGCGCTTAATATTCTTTCTTTATTCTGTATATTTTGTATTTTGAGTATTATATGGTGAGGGGATTTTTTTATCCATTCTATTTGGTTTTCTGTATGGTGCCTGTTCCTTCATAGGAATATCCTTTTTTAGGTTGGTAAAGTTTTCTTTTCTAATTTTGTTGAAAATATTTTCTGGGCCTTTGACCTGGAATTCTTCTCCCTCTACCCCTATTATTCTTAGGTTTGGTCTTTTCATGGTGTCCCAGATTTCCTGGATGTTTTGTGTTAAGAATTTGTTGGATTTGCTGTTTTCTTTGATAAATATTTCCATTTCCTCTATAGTATCTTCAGCGCCTGACATTTTCTATCTCTTATATTCTGTTAGTTATACTTGTCTCTGTAGTTCCTCTTCTTTTACCCAGATTTTCCATATTTAGCCATCCCTCAGTTTGTGTTTTCTTTATTACCTCCATTTCGTTCTCAAGTCTTGAGCTGTTTCCTTTACCTCTTTGATTGCTTTTTCTTGGTTTTCTTGGGTATCTTTGAGGGATTTATTAATTTCTACTAACTTTTTGTTTATCTTCTCTTCCATTTCTTCAAGAGAGTTTTTCACTTCCTGTTTAAGGGTCTCCATCGTTTTCATACTGTTATGTTTAAAGTCGATTTCTTCTACTTCTTCTGGCTTAGGGTGTTCAAGTCCTCCTGTTGCGTGTTCGCTGGACTCTGGTGTTATCATGTTGCTTTTCAGGTTGTTGGAGGAATTCTTGCATTAGCGCCTGCCCATGTCTTCCTTCAAATGGTTCCAGGAGACTCTGGGAGTCTTGGTCCAACCGTTGCTGTGACTGACTGTGTACTTAGAAGTTTTTCTAGGTCTGCCCTCTCTTAGATACCCTCAGCATTGAAGCTGGCTCCCCACACCCCGTCACCCTGAAACAGGTTGTACTGGGGGAACTAAGGACCACGCAGATGAAAAGGAGTGCTTGGGGGCAAGGTGGAATTAGGTAAAGAAAGCGAGCAGTCGGAACTTGCCCCCCTGGATGGCCATAAAAGTTTAGAGAGTTGGACAGGGTCTGCACTTTGTTCCCTGGGAACATCTGGCTGGACGGCCACTCACTCACCACTCTGGATCTAGTTTTGTGTTTTTTAACTGAACATTTCTTGCTCTTGTTTGTTAGAATCCTTTTTTACTTATTTTCTTTTAAATTTTAGGAGTTCCCTTACATTAATTACATAGACATCCCGTTCATTGTAGAATCCATCCATGACTTTATTGTAGGATTTCTAGGATTTCTTTTCACTCAAAAGCACATGACCAGGCTTTTTCTTTTTATTGTAAATGGATTTTTTTATTATGTAATTTATCTTGATTATGGTTTGCTCTCCCTCTACTCCTCCCAGCTGCTCACCACCTCCCCTTCCATCAGATCCACTCCCTTCTGTCTCTCCTTAGAAAAGAACAGGCTTCTAAGAGATAACAACCAAACATAATAAGATGTAGTAAGATAAAGCAAAAACTAACACATGAAATTGGACAGAACAAACACACAAGAAAACGAGCCCAAGAGAGGCACAATAATCAGAAAGACGCTCTGACTCACACACTCAGGAGTCCTGTAAAATACACTAAACTAGAAGCATAGTATGTAGACAGAGGACCTGCTTCAGTCTCTGTAGGTTCATGTGAGCTTTGTTCGTGTTGATTTAGAAGGGCTTTTTCTTTTATTTCTTGTGGCCTCCTCAGTACCCTCTGGCTCTTTGATCCTTTCTTCCTCCTCTTTATCATAGTTCCCTGAGCACTGAAGGGAGCGATTTGAGAGACATCTCGTTAGACCTAGTGTTTCAGTTGTCGGGCTGTGGGTCTGTATTTGTTCCCATCTGCTTCCGGAGGGAGCTTCTCTGATGACTACTGAGAAGGCGCTGGTACATGAGTACAGCAGAGTTTCTAGGAGTCGTTTTGTTGCTATCATGGTTTTTTTGGGGGGTGTTTTTTGTTTTTGGTTTTGGTTTTTGGTTTTTTTTGTAGTTGTTGTTTTGGTTTTAGATGAGCATTGTTTTGTTTTTACCCTAGGTCTCTGGGCTTTCTAGTGTCAGGCTCTTGGCTACCCAAGCAGTACTGGTTTGGGTTGAGGTTGGGCTTTTTAAAATCTATATACTCTTAAGTAATAATCTGCTTTTTCAGTTCCATCTGCTATTTAAGAATTGAATTGAGTTGAATTGATCTTTCTGTTTGTTTCCTTTATTCATTTAGGTCGTCGTGTCAATGAGCATAGCATTTGCTCAGCAGACAGAGCTCACTAGACTAGCCATGGATAAAGCAAACTCTCTACAGTCAGAACAAGCACGTGCTCCGTGTTCGCAAGAACAGCCTTTTAATGACATCAAAGCACAGGCTCAGCTTGATCCACAGAGTCTTCTGGGGGTTGACACGAATTTGAAAGAGCAATTTAAACCACTTAGCCATGAGTTAGAAGAACATAAGAAAGAAGTTCCTCTGTCTAATCGTGAGACTCTTGAAGAGGAATCCCTAAAGTTAGAGGACCAGGGGCTGACTCTTTCACAAAATCTATTTTCCAAAGATGAAGCAATCACTGTTCTACAAAGTGTAAGTATGGCTTCTGGGATATTTTTTAAAATAGACGAAGTTCATAAAAGCATATATGGTTTCTTCACTATTAATACATTATCAGTAGTGTTGTTTCAGGACAAAGGTGTGGAGTCCAGGTTGGGTAGTACTCACGTTGTTGTAGTTTATTAACGATAAAGCATATAGTTAAATGATGTTAGTCCCACAGAATGAGCAAGTCTATTCACCTCACAGACATTGTACATAGCAGTGAGGTGACTCAGTCCCCAAACCTGATACACTGAGTTTAATCCCCGAAACTCACATGGTGTATGGAGAGGACAGTTGTCCTGTGTTCATGTGCATGCGTGTATGCGTGTCCCTCCCCCCTCACACACACACACGTAGTATATGTCATGTAATAAAAGCACTGTATTGAACTTTTAAACAATACAAACCATAAGTTACAACTGTCTTAACTGTGTTTCAGTTAAAGATTGTCCTGTAATGTGGCAATATCTATGACTGAAATATTTGCTCCATTAAATATACGATTACATGTAAGGAAATAGTCACCAGTATAAGAAAATAAAACATTTTGCTGTCTAGGTCCTAATTGTCTTTTACTTCGTGTACTCACAAATAGACCTGTTTCCTCAACAGTTTGCTGTCTTAGTGGACAGAAATAAATCCTACTTTCCCTAAAATCATTTGAAGTCGAATTTATTATTAATGTTCAAGATAGTTTCTTACTGAGGAGAAGATCAATAAAGCTGCCATCTCTTTAGTTGCTGTTTTTTCAAGGATGCTCATAGATCCACAAGTAAGCGGACGTGTTTTGAGTCAGAGGGCCAATACATGGTAGTCTCTTAGGGAGTCGTTCTTGAAATGCTCTATAGCTGCTGTGTACTGTAAATTTAATAAATAAATCTCCTGTTTCATAAGTACAGTTTTAAGATTAAAAACAATCTTCATTTCCCCACACAAATCATCAAGAAGAATAATGGAGTCCTGGCTTCGTTAAAAGTAGAGGAAATACTGAATATCTTATATCTTTTATTTTTCTCCTTTACAATTATAGTTTAGGTATACTAACTTATTGATTTTTTCCCTCCTTGAAAATAACAGGTTTATGGCTGTTAAATTAATATCGTTTTTGAATTCTCACTAAAAGGAATACGAATACATCTTTAAGAACAATTTAGGCTTCATTTTATAATAAGATAAAAATTCAGGTGTCCTGTGAATTCAGTAGAAATGCTTTCATATTGATAGAAAATGTCAATAATTACGAATTTCCACAATTCGTGTGTGGCTGAACTTTTTGTTTCTACTGATAAAGATTCATGATGAAGTATCAGATATGGAGACTTCTAGACAGTTGGAAGATATGCGGCAAGAACTTGTACGCCAGTATGAAGAACACCAGCAGGCAACAGAACTGATGAGACAGGCTCACGTGCAACAGATGGAGAGACAACGAGAAGACCAGGAGCAGCTACGAGAGGAGATTAAGAGGCTCAATGAGCAGTTAGCCGAGGTTGGCTCTGAGAATCTCTTTCCTCCCCAACTAAAATAACTTTCTTTATGTAACCATTTTTAAAACTTCAAAATTGTTTTTCCAGATCTGAAAATAATTAGGACTGTTTAACAGTAGAGTTGCCCCAGTAGCCAACACTTTCTCAGCTCACAGGCATGTCCGTCTCAGTCTGTAGAGTTCATTGTCATGCCATCGTCCATAGCAAAGGACACCTCGTCAGCTTGGGCAGTCTGCGCTGAGGTGCGTGTACTGCAGCTCTCACCATAGTCAGGTTACCTCTGAGAACCCGCCCGTTAGCAGTCACAGGCGCACATCTGACTCTCTGTAATCCACCTCGCTGATCAACGTAAATCTGGGTAGCATGCTTCTGGAACTTTGTCTGGGAACCATTTCTTGGTGATTTGAAAAAATGCAGCACTCTTAACCCTTTCTCCACTAAACTTAAAAATTCTTTGATATTTGCGAGCTATATTATTACATTTAAATGCCATGATTTTTCTAGATGTTATTTTTTCAATGTATTTGCTATTTACTAAAACAAAATATTTAAAGAAATTTTCATTATTTTCACAGCATAGAAACACTGAGAAACAGAATGTAAATGTAAGTATTTTTTTCTTATTCAATATTTTACCAATTTAAATTTTGTCTTGATTTTTTCATTTGATTATAGTATAGTGATAATTGATTGTGTCATCTGTCCTGTTTCTTTCCATCCTCGGGTCTCCCCAATATCACCTTCCTATTTTCAAATTGATGGTCTCTTTATATATATATAAATATATATATATATGACTGACTTATGCATTGGAAATCAGTTCCAGTGCCATGATCTTCTGCTGTAGGAAGCAGGACAGGCCATCTTTTGTCCAGTGTTCAGGAATTCCTGAGAACGCAGGTCGTGGTGCTGATGGATGGGTGGATCTGGCAGATGTCATACCTTCTATAACAGCTCTTTGCATAGTGCATGATTTTCCAATCTGCAGCAGAGCTCTGTTCTTCTTCTGCATTCAGAGACAATAAAGATCATTGCTCTCTCTCATTCTCTGCGGCAAAGACAGATAATAACTACATTCTGCATCCTCTTGCACTCCGTGTGAATTATTTGTTTGAAAGAAATTTACATAAGTGGGCATGGATTGTTGTTCTGTGGGTGAGATGGAGGCTGCCCCCAGGCATAGCAGGGGTATCTTTTGCAAGAAAGACAAATGGCGGGCCAAGAGGAAGAATTGAGGTGGCATTGGAAAGTGGAGATCTTTGTGCCTGCTGCCAGTGCCTCTCAAGTGCCATCTCTGAAGGGGAGGACGAGGACCCTAGCCCGCACCTAGAGGCCAAGGAGCACTGACAGTTCCAAGAAGCCCCAGGTTCCAAAGAAGCCAGAGCAAACCTGTGTGGGACCCAGAACCCATTTCCAGACCACTCTCCACCCCTGTGGACATGGCCTAGAAGTTCTGTCATGGTGGTAGATCTAAAAAACCCCCACATTTGAAGTCTAAAACTCAAAGCAAATGTGAGGTGCCTGAGGCTCAGGAAGAAAAGGTCAGTGTTGGTCTATGTTGCCAATTGCTGAGGAGCTCTGGATTCGGGGAAGGAGAAGAGGGGGAAGACAGCAAAGATGCTGTAGACCGAACATCGGGGGAGCTGGGGACACTGCAGGTGCTGACAAGCACCTTGACTTGAGTGTGTGGCTGTTTGGACTCTCCTCACTGAATACTTTTGGAACTGGGAGACAACTGGCGTTAGGAGAGCATCTTGATCATGTTGCTGTCCTGGATTGAGTGACAGAGTAGCCTATATGTGAGATGAGCATCATGGGAACACTGCTGACTATGGCCCAGAACCACTGACTTTACTTCTGTGACACACAACCAGGGCATTGTGTCTCACTGTGACCATGTAACACCACTTAAGTTCCTCCACTTCCTCCTGACTCCAGCTTTAGAGACCTGGTTTGTGACCTATGTGAATGAGTCAATAGGAAGATCATGACAGCTCTAAAGTCTTGGGCAGGACAGCAACAGAAGCAAGAGAAGACCAAGCCCACCTGACCATGAACTTCTGCACTCCATACTGGTGTCCTGAGCCAGAGACAACAGTGCTTGAGATGACCCATAAGGACTTTTAAATGGCTCAGCAGGCTAAGGCACCTGCTGAAGACCTGAGTTTGATCTCCATAAAACACATAGTAGAAGAAAATATAACCCCACCTGTTGAACTTTTGACTTTAACATGTCTACAGTGACATACACGTGCGCACACATAGTCACAAAACGAATAAATGTAAAACAGCACATTAAAAGAAAACTGACCCATTAAAAAAGAAATTCACGTACTTATTAAATACTTTGATGCTAAGAATGTCTTTACATTTCAGGAAATCCCTATGTTTGGTGTGCTGACAAACTTTCCTTGTATTTGTGGAAAATTGGATCATATAACTAACTACAAAGAAGAAGAAAAAATATTAACCAAGAAATGTGATCCCAACTTGACATTTAACTTAAAGGGGGCATAATCTTATTTTAAGTATGCTTAAGTTGCATTAGAATTGTGTATTATAAGTGTAAATGTCTTTCTCCCTTTTCACAGTAGCAAGTATATTTTATTAGACTTATTAGAATTGATGTTTTTAATTAAAAACAACTGAAATTTCCTTTTTGTTAAAAAGTATCCAGAAGTTTGGTAAGATGATATTTTAGAAACATTTTGAGAGTAAGAACATAACTGTAGGTGGTAATACAATTTGTATAAATGAATATGTCATGTTTTGCTTTTTTGTTCAGTGTTCTGATGGATTTGAAGGGAGGCAAGAAAGAGATATAACCATGGTGATGGAGAAACAATATCAAGAACGATTGGAAAAAGAAATTGCTAAGGTGGGTGTATAGTTGATGTGGAACGTAGTCTCTGTTCCCTCTGAGCCTTCAGCAGGCAGATTTTATTGGTGGTATGTAATACCTTTTGAGTCATAAGTTTCCTATATAATTTACTCATACACTGTCAGATAATCGTATCAATTAAAAATATTTAAGATTTTGCCTTTTCTGTCTCTCCCTCTCCCTCCCTCTCTCTTTCTCTTTTTCTCTGTCTATGTTCTCTCTCTAACTCTCTTGCTTGCTAACACTCTGTCTCTTTCTCTCTTTCTCTCTCTCTCTCTCTCTCTCTCTCTCTCTCTCTCTCTCTCTCTCTCTCTCTCGACAAGTTCTTACTATTTAACCCAGGCCAGCCTAAAACCCATCCTCCCACGCTGCTCCCAAATCCTGTAATTACATGTGTGCACCATCACACCTGGCAGAAGAATTGGTTTTAAGTTAGTGATTCTGTGGCTGTTACTGATCTTAGTCATCCTTATAAAAGAGTTTGACCTTCTTTAAAAGTGCTTAAAGCTTGATGGTGGTGTTGCACACCTTTAATTCCAGCACTGGGGATTCAGAGTCAGGCCTATCTCTGTGAATTAGAGGCCAGCCTGGTCTACAAGAGCTAATTATAGGCCCGGCTTCAAAGCTATAGAGAAAAGCTGTATCTAAAAACAAAAGAAATGAATGAATGAATGAATTGATTTTAAAAATTGGTTAAAGTCAGGAAAGAAGGTTGTTGATTCTCTTTATATATCTCCACTCAAGGCAGTTACAACTTGAGATGCTGAGAGAGGATTGCCACTGAGCTTGTCTCCTGGCTGAGTGAAGGAGTTTGATCAATACTGTGTTTGCTTGTCTTTGAATCTTCAGTTACTGTGCTCACAGCTCATCTTTTAGACTCAAATATTAACCACACTAGGCTACATTATAGTCCCATTTATTTTATATTTGTATTTTCTTTCAAAATGCATATATTCATTTGAATTTTAATATTAGAATCATTGAATTGTGAATTATTTGCTCATTTTTAAAAATAACTATTCCAAATAACAATCTAAGTGGTAAATATGTATTTGTAAAAGGAGAACAATTTATAAAATGTAAAGAAAATACATTAGATGCTAGTGTTAGATGACGAATCAGGAATATATTTAAGCTCTAAATGAAGACTCTTATTTATTGTGTGAGCAGAATAAATGGTTCTTGGATGTCTTGGTGAAAAGTGAGTCAAGGTTTATGAGTGTCAAGCAAGCATTGTGTGATTCTTAGAGTAATGCAAGTCTTCTCTTGTTTTTAGTACTTAGAAAGATTCTCAAATAGAATATTATATAAGGGTCTCAAAGTTAACATGAGATTTGCTATTGGATATGATATACTTCAAATCTGTGAACTTTGAAAAGTTACTTAACTTACTATTGTCAGTTTTCTCAGTGTCAAAGGAAGATAACAGCAATTCTTGTGGGGATCAAATGAGCAACTGCATATTACACACCTGCAGACTAGTTGACCTAGAAAGTTCTCAGCTGTAATCAGTTGGAAAGTGAAGATGCAGCGAACTTAGTGGATGTTGCCTAGAAGGAATCCCAAGTCTGTGCCTAGTGTTTCTTGTTCACAGTGTAGAATCCATGATTACTTTCTCATATCAGCATTTATATTTATCTTCAGTGTCAGATGATTAGATTTAGAATCATCCAGTTAGGTTGGTGAGTCAAGCCTTTGGGTGTGTCTAAGGATGTCGCCAGATATGAGTGACTGCAGAGACTCTGGATATAGTCTTATAGGCTGGAAGCCTAGACAGAGTAAGAAGTGAAAAGGAGAAAGCCAGCCCAGTGTGTGCATTGCCTGTCTCTGCTTCCATACGTGCCATGATGTAAACAACTTTTGTCACAGACTTGGCCACTGTGGTGGTCTACCCAACCAGCTAGAGTCAAGCAATACTGAACTTAACTCTCTGAAATTAAGCGTTCAAAGACCTGATTCCTTCTTCATTTTGTCTCTGTCAGGTCTATTAGTCACAGGTCTCCTATTAGGACAGGAAGAGCTGGCTAATACACCTGGACAGTTTCTTCTGAAGTATTTTGTATTTTGTTTTTAAATTTGCTGTGTATGTTGAATGTGGTGGAGGTGAGGCATGCTGGGCGACTACTGAGCTACACCCCAGCTCTGTAAATTGTTCCAGTTCTCTAATTCTCTAACCTTTTCTTGCATTTTTAGCTTTCGTTTCATTTTAGGATCACTTTTCTGCTTTTTGAAAGATACTCTTTTGAAGTTATTTTTCTGATGCCCTATTGGGAATAAGCTTAAACTTTAAAATTTTGATTTTCTTTTCCCATGAAGATGGCTCTTGACTATTGAAGTTGACGGTTGTTTGATGTCAGAACTTTGGCATTAGCATTCTGATCTTCTGTGTCTCTTCTTGGCTCTGCTAAGACGGTCCTTGTCAAGGTCTGGAGGGCATGGAAAGGGAACGTCCTTGGGAACCTTTCCGTCCATTGCTCTTGCATCTTTGCAGTGGTATCTCCTGCAAAGATGTTCGCAGTCATTTTATGAACCATTTCCATCATTGTCTAGGAAGCCACACTAGAACTGAACAGCGGTGAGAAAGATAGTCAACTTTTCCCTCTGGCACCCATAGCTCGTTGTTTCTTTGCTTTTGTTTTGGGGCTCTCTTTTGTTGTTTGTTTGGTAGGCCCTGTGTCTTAAATCACAACTCAACAGAGATGGCTGCATTTCTAATCCTCTTCTCTCCACCTCCTGATTACTGAAATGACAGGCGTGTGACTTATGCTCTGTTCATGTGATCTTATGAAACGACAGGCATGTGACATGTTCAGTTCATGTGATCTTATGAAACGACGAGCATGTGACACATGTTCAGTTCATGTGATCTTATGAAATGACAAGCATGTGACACATGTTCAGTTCATGTGATCTCATGAAATGACAGGCGTGTGTCATATACTCAGTTCATGTGATCTTATGAAATAATAGGCGTGTGTCATATGCTCAGTTCATGTGATCTTATGAAACGACAGGCATGTGACACATGCTCTGTTCATGTGATCTTATGAAATGACAGGCGTGTGCCATATGCTCAGTTCTTGTGATCTTATGAAACGACAGGCATGTGACACATGCTCTGTTCATGTGATCTTATGAAACGACAGGCATGTGACACATGCTCTGTTCATGTGATCTTTTGAAACGATAGGCGTGTGTCATATGCTCAGTTCATGTGATCTTATGAAACGACGGGCATGTGACATATGCTCTGTTCATGTGATCTTATGAAATGACAGGCCTGTAACATACACAGTTCTTTATGAGATTTTATGAAATGAAATGAGCCCAGGGTTTCGATCCTGGGTAAACACTTGCCAGCCCATATTGTTGCTTCTTTTTTCTGTTTTTAGAAAATATATTTTTAAATTACTAATTAATAATTGATGAATCAATTTTTTTGAGACATCGTTTCTCCATGTAGCCCTGCCTGTTCTGGAACTTGCTCTGTAGACCTGGCTGGCTTCAGACTCACAGAGATCTGGCTGCCTTTCCCTTCTGTGTGGTGGGATTAAAGGTGTGTAAGCCATCACCCAGCCTCTTGACTTCTTTTTTACATTTATAAATTTTGCTTTCTGTGTTCTATTCTTAGTGTGGAGAAAGACTTCCGCCAGATTCAATTCAGAGGATTAAAGCAAAAGCACTTTGAAAGTCTTGATCATTAGTTAGAAAATGTTGCCAATGTTTTGCTGCATTGTATTATTCTTATTTTTATTTATTTCTTTTGCTTTTACATTTCGATAGAACCACAGTTTCCTCTCCCTCCCCTCCTCCCAGTCCTCCGCCCCCCACCCTGCACCCATCCTCTCTTCAGAATAGGGTAGGCCCCCGTGGATATCTACCAGCCATGCGTGTCAAGTTGCAGTGAGACTGGGCTCCTTCTACTAATGCTGGATGAGGCAACCCAGTAGGAGGACATGGTCTCAAAAGCAGGCAACAGAGTTGGAGACAGGTTCTGCTTTCACTGTTAGGAGTCTCACAAGATGACGAAGCTACACAACTGTAGACATATATTCAGCAAGCCTATGTCAGTCCCATGCAGGCACCCTGGTTCTTGGTTCAATCTCTGTGAACTCCTTTGAGCCCTCGTAGTTGATTCTGTGGGTTGTCTTGGCAGTGTCCTTCACTCCTCTAGCTCCTACAATCCTGTATCCTCATCTTTCACAGAATTCCCAAGCTCTGCCCAGTGATTGACTGTGTGTCTCTGCATCTGCTTCCATTGTAGCTAGGTGAAGTGTCTGTGATGACCATTGGGCCAGGCACCCATTATGAGTATAGTGGGTGTAGCCAACCGTCGACTGGTCTAGCTTGAGACCAGACCATGAGAGGAAGCTCACCCCTGATGCTGTCTGGAGTGCCAGAACTAGAGGCAGGCTGGCCCAGAGACCTAGGCTAAACCAAATACTGCTGACCAAAAAACAAAAAAAGAAAAAAAAAGGAAAAAGTATTATTTAACTAATCCTTTTCTCTTTTCACATCTTATTGTAATGGCATATGTTCCAGAGGACTGCCTAGAACATCACTAAATTCTTTTATTCTTGGGGAACATAGCCACCTAAAGGGCTATTTTGGTAGGTGAAGGAGTCATGGGATTGTTGGGACAGAAGCAGCATAATGTGTGTTTAAAGGGCTTGTTCTATCTGTAGTTGAACATATTTGATTCAAATCACTAATCTAATATTGATTAGATGTGACCTTGATATTGTCTGTGATCTTTGTACTCAAATTTTTCTGGGCGAGTGGTTGGGTACCAAAATATTCTTCAAGTGAGTAATAGAGTTTGACTTCTAGACAGGTCTATTCAGATATGAAAATCATGGGAAGGTGTGATGTTACCTCTCAGCAGAGGAGCTGAAGATTGCAGAGCTCAAACCCACCTTCCTTCATCTATTTGCTTTGTGTTTTAGGGTCACATCATGTACTCATTTTGTGTTCTCATTTCTTTCTTAGTTTCCCCACTCATTATATTGGAACATTAGCAGTGTCTACCTTATATGTTATAATGAACACTGAATGAAATAATACAGGTTTTTAAGAACTGATTGAAGGTATTTCTGTTGTTCGTGGTGGAGCTATTACAGCATTATTTCTATCAAAACACAGCTCTCACCTCAGGAGAACACAGCATATGGAAAGGCATAGGTTAGTTAGAATCAAGTTCAAGTCAGATTAAATCACAGTTTAATCTGTATGGGCTAGACCACAGTTTTCGAAAGCTAAAAGTCAGACTCCAGGCATAATCTCACCCTGAGTTCATGACAGCCAGCTGTTCTAACTGCAAATGCTCTGTGGGCTTAGAACTTGATATAAAACTATTGACACATTTGGTTCTGAAAGACTTAAGGCCTTGTTAGAATTCGGATGTACCTGTGCTTGGGGGAAATAGACAGTGATTCAGGGTCATAATTGTAGTGGAAAGTCAGAACCATGTATGTAATTAATCCTCCTTACCATTCTGTAGAGCCAGGTAGCCCGCTGACAGAAGTTTCTTGCAGGGTAGTAAGAAAGGATGTGGATGATAATATAATTACAAAGACTCCATCATACCGCAGCGTAAAATAACATAATGGAACCATGTCAGATGCAGTGGTATTCTCTGTAATCCCAAAGCTGTGGATGACTAAGGCAGAAGGATTACTGGTTCATGGCCAGTTAGTGCTACAAAGTAGGTCTCAGAGGTATATAGCATTTCAAATAGTGAAGACCAATCTTTAAATATTTACCAATAGACATTAATTTAAATAATGTATAACAAATCTGTTCTTGACCTAGAAATGTGTTTTCTCAGGCTAGGCTATGACCAGATTGTAATGTAGAGTATGATTACATTTTTGTAGGCAATTTCTCACCAGCATCTGTCCATGTCCCTATGCAAAGAGAAAGAAAAAAGCTGGAAAAATATTTACTGAAATTTATAGCAAACTTTCTTGGAAGAAAGGAATATTAAAACTTTATTATCTAATTTTGTGTTTTTTAACTGAACATTTCTTGCTCTTGTTTGTTAGAATCCTTTTTTACTTATTTTCTTTTAAATTTTAGGAGTTCCCTTACGTTAATTACGTAGACATCCCGTTCATTGTAGAATCCATCCATGACTTTATTGTAGGATTTCTTTTCACTCAAAAGCACAAGGCCAGGCTTTTTCTTTTTATTGTAAATGGATTTTTTTATTATATAATTTATCTTGATTATGGTTTGCTCTCCCTCTACTCCTCCCAGCTGCTCACCACCTCCCCTTCCATCAGATCTACTCCCTTCTGTCTCTCCTTAGAAAAGAACAGGCTTCTAAGAGATAACAACCAAACATAATAAGATGTGGTAAGATAAAGCAAAAACTAACACATGAAATTGGACAGAACAAACACACAAGAAAACGAGGCCAAGAGAGGTACAATAATCAGAAAGACGCTCTCACTCACACACTCAGGAGTCCTGTAAAATACACTAAACTAGAAGCATAGTATGTAGACAGAGGACCTGCTTCAGTCTCTGTAGGTTCATGTGAGCTTTGTTCGTGTTGATTTAGAAGGGCTTTTTCTTTTATTTCTTGTGGCCTCCTCAGTACCCTCTGACTCTTTGATCCTTTCTTCCTCCTCTTTATCATAGTTCCCTGAGCACTGAAGGGAGCGATTTGAGAGACATCTCGTTAGACCTAGTGTTTCAGTTGTCGGGCTGTGGGTCTGTATTTGTTCCCTTCTGCTTCCGGAGGGAGCTTCTCTGATGACTACTGAGAAGGCGCTGGTACTTGAGTACAGCAGAGTTTCTAGGAGTCGTTTTGTTGCTATCATGGTTTTTTGGGGGGGTGTTTTTTGGTTTTGGTTTTGGTTTTTGGTTTTTTTTTGTAGTTGTTGTTTTGGTTTTAGATGAGCATTGTTTTGTTTTTACCCTAGGTCTCTGGGCTTTCTAGTCTCAGGCTCTTGGCTACCCAAGCAGTACTGGTTTGGGTTGAGGTTGGGCTTTTTAAAATCTATATACTCTTAAGTAATAATCTGCTTTTTCAGTTCCATCTGCTGTTTAAGAATTGAATTGAGTTGAATTGATCTTTCTGTTTGTTTCCTTTATTCATTTAGGTCGTCGTGTCAATGAGCATAGCATTTGCTCAGCAGACAGAGCTCACTAGACTAGCCATGGATAAAGCAAACTCTCTACAGTCAGAACAAGCACGTGCTCCGTGTTCGCAAGAACAGCCTTTTAATGACATCAAAGCACAGGCTCAGCTTGATCCACAGAGTCTTCTGGGGGTTGACACGAATTTGAAAGAGCAATTTAAACCACTTAGCCATGAGTTAGAAGAACATAAGAAAGAAGTTCCTCTGTCTAATCGTGAGACTCTTGAAGAGGAATCCCTAAAGTTAGAGGACCAGGGGCTGACTCTTTCACAAAATCTATTTTCCAAAGATGAAGCAATCACTGTTCTACAAAGTGTAAGTATGGCTTCTGGGATATTTTTTAAAATAGACGAAGTTCATAAAAGCATATATGGTTTCTTCACTATTAATACATTATCAGTAGTGTTGTTTCAGGACAAAGGTGTGGAGTCCAGGTTGGGTAGTACTCACGTTGTTGTAGTTTATTAACGATAAAGCATATAGTTAAATGATGTTAGTCCCACAGAATGAGCAAGTCTATTCACCTCACAGACATTGTACATAGCAGTGAGGTGACTCAGTCCCCAAACCTGATACACTGAGTTTAATCCCCGAAACTCACATGGTGTATGGAGAGGACAGTTGTCCTGTGTTCATGTGCATGCGTGTATGCGTGTCCCTCCCCCCTCACACACACACACGTAGTATATGTCATGTAATAAAAGCACTGTATTGAACTTTTAAACAATACAAACCATAAGTTACAACTGTCTTAACTGTGTTTCAGTTAAAGATTGTCCTGTAATGTGGCAATATCTATGACTGAAATATTTGCTCCATTAAATATACATGTAAGGAAATAGTCACCAGTATAAGAAAATAAAACATTTTGCTGTCTAGGTCCTAATTGTCTTTTACTTCGTGTACTCACAAATAGACCTGTTTCCTCAACAGTTTGCTGTCTTAGTGGACAGAAATAAATCCTACTTTCCCTAAAATCATTTGAAGTCGAATTTATTATTAATGTTCAAGATAGTTTCTTACTGAGGAGAAGATCAATAAAGCTGCCATCTCTTTAGTTGCTGTTTTTTCAAGGATGCTCATAGATCCACAAGTAAGCGGACGTGTTTTGAGTCAGAGGGCCAATACATGGTAGTCTCTTAGGGAGTCGTTCTTGAAATGCTCTATAGCTGCTGTGTAATGTAAATTTAATAAATAAATCTCCTGTTTCATAAGTACAGTTTTAAGATTAAAAACAATCTTCATTTCCCCACACAAAACATCAAGAAGAATAATGGAGTCCTGGCTTCATTAAAAGTAGAGGAAATATTGAATATCTTATATCTTTTATTTTTCTCCTTTACAATTATAGTTAGGTATACTAACTGATAGATTTTTCCCTCCTTGAAAATAACAGGTTTATGGTTGTTAACTAATATCGTTTTTGAATTCTTACTAAAAGGAATACGAATACATCTTTAAGAATAATTTAGGCTTCATTTTATAATAAGATAAAAATTTAGGTGTCCTGTGAATTCAGTAGAAATGCTTTCATATTGATAGAAAATGTCAATAGTGGCGAATTTCCACAATTCGTGTGTGGCTGAACTTTTTGTTTCTACTGATAAAGATTCATGATGAAGTATCAGATATGGAGACTTCTAGACAGTTGGAAGATATGCGGCAAGAACTTGTACGCCAGTATGAAGAACACCAGCAGGCAACAGAACTGATGAGACAGGCTCACGTGCAACAGATGGAGAGACAACGAGAAGACCAGGAGCAGCTACGAGAGGAGATTAAGAGGCTCAATGAGCAGTTAGCCGAGGTTGGCTCTGAGAATCCCTTTCCTCCCCAACTAAGATAACTTTCTTTATGTAACCGTTTTTAAAACTTCAAAATTGTTTTTCCAGATCTGAAAATAATTAGGACTGTTTAACAGTAGAGTTGCCCCAGTAGCCAACACTTTCTCAGCTCACAGGCATGTCCGACTCAGTCTGTAGAGTTCATTGTCATGCCATCGTCCATAGCAAAGGACACCTCGTCAGCTTGGGCAGTCTGCGCTGAGGTGCGTGTAGTGCGGCTCTCACCATAGTCAGGTTACCTCTGAGAACCCGCCCGTTAGCAGTCACAGGCGCACATCTGACTCTCTGTAATCCACCTCGCTGATCAACGTAAATCTGGGTAGCATGCTTCTGGAACTTTGTCTGGGAACCATTTCTTGGTGATTTGAAAAAATGCAGCACTCTTAACCCTTTCTCGACTGAACTTAAAATTTCTTTGGTATTTGGAAGCTATATTCTTACTGGTTGCTATATAAAATATACTTGCAAAATCATTGCAGAAAAGCTATTATGAAAGTACTAAATTAAATTTTGAAAACTAAAAGTTAAAGTAGAGAATCTTTTACTTGAATTCCTTCATAAATAAAATATTGACAAATTTGAGGTTAGAACATAAAATATCAATCTTTTGCAAAATCAGTTTTGCTTTTCTTCATTGTATTTTGTGAATTCAGATTTCTGAATTTTTCAATGCAAATTTGATATAAAAGTATTTAAGTATACTGTGTAATTACTTTATATTATATATCATATAATATATAATAACTATCATTTATATAATGACTTTATAAAAATATTTTATAAATTCATGACTTTTATATGTTTTAATTAACTTTTGTAAAGTTTCAAAGTTTGCATTGAATTTTATATTTGCCTCTATGCCTCTTATAATGTCGTTGAATCATTGTTTAAACAAAGGCCTATTGGTTTTAAGGGCTTGAATGAAATCTGCTAATTGTTTCTGCTCTTGTCCTCTCGCCACCAAAATTTGCTTACAACCTTTTCTCTTATTTAGAGCTCTTCACTCTATATTGACAGTGTGGTATCAGAAAGAGAAAGAGTGCTCTTAGAGGAGCTGGACGCACTAAAGCAGCTGTCTCTAGCTGGAAGAGAGGAGCTGTGTTGTGAGCTGCGTGACAGCAGCACTCAAACACAGGTAGTGTGGACTTTGGCTCTTCCTAGGAGCAGTGGATCGACTATGCAGTAGGATTTGTTTGTCTTCCTTTTTGTTGTGAGATAACATTTTTTATGGGCATTGAGCTTAATGT
Organism: Myodes glareolus; assembly: GCF_982192425.1. NCBI lineage: Eukaryota > Metazoa > Chordata > Mammalia > Rodentia > Cricetidae > Myodes > Myodes glareolus. The sequence continues at coordinate 15,717,398 of NC_142052.1, forward strand.
GTTTGTGATTATACCCTTGGAAGGAAGATCACATTCCTTGTCCTGGTAATTTGATTCTGGTATTGCAATAGCTGCACCATGGAGTAGCTAACAAATTTCACTGTCAAATGCATTCACAACATGCATTCCTTCAGACTCATCCCATTCTTCTCATCTGTTTGTTAGACTATTTTATCTTTTCTTGGTAATGCTAATCTCTACATACCGTAGAGTTAAATATTATTTCAAGCAGTGTCTGACGTCATGCACAGACCTTTGCTCCGTCTCATACCAGTATACAAGTAGGACTTGCTGTTTCTAAGATGACAGGTTTTCTCTTTGTCTTGTCTTCTCTGCCTTTACACCAGCTTACACAGGATGAAAATGACACAGAAAACGTTGATGAACGTACATCAGAAGAAACAATATTGATGAGAAAACCTGAAGATGCAGAAATTGATGTAAACCTGTGCAATGAAAGGTATAGAGTGTGTACTTGATCAGAACAGGGTCAAATGTTGTTTTCTTTTCAGTAAACACATTTTATCTTGTATTTGTCTTAAATTTGTATTTTGTATTTTGTCTTAAAAGTTGTAATGTGTATGAAAATTTTCCGTATAAGTATACTATAGAAAGGGTTGATAATTCTTATCATTAAATGGACTAATTTTTATGCATGCACCACTACACTTATTAGATATTTACCTTAATTCCATCTAGGTGTTATTTGAATATTGGATTTGTCTTGATTAGCTTTATTTTTCTTAATGCTATTTACTATACTGAAAATCATTTCTTGTGAGTTTTATACCTTGTTTATTTCATTAAGAACATTCATTTCATAGTCAAATAAATTCAGTTGAGAGAACAATAGATTAAATATTTCACATTTGAATTATTTTTTTTATTTTATGTATACACATAACATACATTTTTTAGAGGAGTAGATCTTCCAGTGGTTAGAAAACTGTTCCTTGCTTTGATATCACAGAAATTTAAAAAAACAAATAACACTATAGTATATGAGAATAGCTCATATTAACTCAAACACCCGTTTAAAAAGCACAGTGCATTAAATTTTAATTTATTTAAGTTAAAATAATTTCTTTAAAATTAGAACTAGTATCTACTATCAGTTTCTGTGACTGTCACCTTTCTGTGTCTTCCTCTCTTCCTTCCTCAACTTGGATGGAGATTGGATCTCAAAACAGGAAGAGTGAAAATTAGAATTACCGTGACAATATAAAATAAAATATAAAATTACTGCTTTTCACTATTCTATATTTTTTACACATTGTATGTTTTCTTTTTAGAAATTTTTATGGTAAGATTGATAAAATGAATATTAGTCCTTAATAGTTCAATATTCTAATCATGGCATTTGACACTTGAACAAAACTTAAGTAAAAGTTAAAGAAATAAGACGTTTCACTTCTTATTTGGTCTTTTTTTTTTAATACTCTTATTCTGTAAGCAGATAACTTGATCTGTGTATAGAAATAGAAGCCCGCCAGCGTTCACTTGAAAACTACTAAAGGCAAGCACTTGCCTTGGTTCTCTCATCCTAAACTAGATAGTTCATGTGCCTGGGGACAGACTGCCATTCACCTGGTTGTTGGTCATTTCCTGCCATGTGAAGATGAAAGTAGAACTATGTTGAGTCAGACACTTTTACGACAGGAGTCTGCCATTTACTGCTGCTGGTGTATTAAACTATTAAGACTAATCTTTTTTATCAGTATTTATGGAAATACATTTTGGACACAGTTTTAAAGGATTCATTTTACTCTAAAAAGAAACCTCATGAAAATACTTGGTCCTGCACAATCTTCATGTTTAGTGTTAAAAATGTGTGTATTTTTGAGTAAGACAGAGGGTAGAAGGAAATCTAGGCAATACAGTTTATGACTGGAACATACAGAGATGGCTCAGTGGTTAAGAGCACTTACTTCATGCTGTTGCAGAGGACCTGGGTTCAGTTCCCAGAACTCTCACTTAGAAGCTCACAGCAGCCTACAACTCTAGTTCCAAGGGATCCAATGCCGTCTTCAGACTTCTGAGTGCTCCTGCACACATACGATGCACATAAACACACAGGCACACACTTGTGCACATAGATAAAATAAATATATAACTCGTATTTTAATTCTAATGATTATGTCTGAATGCCAAGACTTTTCAGAGAATACTTGACCAGTGGCATCTAATTAAAAAAAAAGAAAAATTTGAAAAAAACCTGTTCATACCTTTTTAAAATGAAAGACATAATTTATTTCTGTTTATTTGAAAACTTTTCTTCCCCCAATTATCTGAAATACCTAGTGATATGTGAAACTAGGTACACCTTAGTCTCTAAAATAAATGCAGGTTATTAAAGGCCTGTGACACTTGCTTTTGTGTTATCAGACTGGGATTTCACTGTTGACCTTTCGTATCAAGACTTTGTCTATTAGTTCTGTTTAAATTTAGGCATCTCTCGTCATCATCAAATTGTAAAAATAGTGCCACTTTGATTAGAATATGCCATTTGACACATGAACAGATGAAGTACTGAACCTCTGTATGAGTAACCATGAAAAGTATTACTAGCTCAACACCTTACACACATTTGACTCCTACCACATTCTAATATTTTTTAAAACTTTAATCATTAATATAAAGGCTTAGTTACTTTATTTCTTTTAGGTCAAGAAAATGCACACTTAACAAAAACTGTTTTAAGCTACATAGAACTGTTAGAAGAACATATGTGCTTCTATAATATAGTTTTACAGTAAGTCAAAACCAAAAGAACTTCATTGTGGGGCAGTTACAGATTATTTTAATATATTTTCCAGTTACAAAGCATTTCTTTTTTTTTCTTTTCTTTATTTATGTATTCAATCATTTTTTGTGTTTGTTTGTTGGTTGGTTGGTTTTGGAGACAGGGTTTCTCTGCAGCTTTGGTGCCTATCCTGGAACTTGCTTTGTAGAACAGGCTGTCCTCGAGCTCACAGAGATCCACTTGTTCTGCCTCCCAAGTACTGGGATTAAAGGCATGCACCACCACTGACTGGCTCTTTATTTATTTGGTTGTTTATTTATCAAGACAGAGTGTCTCTGAAGTCCTGGCTGTCCTGGAACTTGCTCTGTAGACCTGGCTAGTCTTGAATTGAGAGACCTGCTTGTCTCTGCCCTGAGCACTGGAAGTAAAGCATTCTTGTGGCATAATAACGGAATGTTTTGTTTAGTTTTTAATTAAGCATTTTAACAAATGTTTCTTTTTCTATATAGACATGCTCTTCAAAAAGCCAATAGTAGACTTCTGAAGATCCTGTTAGAAGTTGCCAATACAACAGCGGCTGTGGAAGAAACAATTGGCTGTCATGTTTTTAAAATTTTGGACAGATCTAGTAAAGCGCAGCCAGCTCCCAGCCTGCCTTGGAGAACAGAAGCAGACTTACGTGCAAAGCCTGGTTTCCACGAGGAATATGGGAGAGGTAATGGCTCCATATACTACTGAAATGGTCTGCATCTTCAACACAGACTCAGTGCAAGGCACTCCCAGAGTATAGAAAAATACATAAGGGAGAATAGTCAATGTTTTTGCGACTAAGGAACTATGCCACACAAAGACTTTAAAGCTAATCTTCTCAAACACCCTTACTGTCTAGCATTTGCAAATGGGTGCCTCGGGCTGTCCCCGTTTTCTCTACTTCTACTAAAGAACGATAATGCTTTACTCCTCAGGATGCTGATACCCTCCTGTAAACTAAGGAAAGGGTAAAATGAGGGCATTTCCAGGAATCTCGCACTACTTGAAAAAATTAAATAAGTCTTTATAAAACCTGAGTTGATCCTGTTTTGGACTATCCTCTGATATCCTCTGATAGGTCCTCTCTGCCTTCTGGAAAGTGTGTCCTGTCTGCATGTTGGGACTCAGTTCTGACTTTCTCTCATCATCTTCTTAGTTCTGTGGCTGTGTAGACTGAGCTTTTTTTGTTGTTGTTCTTTTGGCCTCTTGCCATCATCTTGCTAATCTCTAGATTTTAGTATTTCTTCAGTTCCATATTCCCCGCTGAAGAAGAGTCAGGAAATCAAAAGACAAGAAAGCTTTGTCAGGTTTTGAAAAGTAGGGTCTGAAATCTTACATTCAAAGATCAGATCTAGTTACTTCCATCCTTCATCCGAGTCTACTCCCTAGCCAGAGGCAGCTCTTCCAAAATGCTGCTTTGGAAATTTTGAAGGCATTTGGCTTGCTAAGTTCTCTGTGAAGAAATAGAAGAAAACATCCAAATATAAATGGTGTGCTTAATTATAGGTTAGTCAGCAGTGTGCTTCTCAGATCAAAGGAAAACTTGATTTAAATCTTTAAAGAAGATTAGCTTCAGAACACCTCAGTAGAGTTCAGAGATAATTTTTAAAATAGTTTAGTAAAGAACTGAAATAATAGCAATTTTTAAACTTTCTTTTCAAATTTACTCTTTTCATAGTTGGTGGATTAACTTTTTAGATTAACATTTCCCCTGAATAAGCTCTAGAGCAAAGGGATTTTTTTTTTAATGTGTGAATCCTGATGTGTAGAGAGCAAGGTTAATTTAAACATGTAAACGTGTTTAATCAAATTAAACTTTAGAAAAACAGAAAACAGTGAACTGGTTTTACTTACGCCACATAGGGAGGCATTTCACTGTTCTAGGGAAGCTCACTCATGGTTGATGTCTGCAGTCAGAAACACCCTGAGGGATGGATTGCAGAACTGTGTGTCAGCAGTTGTCATGGACGCTAAAACCGCATTGAGCTCACCTCCAAGCAGTTTTCTGGAAGTTAGAAAAGGGATAAATTGTCAATAACTCTAGCACAGAAGATTGTCTGAAAATGCAGACCCCAACGGATATCTTATAAGGATGTCTAAACTTTCCACTGTAGGTGCTTTTATGCTTAGTTTACAAATCTAGTAGTTATTTCTTAATAATAAGCATCCCAGCTGAGTTATATAGCCATGTCTTGAACTTGCCGAGATGGTCACTGAGCATTTTCTCCATCGTTTCTGCTCTGTAGCCATTCAGATTACTAATAGCAGGAAGTACCGTCGTGCCCGCCAGAGGCAAGATCAGAGCATAACTGGTTTTACGTGTGTCTTAATAACTAAGTCCTTAAAATATTATTTAACTGGTATCCAGTTCTAGAAGAATAATATTACAATTTAAGAGGAAAAATTAAAATCCACAGAGAAGCATAATATATGGAATGTTATTTCAAAGATCATTTTGCCAGCATTGTCATCACTGGTTGTAATGTGTGCTCTCCAGTTGACATTTTGTTTTTATGGTTAGCTATGCTGTTGACTTTGCTGATTATTTGATGTAGCCATCATTACCATTAAGTGACACTCACAGATCCAGTTTTCATTTTTAAATAAATATTCAATTGAAATAACTTATGATTTTAAAATGTTGAATTTTTCATGAACTCCAATAGTGTACTGACTTTACAATATTACTAATATGCTCTGTATGTTAGAATTTGTCCTAGCATTTCTTTATATTTTTTAATAGAAGCAAAAATACACCTTTAAAGGTTTTTTTAATGTCTCATTTGACATGACAAAAATTAAGTTTTAATTTGATTATAGAGTGACTTTTACTCCTCAGCTTTATGTGTGTGTGTGTGTTTTTCTTGTGATACATGTGGCCTGTTTTCAATCTTCAAGTCTGAACTTGTTTAGATTTTTAAACAGGTGTTGACTTGGTAACCCTTGAAGGAATAAGTAATTGATTTGTTAATATTTGCTTCCTTGTGAGAATAAGCTAGTTTATGAAGTTGAAAGGCAAAGTTGATCTAGTGTGGATTCACTCCAGTGGAGGGAATGGTGAGTAGGTCATCTGATAGCACGAGTTCCTTTGTTGTTAGTTTCTTTTACTTTGAGATATCTTAGAGGACAGATGCCCTGCTCTGCGGTGAGAGTTTGCTTTGCACAGCTTCCTTTTGGCACAGTGCTGTGCTGTAGAACAGAAACAGCTTACTAATAATAAGAAGGCATTGGCTCCTTTCAGCTTCATCATGACGCTGAACACGTTTAATAACTCTCATAGATCTATCTCCTTCCTTACTTGTTTGTTTTGAGACGATTTTGCTTTGTGTAGCAGGGTAGCCTTGAACTGACTATGTGGCCCGGAGAAGAGGATCTAGGCAGGGTCGCCCCTACACCTGGACTACCACATATGGGAGACCCTGCCTAAAACCTAAAACATGAAACCTGAAACAAACCCATGAAATAAAAGAACTGCCATGTGTTTCATCTTTGTTTTTTGGGTGCTTTAGTACATAATTCTTTAATTAGTCATTCCAGAAACACTGAAAGCCCCGACTTTTGTTGTGCTTTGTTTTTCATGTCCCCTGTACTTTGTGCTTGAGATTTACTGTCATGTCTGTCCAGTACCGCAGTCTCTTTCTTAGTGACTGCTCCTCTGACCACAAGTCATTCTGCATTCTTCATGCTGTTTTGGTGTTTGTTTTATTTTGATTTTTTTAAGTGTTGGTTGATCTCATCTTTGCCCTCCCCAAAATTTTAGCACACCGAAGAAAGAATAGACTAATCTAGCCATTTGTCAACCTGAGTAACATTGCTATTCTCAGAAAACCCTAACTAAACCATTAAATCCACACTAGCTTCTCCATGCTTGCCCATTTGTTCAGGTAAGAATTGAAGTTTTTCTTTTTAAATGTTCTCTTTCATCTCAGCTGTCTGCCTTTCTGTTTGACTATATTTAGTGGAACTTTTGTTAGCCTGTGATGTGTATGAGACTCCTTTCCTTCTCATTAAATGCTGTCTCTACAACAAATGCATACATTTGAGTGTTTGAACTCTCACATTTATAAAACAGACTTAAAAGTTGTAGACTCAAACTTAAAACATGCTGTATGACTGTAACATGGTGGGGCCGGCTTGTTTGTGTTTTCTGTCCCACACAGTTTCCACAGCTGTTTAGTCCCAAAGAAAATCACACAGAAATCTCTATAAGTTATAAAGCTGATTGGCCCATTTGCTCAGGCTTCCTGCCCACTCTTGTAGCCTATATTAACCCATTATTCTGATCTATTTTAGCCATGTGGTTCAGTACCTTTTTCAGTGGGGCAGATCACATCCTGCTGCTTCGGTGGTCTGGGCAGGAGAGGGCGGAATCAGCTTCCTCTTTCCCAGAATTCTCCTGTTCTCATTGTATCATTTCTACTTCCTGTCTGGTTTTCCCTCCTATACTTCCTGCCTGGCCAATCAGCATTTATTTAAAACATGATTGACAGAATATAGACAATTCTCCCGTACCACTTCCCCCTCTTTTTTATTTAAAAAAAAAAAAAAAGGAAAATATCCATAGCCCATTTTTTGGAAATGTGGGCGTAGTATTCCAGGCTACTTCCAGCTGGTTGGGGGCGCTGATAATCTTATGGGAACCTAAAGAAAATTTAGAGTTACAATCAAGTCCTGACTGAAGTACTGATCATCTCAGAAAGCAGTCTTGAACCTATTCTGGATGAAGAACTCAGACATCTGGACCATCTGTTTCTGCTGGAGATTTCTCAGGTAGTCTTCCTTGATCAAAGCTGATTTTTCTTAACTCTGAATAAATCCACAGCCTCTCGTTTTCTTTGAAAACAAAAGCAAAATCTCTTCTCCAAAGTAACATACTTTTTGACTTCAATTTTGAAGTCAAGGTATTTTCAAAATACCCATCTTGGATTAATTCTGCAGCATTTATAAGCAAATATCTTTCAACAACTGTTGCTCCTTCCTCAGCATTCAAACAATTTAAAGAGAGCATAGTAGCATACAGTATCAAGATTCTCTGTATATTTTCCATCTTTATGTGGCTTTATTTTAACCTCTGTTTCTTTTATTTTTACTTTTACTTTTTGAGGCAGGTTCTCTGTATAACTTTGTCCTGGAATAACTCTGTATACCAGGCTGTCCTTGAACTGACAGAGATCCGTCTGTCTCTACCTCCCAGGCAAATCCTACCCAACCAGCTGGAAGTAGCCTGGAATACTATGCCCACATTCCCAAAAAATGGACTATGGATATTTTTCTTTGTTTTTCGTTTTTTGTTTTGTTTTTTTTAAAGAGGGGGAAGTGTACTGGGAGAATTGTCTGTATTCTGTCAATCATGTTTTAAATAAATGCTGATTGGCCAGGCAGGAAGTATAGGAGGGAAAACCAGATAGGAAGTAGAAATGATGCAAGGAGAACAGGAGAATTCTGGGAAGAAGGAAGCTGATTCCTCCCACTCCTGTCCAGACTCCAAAGAAGCAAGATGTGAGCTGCCCTGCTGAGAAAGGTATTGAAACATGTGACTAGGATAGATAAGAACAATGGGTTAATATAAGCTAATAAGTAGCCTGACCTAATGGACCAATCAGGTTTATAACTTACGGAGTCCTCTGTGTGATTTTCCTTGGGGCTTGCTGGTTGTGGGGTACCAGGCAGGACAAAAAACACAAACAAGCAGGCCCCCTCTCATGTTACAGTCTGACTGTACATGTCCTCTTAACACTTCAGTCACATTTGTGTCCACATGCTAGACTGTCTGCTGATCTGTTAGTGTGTTCCTTAGTGTTGCTGTCATTAGGAGTTATCTAAGTCACAGAATCAGCTCAGCTTCTTCTTGCCTTTCTTTTTCATTGTAATGTCCAACTGTGTCTTCTCCCTCATCATAGTTCATTACTTGTGTCATTTTACACCGCTGTATCTCATCACTCTCATTGGGTAGCTGAAATGGCCTTTTAACCAATCTGTTCTTTTGTATGTATTCTTAAAATGTGTTTCCTGATATCTATATTTGCCATTGTATTCCTATCTAAAAATATGATTAACCCGTCTTAATCTTTAGAAAAACCCTAAAGTTCCAACAAAGTCTAAGACAGTTCACAACTCAGATCCAGCCTGCTTTCTAATTATCTTCTTCTAAAATTCTTCACTATTTTGCCATGTATTTTTGTTTGTTAAAGACTAGTGTTTTATCTTTTCAGACTGTTCTCTTTGTCTCATACTTATCATTTTCTCCAAACCCATGAAAAACAAATGTCACTAGAATGCTCTTAACTTCACAGATATAGGTAGTATATGGCATAAGTGGTTTTGTTTCCTCAGTACCAAATAAAAACTCTTGCTTCCATAGCTTCTGCAAAAATATCAGCTATTTCTGAGACAGCTTCATTTGACTTAGTACATGTTACAGTGTGTATTATACTGTACTATTTGTATACTTTATATACCATTTTGAATCCCAAAATCATCTTGAACTATAACACTTTTGAAGTATTTGTCCCATTATCATGGTCTTTGGTTTTAAATGCATGGTATAATATAAAGAAGTACTAATATAATACTTGTGCTTTTTTAATTTGGAGACTAGGATTCAAAGTAAAAATGATATTAACTGCTATGCCAGTGATTAGATTATGTAGTAGTAAATTTTGTGGGGCTGTAGAGATGGTTCGGCATGCTATTCCTGTTGAGAACCCAAGTTTGGTTCCCAGCACCTACACGGTGGCTCAGAACTTTGTATAGGCACGCACAAGGTACACATATGTACATGCAGGCAAACAGTCATATATATATAAATTTTTTTAAGGCAAATGTGTAAAATTGTGCCCTAGAATGCACACTTTTCTAGTTTCGTATTCTTTTGTATTCTGTCACCACTGATGTGTTAGTTGAGGTGATTTGATGTGGTTAGAAAAGCTACCTCAGATTTCATGGCTCCAGAGTGCTCTCCTGCTGAGTGTGGTGAGCTCTAGTGTGCTCTCCTGCTGAGTGTGGTGATCTCTAGCTCTGATAACCTCTTCCTTACATAAAAAATAATAAATCAATACTATAAATAAGAATAAATTAGTCTGTATTTTTTCCTCTTTCTACCACTGCAAATGTAGCACATAACAAAATTGTCTAAGCCCATTTGAATGTGTCATCAATCAAATCAGTCCCTACCCTAAATAGGTTCAAAAGTCAAAAGATCTGGTCTAAATAAATACAAGCACGTGCTGTCTTCTTCAGCGTACCTGGACTGTTCTGCTGCATAATAAGATGGGGTATGAGGCAATGGCAGTAGATGGTGTGTCCTCCGTCACGTGTGTTCATGTGGAAGCCAGAGGTCAACATCAGGGATCTTCCTCTGTCACGCTCTACCTTATTCTTTGAGACAGATCTCTCATTGAACCTGTAGCTTCACCATTTTGCCTAGACTGTCTCACAGGCCCCCAGGTCCTCCTGTCTGTGCACCTCTCTCCCCTCCCGAGGACGAGGATTACAAATGGGCTCCACCACACCTGGCTCTATGTGGGTGCTGAGGATGGAACCCGGGTCCTCATGCTCGTGTGGCAAGTGCTTGATCACGGAGCTCCCTCCTCAACGCGCTTTCAGCTTTGCTGTCTCTGTGTCTTCTCTCTTAGCACTGTAAAGTGTGAAGATGGGGACCAGCCCTCCAGCTTCCAAGTCCTCATTTCACTGTCACTGTGTGATATCACTTGGCTAAATACCAATTTTAAGTTGTCCCCGTGGCTTTTCATCAGACTGAGTGTGGCTCAGTAGACGGTACACATAACTAAAGCTCCAGTTAATCCCCTTCACCAAAGGAATAATTTTTCTACCAGAAAAGATTCTGAATAATCCAAGTATTAACTTTTGTACTCTTCTAAACTCAACACTATCCATTCCTAGTCTTACTGTATATTCGTTATGTTATTATTTGAAGATCTTGAAATTATAATGATGCAAGTTTAATTTGTCTTGTAACTTAATATCTTAATAACTAATATTAATATATTTATTAATAAATATATTAATAATATATTAATAACTTAATATCTTCAGTTATTGTTGTAACTTTAAATATTCTGATTAATTTATGCCTTTAACTTACTATTATTCTAGTTACGAATGAGTCCTTACCCTCTTACCCTGGAAATGCCATAGCAAGAAATGACGGCAAGTGGTCAAATGTTACTGACAAAGAATCCGATCTATCACAGCAGTTTGGAACAAGTAGTTTTGCTGGACCTGAAGTGGACCCTGAAAATGTACAATTTATGTTGAATGTCAGCTCTCGACTACAAGCGGCAGTTGAAAAACTTCTTGAGGCCATAAGTGAAACAAGCAGTCAGGTAACCTTGTTATCTTCAAGTCTCTGCTGAGTGTGATGTGGACTGTATGATTCTCTTTACTGTTTCAGAGATTTGGCCAGACTTCCTTTATTGCTTGAATGCAAGGGAGCAAACCGCTAATTCCATCTATGTGGTAGGCCTGTCTTTAAAGTAAAATAAAATGTGTGAAAAGAGATCAGAGGTCAGGTACATACAAGGCTTGTGCAATGCACACTCTCTGCACTAAACAATAAGTATACAAACAAACAGATATATCACAGAGATTTTAGCTCTACCATTGTTGGAAATATTCCGTTAAAATGTCCTCTGTGGAAGCTTGTCTGGACTTTACGCTGTAGAATATCTAACATCGTCCCATCATACTTAATGTAATTCCTTCCACATTTTGTTTGCAACCATTTTCCATGTGTGAGTGGTGAGTTTGCCTTCAAGCTATTTCTGGGTAAGAAATTAGTTTGGTACAGTTTTTAAAGTAGTTTTTAAAAATCAAAACCTTTCAAGATTTTGCTATTTATAAATTGATATTTTCTGTCTATATAATTTTTACTATACCTTTTATGATCATTGACTCTTAAATTACTGTATGCAGAATTTTAAAATAATTGGCTCTTTTAAATGAAATTTACTTATTTTCAAAATGTTTATCTTAAGGCAATTGAATTTACAGCTGTTATTATCAAGTACAGAGTAAATTAATACTTTCATTATTGTCTGTACTCATCTTAAACCAGAATTTTTAAACAAGTTGAGAGGTTGAACAGCAGACTCCTGTGTCATTGCTGACGTTTGGTTCTTTGATGATACTTCTCTAGGAGATTGCTCAGTTCAGCCTGTCCTTAGAGTAGCGCTGGGAGGGCGGCTGTGGAAAATACCGTTACTACTACATTTCCATTCCAGACTCAGTTCCTTTAGTTATCGTGTGGTCGTCATTCCTGGGGCCATCCACCGGAGCATGGTCAACCTACCAAAGACCACACCCCTAAAGATAGCCTACTCTCAACTGAAGAGCTCCTCAGCTAAGGATGTGATCTCCTTTGCTCCCCCCCACCCCCCGCCAACCCTGCTGGCCCATTCCTGGTTTGATCCTGTGTAGGCAAGCCCGGCTGCTGGTTTATGAATGCAGTGGTCCTGTCATGTTTAGAAGACAATTTGACCCCATTCCTCCCGGACTTCAGCTCTGACATCTTCCTACCTATCTTCAGCAATACACACAAGATTATTCATGTTGGCCCTAACCTGTAGTAATGATACTGTGCTGGTCTAATGATGATTTTATGTTTTGCTCATTCATTTATTTATTGAGAATTTTTCTAAAGTGTGAGCTTCCAAGTCAGAATTATGGACTTGGGACTGCTTTGTTCTGTGGGTTATAACTTTATACCTTGTTTACTTGCTTTATTCTAACTTTAGCATTGAGAAGTCCTTCAGGTCAGCTTTTGTACCCTTTGAGAAGTCTTTCTCTTTTGAACATTTATCCTGTAAGATACACCTGTTTCGTGTTTTCTCTGCCCCAGCTTTAGAATCAACCACTTCTCCAAAAAGTACGTGTTTCTTTTATTGGAAAACACTACTTAAACCACAATCTGGGTGCCGAATGTGCTCATAGTTACTTGGATATCACAGCTCCTTTTAAATTTATTTTGAAATTATATGCGTATGTAATATGTATGTATGTACATTTATATAAAACAATTGCCCATCATTTGGAAAGCAGAGGCTGACAGATTTCTGAATTCATCCTGGTCTACCCATAGTGAGTTCCAGAATAGCCAGAGCTGTGTAGAGAGATCCTGTCTCCAAAAACAATAAAATTTATACTGATACTTCCAGTTCCTATTTGTTTCCCTTCCCCTTTGTCTTTGAAAGTGTTCTCCAACAGTAAGGAAAGATTTTCCATTTCTATTGCATTTTTACTTTATGCCTTTAACCTTGGGTAAGTCGTAATTCAAAATTGCTAATCTATACCTCTAGTAGAAACAAGTGTACTACTACAGTTTATAATAAAATATATATAGATAATTCTTTTTGTCTTTAGCCTTATATATACATCACAATAGTTTTTCCAAGTTCCTTGTATTACTCTTTTCTTCCTTACCATACCAGTGTCAATCTTCGTATATACACCTAATTTGTGAACTGTTTCCATTTTGGTTTCTTCCTGTGGTGATTCTTTTTAATTTGATGAAATTAACTCTATGTGGACAATTGTACCAGTTGAGAGGTACATATACCTAGACTGAAGTCACAATACAACTTAATATTTTTTCCTTTTTTTATTTATTTTTCCATTTAAAAATTTACACTTCCTCCCCTCCTCCCATTCCCCTCCTGCTCCCTCACTCACCCTCCTCCCTCCCCCTCCCTCCTTAAAAGAGGGCAGGGTACCCTGTCCTGCGGGAAGTCCAAGGTCCTTCCCCCTCCATCCAGGCCTAGGAAGGTGTACAGCCAAATAGACTAGGGTCCCAAATAGCCAGCACATGCAGTAGAAACAAGTCCCAGTGTTATTATCGATGGCTTCTCAGTCTGCACAACTTAATATTTTTAAGAGTATCATAAATTAAATCATATTTATGTACTCTTTCAAGTCTTCCTTCAATCGCCTTAACAAACTGTACTTCTGATTTGGTTATGGTGTGTAATGAGGAATATTATGGTGTGTGTAAATGAGGAATATTACATTGAATAGATGCGACAGTTTGCGGGCTCATTGATTAGAGGACATAGGGATTGTTTCCATTTTTGGGTATTGAGATTCTCATTTTTCAAAACCAACACTTTGTGGCTTTGCTAATGATAAACTGGAGTACTGGGATTGGTGGGTACTTGCAGGATAGAGACACAGAAACAAGCTCCAGAGGTCACTTGCCCAGCTTACTAGTCTGGTGGTAGAGTTACAATTTAGCTTCAGAGTCAGTGTTCTTAATCAGTACCTCTGAACAGGAATGAGATGATTCCTTCTCATATAACACTGATAGGTAATATGAGTTCAACTGAAAATGGGGTTTGAAATCCTGGCATCACTAGGGATTTTCAAGACCATTTCAGTAAAATAGCAGACATGAAAGCCTGGTTTAAGAGAGTGGGTTGAAGTGAAGTGAAGACAAGGAAAAGCTAGCTGTGTGATCTAGAAGAAAATTTGTGACGGTTGGCTTAGCATGTTGTTGTAAAGCAGCCCTGTGTTGAAGAGAAGTAGATAGTTCCATATTATGAGAGCTTATGAATGGGTGATGATCACAGGTCAGAGTCCATTGTGAACTTTTTACTGAAAAAGAGATGTAGGAAGTAATTAAGTTATTTTAGTAGGAAAAACGATATCAAATCTTTGCTTTTCGAGAGGTTCGTGAAATGGCAGTGTGGTGAGGAAAGAGGTCCCAAATGTGGAAAGATGGGAGACTCGGGATGTCCCAGAAGGTGAGAAGTAGTGGAGATGAGGTTTGGCGGGTGGGAACTGATTTGCAGTGTGGTTAGGAATGTAATAGAGATTGGTCTAATTCACTGGAAAAAGTGCACTGAAAATGAAGGGAGTGCGTTCGGCCTGAGTCCTAAGGTATGGAAGAAGTGAGTCATGGCTCCTGTTGCAGAGAAGCTGCATTTTAATGCCATGGGTAAGAAGTGTGGGAAAGTGTGGATGCTATCAGACCTCTGATATTCTGTAGGTAGTCTGAAGTTTGGTGAGTACTCGATTAGGGATGTCATCATTTCTAGGAATTTGAAAGTATGGTTGTGCTTCTTTTTCTCCCCCCTTTCCCTCGAGGACCAGCCTTGCGAAGCACACTGCAAGCCAGGTGTCTGAAATTCAGTTCATTACAAGCTTCATACTCTAGAGGAGCTACAAAATGGGGGGGGGGGGGTTGTGCTCATAGAATACTGGTACAAAAGCGGGGGGAGACATAAATCTAGAGTGTGTAAATACACAGAGGATATTGAGAAACAGAGGTGAGAGTAGGGCCGTAGAGGTAATTTCATAAAAGCTCCATGAGGAGTTACCAAAAGTGTTGCAGACCAAGGAGAAGTTCGGGTGCTTAAAGTTTAGTGTCCTTTGTACGTTTCAGTATGGTAGTCATCAGTGAATCTGCTGAAAATAGTTTAATAGAATGATACAGGAGAATTAAAAGTTGAGACTTAGCAGTTGAAGAAATAAATCAATTTTGATTTATTTTTGAATAATTTTGATTTAGTTTGAATGCAAATTGAACTAGCATGAAAAGGGCAGAGCGGGATTTTCTCAGGTGGAAACCAGATGAGTTAGTGTGATAGATGCAGGGCAGAGCATCACTTTCTACCCAGTTCCTTGAGGGAGGGAAGACATAGAACCCCAGCACTAGGGGACAGGACAGGCTCTGCACCTGAGCTGGCCTCCACTAAGGGTCATTGCAGGTGACTGTGAGGTACTGATTTCCACTGTAAAAGTTCAAAAGCAAATAAATTAATCCTACACTAACTCAGAATTAAGTATAATAAGTGGTTCTTTATTTAAGGGGGACTCAGATCACAGTCCTCTGCACAAGCAGGGAACAGGAATGGAATCTAGCATCCAGGCAAGAGAGGAGAGAGACAGAGAGAGAAAGCAGGAGCCCAAGTGTGCACCTTTTTTGCACTCAATGCCATGCCCAACCTGGTCCTGTTCTCAAAGGCCATTGACTGAAGGACGTTCCCTATCACCTCCCCCTCTTGTTTAAATAACCATATACACAAAACTGTATATAATAAGAACAGATATCAAATATAAAAATTAGAATTAAAACAAGCATAAACAATATTGAGCAAGAAACATATGCTAAATGTAAATTAAATGCAGGGCCAAGAAGATGGCTCCCTGGTTACAGCACCTGCACACAAGTACAAAGGTCAGAGTTGATCCCCAGAACTCGCAAAATGCAGGTTAAGTCTGGTGACTCATCTATAATTCCAATCCCAGCCGACAGGGGACCCCAGAGCACACAATGTAGCAAGGCAAGCCACATTGGCAAACTCGGTCTAGTAGAGAGACCCTGCTTCAACAAGGGTGGAAGAGTAATTCAGATGATTCCTGACTTCTACCTTGGGCTTCCATGTATACATATGCACCACACACACACACACACACCGGGAAAAAAGTAAAATTACATTTCACTGCTGCAGTAATAGGGTTATCCCTCCATCTTGTATAGATGAGAAGACATTTTCAGCAACTGGAGGGCATAAGCATTTGTAGCCAGCAAGAACTCCCAGCATGTAGACACCTCTCTGTTTCACTGCTCCCCAACCAGAGCCATCAGCCTTAGGTCCTGGACTTCCTATGAAGAGTCTCTCTCTCTCCTGTGTGTGTGGGTGGTGGTCATGGTCTTCTTATTTTGTTTTTTCGTGCCCTGCTTACTGGTTTGCTAGGAAAGATTTGAATACCAGTACAGACTCTGAAATGAGAGTGACTGTGAAATCAGTTTTCATGGTATTACCTCTTTCTTTAGTGTAAGTTTTTCCATTTAGATACAGTTTTTTTGTGGGTTTGGCATATTTCGTTACAGAAGAAAAAAACACAAGTATCAAAATGAATGTCTGTTACTCAAAGCAACTTTCATTGTTGAGAATCTTTGTCAGGATTATTTTTAAGTAAGTTATTTATCTTTTAAATTTTTGAGTGACTGTCTCACTCACCATTGCCTAAGTTTCTGCAGCTGTGGGAGACTGGCTGTTGGTCATGACCAACATGGGCTTTCACGTCTTAGTCAGGACCAATGGGCTGCTGTCGGCATGTGATTGCTAACTAACATATGTAATACAGCTTTAAAAGGAAATTGTCCTTGACGTGCACTCTAGAAACTGAAAATGGGTTGTAGCCAAAACATGTATAAGTCAGTGGCTTCTTAAATGTCTTGTTTCTAAGGAAATATAACACAGGTTCTAATTTAGTTTTTCAGAACTGATGATTTTTGATGTGCTTGAATTAGAAATGTGAATACAATCATACTTTCTATTTTATACTCTTAAAGCAGCATTCTAGTGGGAACGGAAAATACTAGCTTATCTCCAAAGCATTATAACCTTGTTTAAATACCCTTTTCAACGCTCTGAAGTGGGACTTGGATCCTGGTAGGCATGCTTTTGTGTTGGCGTCCTTACTCTCATCCTACCTGTCCACGCACCTGTAGGTACAGACTTTAACCACACCCTCTGCGCTAGCCTGTTCCTCCTTTGGCTCAGCATGGGGGTTATTTGAATAGCTCAGTTGAGAGGAGCTTTTCTTTTTGAATTGTGAGGCTTGAAGAGCTAGAGAAAGTCAACAGCGTTCCTCAAGTGCTACCAGGGAGATTTACAAGCTGACCTTGCCTGCTTATTACCTTAGACACATTGGATACTGAGAGCAGTTCTATTGCTTGGCTAATTAGATCCTTGTTTTATTCTTTTCGTTTGTCGAGGATTTAATTATACTGGTTGGAACTATATTTTTTGTTTGTTGCATTTATTATTGGGTTGTGGGGGTTTTCTTCTATTTTGGTTTTTGACTTGATGGATTTTGTGGGATAGTTTTTTGTTTTAAGCTAAACTTTTGTATCAGCTTTTTGTTGTTGAATTTCTATGAATTATAATTTACTTGTAAATACTAAAGAGAAAATTTTGTACTAGTATAGAATGTCTTGATAAATTCAAAGGAACTTTAATGTAGTTGGCATAAAGAAAACTGATGGAGCAGAAGAAGCTCGGCACCTCATATAGAATGGATTCTTACAGGACCTGTTCGACCACTGTCCAGCTTAGTGGCTCCTCATTGGAAGAACAGGAGGTAGACTTTTATGAAGTTGAGTCTCGTGTGCCTTTGCCGTATCCTTATCCTCTGTCTGAACATTTGGATGAAAATAACTCAGTAATTATCAACATTTCTATTTTTCATTTTATTCACGAAAGAAATGGACACATATTAAAACTTATTTCTAAAATTTCACTGCCCACCCCTCCTTATTCAGTAAGTATACAGTAGTAATTTAACGATGTAGTGCACTGTAATGAGTTGGAAATGCCACTGTCTTTATAGAGGTTGACTGGAGCAGACCCTAGCTTGCCTATCGTTGGGTGTTACTGCCCACACACCTGAGGTGGGCAGAAGTGCTAAATTTGTTCCTCAGACCCCAACTTCACTGCTTTTGACTCAAGATAGTACAATGAGCTAAATATTACATTTCTTCAGTACCAGTCAAGCTATTTAAAAAGAGCCTTCCAATCCTTAAGAGTGTTTGTCTGTAATACTGACCCAAAATAAGAAGAAGAAAAAAATCAGTGAATGTCTGTGAGAAAATGGGTATTATGCTGCCTCAGATTGCCTAGTGAATTGCTGTGCCACTTGGGGGTGTTTGTAGTGATGTGCCCTCTTGGCTGTAGCTATAGACATAGAAAAGGGAGCTTGTGTTCTGAATGCTTTTTACGACCACATGGACTTGTTTTCTGTTTTAATAAGCTTCTTAATTTCATAGAGAAATAACCTTTTTAGCTTTTAACATGAAGTATATTTTGTGAACACTTCTAAGATCAAATGCTCAGTGTAAAAATGCCTGCATGTTCAGGACTTCTGGTTCATAGCATCTTTATATATGTTGTGAACATTCTCTATGGGCTATTCAGCATTTTTTATGACTTGCATGGCTTTATAAATCGTAGCTATTATTTACTGTGCCAGATAATTTTAAGAATAGTTTTGCTACCTCACTAACAATTTTTTTTTTTGGAAGGTTTGTAATTATATTTATGTACAGAAAACTCAGCAGTACATTTAACCCAGTTTAGTGGCGAGTTCTTTGGCCTTTGCCTTTTCCAGCTTGGCAATCCGAGCCACAGATTTAGGACCCAGGACGTTGCCTCCCCAGTGGCGGCGGATCTCATCATATCTGTCGTTGTAATTGGTCCTAATAGCTTCCACCAGCTTGGCCAGAGCACCCTTATCTTCCGAGTTAACCTGTGTGAAGGCAACAGTGGTGCACGTCTTCCTATGGACTAGCCGTCCCAGCCTGGCCTTTCCCTTGATGATGCAGTAGGGGACCCCCATCTTCCGACACAGGGCAGGCAGAAAGACCACCAGCTCAATGGGGTCTACGTCGTGGGCAATCACCACCAGTTGAGCCTTCTTGTTCTCTACCAAAGTGGTGACTGTATTGACGCCCGCTCGAAGGACAGGTGGTCTCTTAGTCGGGACATCTCCTTTGCCAGCAGCTTTCTTCTCAGCACGGGCCAGCAGTCTTTGCTTCTTCTCCTGCTTTGTCTCTGGCCTGTACTTGTGGGCAAGTTTAAGCAACTGGGTAGCTGTTTGCCGGTCCAGGGCCTGGGTGAACTGGTTAATGGCAGGAGGAACTTTGAGCCGCTTATAGAGGATGGCCCTCTGCCGCTGCAGCCTAATGTAGCGGGGCCATTTGACGAAGCGTGTGAGATCTCTCTTGGGCTGGATATCCTGCCCAATGCCAAAGTTCTTAGGCCTCTTCTCAAACAAAGGATTCACCACCTTCTTAGCCTCCTGCTTCTTTACGACGGCGGGGGCCGGGGCCACCTTCTTCCCCTTGGCCTTCTTTCCCTTGGGCATCTTGCCGGGCTGGAGGAGAGAGAGAGCCTCACTAACAATTTTTAAAGTGACAGAATATTTACTAATGCTTTATGCATAGTTTAATGCTGTTTGCCAAAAAGTTAAAACTCTGGATTTTATTTTATTTTTTGTATGTATTGCATGTTGTTGCCCATGGTATGGATCAATCATGCTCTACCTGTGGGGAAGAAATTCAGGTATAAATTATTTAGGTGAAAATTTGAAGAGGATCTTTTATTCCAGTGAAGTATGAATCCAGTGTGTTGTCCTAATTTGTCTCATAGCTTCATTTTGTTTTATTGCTTCAAAGTTTTTGTTTTGCTTTTTCTTGTTCTTGTTGTAAATTTCTATGTATACTGTCATACTAACTAGCTTAAATCTTGTGAAATGAGAAATAAAAGTAAGGGTTTGGCAGTCCATTCATGTAAAGCAGGATTTTATTTTGTTTAAATCCTCTATTGAATTTCTGTAATAAATCTGAAATATGGAAAGAAATGTACCTGTTTTGGTTACAATCTGAACTCTTAGAGAATTCCAACTTTTATTAGGTGATAATTAGTTTCCTGGAGAGATTTACATGTGCATATGCAGAAGTGATGGATACTTTTGGAAATAGCTGTTGCAACTAAATTAAAAAAGGTATTTGTATACAGATGAGTTCATACTTTCTGGTCATGTTTCTTTACAATCTAAGTAAATGTATTTTGCATTTTAAAAGAATAAATCCTTTTCCCAATTAAATGTGTTTATATAAAAGTTTTATCCTTTTGGTGATATTTCCCATTTCATATGAATTCTCATTGAAATAATGTTTTAAGTGATATTTTAAGTGTCTTATTAAAACAAGAATAATTACATGTGGCTATTTGGACATTTATTTAGATCAGTGGTTCTCAACTTGTAGATCTCAACACCTTTGGGGATCAAATGACCTGACCCTTTCATAGGGATTACCTAAGACTATTGAAAAACAGATTTATATTATAATTCATAACAACAAAATTACAGTTATGAAGTAGCAATGAAAATAACTTTATGATTGGGGGCACTGCAACATAAGGAACTGTACTAAAGGGTGGCAGCTTGGAGGGTTGAGAACCATTAATTTAAAGTGATCGTAAGCTTTAGTGACACTATAGTCTTTCCATAGATAGTACTCAGATGTGAAGCACAAAATAATATTAAGTATTATATATACATGCATTATTAACATAATTAAATATGTCATTGTTTTAATATATTGGTTGTTTATTATCTTTAGAATTATATAGTTATATTTTAATATTAATGTGTTTATGATATATTACTTCTGTCTAAGCTAGAAACCACTATATTTGGTTATATTTTAAATTTAGAACTTAGTAGTTGTATCTTTGAGTTTCACAGAGTACATGTAAACTCACAGATCCCCAAGACCTGCTGTGCTCTACTGTAGACACATGCGGCTCCTTGTTTTTGAAAACCTCAGATTCGTGCTGATCCAGACAGGTAGTGAGGACGGCCCTTCAGAGGCCAGGTGACACAAGCAGGGTCACTGCCTTTCTGTGAGTTTCAGTAACAGTGACCATTTACCACTGCTTCAGGTCTGTGGCTGCAGTCCATTCTCCATCTCTGCCACCCATGAATCTTTATGCTCATAGCATTTGAAGGGCACTAGATTTTTCATGTTTCTTTCGTCTAGGGTTTTTCAATAAGCTGAATATCTTCAGATGCTTTAACGTTTTTACAGATTTTTTCCAGAAGTATAATACTTTTATTTAATAAGTACGTGTTACAATTTTATTTATTGCTGTCCTGTGATTTTGTTTTTGACGCCATGTGTTAGTATACAGTCAGTACTGAATATGTTAACAGCCAAATGTTGAAGGTTTGTCTTGGACCACGTAGCTCTCTGGAAGTCTGTAGCAGATACACTAGCTCTATCCCCTGTTGTATGACAGAATGTATGTCGACTGATCTAAAGTGAGATGCATATTCCATAGCTCCGTAAAACTGGCCTAGATCTCTTACAGAACGTGGCATACAGCAAATGTATGTATTTGCATTGACTTATCCTACCTTTAACATGTGCTGCAAGTGTTTGGCTGTAATTTAATGTCTTTATTTGAGATCCTTTTTTATTCTTTTGCTTGTTTACAAGAAATAATACTGAATTCCCAATACTTACCTTCCTTTGTATTCTCTTGCCCTCCTGGTTTAGCTTGAACATGCGAAAGTTACACAAACCCAGTTGGTGTGTGAAGCGGTGAAACAGAAACAGGAAGCAGCGGAGTCACTGAGATGCCTAGAAGAGCTCCAGGAGCGACTGCAGGATGAGTCCAGCGCCAGAGAGCAGCTGGCCCTGGAGCTGAATAGAGCTGAAAGTAAGTGCCTTGCCTCTGCTCACCGAGACACGAGATGTTTCAGTCCTAAAATAGAGACTTGGATGCATATTCTGGCTTGTAAACCCCCAGTCTAATTTAAAGTGAACATTGGAAAATGGCTATAGTTTGTCCTCTGAGTTTCCCTAAGCAGTTAAAAAATTTAAGAATGCACACACACACACTCACACACACGTTATAAAAAGAATTTACAGAATTATAGATAACATTAAAAAGTTATGTGATTAAAAAGTAGATGATGGTGAGTCTGAGGTCATTCCTTAAAACTGAGAAACTAAGACTAAGGTTGCTATTTGTACGGTATAAAGTCATTATTAAATGTGATTGCAGACTTTAACCTCTAAAACACTCTTCTAGTCTATGACTATTGAGGGTTTGGCCTTTTAGAATTGCTGTATCAACCTTCTCTGATGTATTTAAAATGTGATCCAATTCACAAGCTGTACTTTAAGCTCCCAGGAGCCTGTCTGTTTCTGTCTGTTTGATAAACTGAACTACATATGTGTGTTGTGGTACTTTAGTATAGCAAGTACTAGACAGTTGTGGTAGATTCCGTGTTTATGTACAGTGAACAAGAAAAAATACTGCGAAATGACAGTAAAACTCAGCAGCAGGCTTTTACTGGGATGAAGTGATAGAAAGTTTGCTCACAGGATGTCTTTATTGTTAATACCTAATGGTTAGCTTGGCCTAGACATACACATCTGCAATCTCAACACTTAGAAGGCTGAGGCAGGAGGATTACAATGTTCAAGGCTAACGTAGGATATCATGGTGAGACCCTATCTCAAAAAACAAAACCTGATTGTGAATTTAAATTAGAAGCAATTCCATTCTCCTGCTTTGTGTCTTATAGATATTATTGATGGATATTCAGATGAAAAACTTGCTTTTGAAAGAGAAATTCAGGAAAAATCGTATGTGATAGATCACCTAGAGCAGCAATTGTTACATGCGAACCAGAAACTGCAAGACCTGGAAGCTGAGCAACAGCAGGTGCAGGAGGAGAGAGAGCTGCTGTCCAGGCAGAAGGCGGCGATGAGAGAGATGGCAGGCCCAGTGGAGCAGCGTATGTACTGAGACTTTGTATCATATAGTTCCTCTTCTGTTTTTCTTCTTCAGATGCTCATGCGACAGACAATCCCCTTCAGCGCCATTATTTATATATTTTATATACAAACTTGAAAAATCTTAAAAACATATACTTTAAAGGCAAATGAGTTATTAGCCATTTTTATGGAATCATGTTCTATTTTGCCTTTTAAGGATATTAACTTTTAGCAGGAAAAGATATTTATTTATGCTCCAACATCTTATCAAAAAAAAAAAGCTAAAAGTAAAGAGGCTGTGTGTTTCGGAAATGGATACAACAGAGTTCTTTTAGTGGGAGACAGGTGGTGAAAA
The DNA here is from genome assembly GCF_982192425.1 of Myodes glareolus. Lineage (NCBI taxonomy): Eukaryota > Metazoa > Chordata > Mammalia > Rodentia > Cricetidae > Myodes > Myodes glareolus. The sequence goes on from NC_142052.1 coordinate 15,740,843, forward strand.
TGTTGTCAACACTGATCTGGTGCTGGTCATGAGCAGGTGTAGGCTGTGTGGGCTTGCAAGCCAAAGGGACTCAGCAGACATCTGACATCTCCTTCAGGGGGATTCAAAGAACATTTAACTTTATAATAGCTAATTTTTGCATCTTGATTTTAAAACTTGTTGAGTGGTGAATATCTGTCTTTGTGACCATGGACTCTGAATCCTGTTTATCACACCCTCTTTGATTTTAAATGCACAGTTGGGATCTATATACTTGGAGTTTCTCTATTTTCATCAACTTAGAAATAAAACCTACATTTTCTCGTGTGTGTGTGTGTGTGTGTGTGTGTGTGTGTGTGTGTGTGTGTGTGTGTGTGTTGGGGGAAGATGGCTCAGATTAGTTTGACAAAAGTTTAGGACTGGAATTTTTAAGGTTAAAAGGTCTCATTAATACATACAAAATATGTAAAAGACTGTGGGTAACACAGTGATAACCAGTGATGTCAGCATTTTTAGTGCGTACAGCTATGCATTATCATATTTGAGGAAGTAGAGGACATAACTATAATTTTGTTTTTACTCTCCTAGGGCCAATAAATGCTGCAGTTGCTGCAGCTCCCGGAGGAGGTGTGTGCAGTTGCATGCACTGTTTTTGGGTGGTAGACTCACAGCTTAAAATTTGGGTGACCCTCAGTTTTTAACTAACGTTTCTAATTTTGCAGTTTCTCTGTTGTGTTTCTTTCATACTTACAATGTTTTCTTTTCAGCAGTAACACAGCTTAATTTACAGTAAAAAGATGTTTTGTTTTGCTACTAACACCTGAGATTCATAGTTAGCATCATCTTATTTCATCTGCTTTTGCACAGAGTCCAAAACCAATTTGGTATTTCGAAAGAAATGTTGAGTATCGTTAAGGAACAAACTGTTTTTGTTCTATGAATGAATTAAGCTCTCTGGTCTCTGGTTCTTTTGAGTGTTCCTTGCCAAACAGAAGAGTTGGTAAGCTGATGGTGGCAAATGAATCCGTTAATTTACTAAGAGGCTTTGTGGCTGATTAACTTTGATACTAACATATAGTAATGATATTATTTTAGAAAAGATGTTCTCTATAGATTCCAGATATGATCACAATGGTGGCACATCAGTTAGTATAAAAGTTCTAGAAGGTTCTTTTCTCTTTTTCTCTTTGCTGTCTATACTTTATCACCTACAATAACAACAGCTAATCCTCACACAATTCTTTTTATACCCCAGACACTTGTTTTTTACACATATTAATTAATTTCATCCCCAGTTGCTCACATAATGAAACTGAAGACCGTCTTATCAAATGTCACATAGGAGAAAAGTAGTGGAAGTAGGAATTAAATCTGCTCCTCATGCACTAACCACATCGATCCCATACGTGTACATGTTCCCTTGCTGCAAGACATGTAAACATAAAAAGGTAGTTCAGGGATATGGATCTAATGTAATAAAACTTAACACTAATCTTAAATTCTGACTGTTGTCTTCTTCCTCTTTATGTTCCCCTTTTCTTGGTTAAAGATTTACAGTATTTGCTTACTGTGTTTATTATGTATGCATATGAAGGTGACTTTTGGTTTTGGATTGCCTATGGTTAAAAATGTGGACAGTGTTTTATGTTTTAATTCAATTGAACTTTGTTCTTTCCCTAATCATAAAAATGGATTATTCTGTTATTTACTATATTGTTTTCACAAAAATACCTTTCTGTACTAGAAATTTTCATTTTTGTTCATTCTGCCTGATAGTAGTTTACTTTCTTGTGTAGGAGTACTTTGATATTCCAAAAAAAGAATTTACTTTTTAATGTAAAGTAATTCTCAGCTTTTGCTTCATGATGATAAAGTTTAAAGGTTTAAAAGTTTGTGACTTAATTATCATAATATTATAAATCATTATTTACCCAAGTGTATTGTGCCATATTTGCCAACAGGATTTCTGCAAGAGACAGAAAAGCTAATGAAAGAAAAGCTCCAAGTACAATGCCAGGCAGAAAAAGTACACAGTGAACTCCAGAATCAAGTTAAAATTCTCGAAATTGACGTTGAAGAAAAGATCAGTAAGCTAATAGAAATGGAGCAGGAGAAAAATGCCGAAGTAACAGACCTAAGGCAGCAAAACCAAGCCCTGGAGAAACAACTAGAAAATTTGAGAAAATTTGTTGATGTAAGTATCTTCAGCTTGAGCTACATTTTGAAATCATGTCTTTGTTGGTTGGATGAGCAGATATGAATTCATGGGTGGATGGACAGACGAATAAACCAACAAATGGGACAGGTAGGTGTTTAAGTGGGTGGGTGGGTCGGTGGATGGATGGATGGATGGATGGATGGATGGATGGATGGATGGATGGATGACCACTAAGGCCTCCCTTTTCCCTCTCCCTCCCCACCTCCCCCTCCCTCTCTCGTTCTAAGAGCAGTCAGGGTTCCCTGCCCCGTGGGAAGTCCAAGGTCCTGCAATACCACCATCACCACCACCACCACCACCAAAGTATAGACTTTGCTGTCTGTACTTTATCACCTACAGTAACAACAGCTAATCCTCACACAATCCTTTTTATACCCCAGACACTGTTTTTTGCACATTTTAGTTAATTTCATCCCCAGTTGCTCACATAATGAAACAGAAGACTACCGCCACCACCCCGTCAGGCTGGGGTGTAGAATCAGGGAACGCCATCCCAATTCCTTGAAAACAGCCCTCTTTTCAAGCAGCTGCTTGCATTTGAAGATAAACCCATCAGCAGTATCGCAGGACAACAGCCCCCCTGGAAGCACATGCAACTGGGATTCGGGAGAGCTCCGAGTGTGAGCCTCTTGCCTTCCTTTCTTACATTTGAAAACATTAAGTAAAAGGGAAAACATGAGAAAAAGAAAAGCTCTAGAATAATGCCTCTTGTCTCAGGAAATATTGTTATTCCCAATATTAATGTTGGTTATAGTTCTCACAAATAGGTATTTTTAAAGATAAGTATTATGTTATTGCTGAATTATTGCACTTATTGTAATTTTTAAAATTCAAATATTTTAAAACTTCTCAGTTTTACTTTCTAATAATTTTAATATTGATAGCCATATTAGCCAGAGTTCTTTGGTATCATCAATAATTTTAAAGAATATAAAAGTTTTCTGAAGCGAAAATGACAATCACTAGACTCAATGGAGACTTTAAATATTAAAAATGAGATTAATTTTTTTAACTGACAAATTTACATTCATGACACACAACATTCCATTTTGATGTATATTACATTGTGAGATGGCTACATGGATGTAGCCACCCAGATGCTACAGTTTTGTGTGGGAAAGAATTCTTTTTTTTTTTAAAGCTTTGTGGTTTTGGGTATTCATGTATCAGTCCGTAATCTCTAAATCTCTAGCTAAAGGGATATAAAAGCTATTATTTATTATTTAAATAAATAATAGTGTCGTAAGTTATATAGGTTTTTTATTTTATTTATTTATTTTTTAGGCACGGTCTTACCATGAAGCCTTGGTTAGTGTTGAACTTGCTATATAGACCAGTCTGACCTTGAAATCACAAAATTCGCCTGCCCCTGCCTCTCAAGTACTGGGATTAAAGACATGTGCCACCATGCCTATCCCAATATCAACATCATCATCACTATTATTACTATTAACATTGTCGTTAAATTTCAGGAGCAGACAGTGGACAGGGAACATGAAAGAGATATCTTCCAGATGGAAATACAGAAGCTGGAGCAGCAAATTAAGGTGGCGCCTCGACCCCAACCTGGCAGTGAGCAGCAAGCCAGAGAAGTAAGGACTTGCTGATAGTGTCCTCCCTTGAACTTATTTTATCTTGAGTGTAAAACAAGGTATTTGGAAAAAAACCCAAAAGTGAGTTCTTTTTGTCAATGTCAAAAATCAAAAAAAAAATTGTGTTATTTAAATATGAGGCACCTGTTAACCATAAGAATGCACTGTATTGGAGTGAGAATATGTCTCAAGAGTATTTACCTAGCATGTTTGAAGTCTGTTGTTCAAACATCAATACGGGGAACGGGTAGGGGAGGAAGTTTAAAATTTGAAATTACTCCGCTCTGTGTATTACACAACTAAATAAACTTCCTTGCTCATTTCTCTATGCTCATTCCCAATAAAAGAGATTTGAGGTTATTTACTGATCAGCAAGATGTCTGTTAACTTGACACTTGCTGAGTTATTTAAAAGGATGAAACCTCAATCAAGAAAAAAATGTCTGCATAAGATCTGACTGTAAGACATTTTCTTATGATTGATAGAGGAGGGCCCAGCCCTTTGTGGGTGATGCCATCCCCAGGCTAGTGGTCCTGGCTTCTATAAGAAAGAAGGCTGAACAAACCAGGGGAAGCAAGCCAGTAAGCAGCTCCCCTCCGTGGCTTTGCATCAGCTCCTACCTCCAGGATCCTGCCTTGTGTGAGTTCCTGCCCTGATTTCCTTCAGTGGTGAACAGCAATGCTGATGTGTAAGCCAAATGCCCCCTCCTCCCGACTTGCTTTGGTCGTGGTGTTCATACAGTAATTGTAAGCCTAAGACAGTGGGTAAAGGCACTTGCTGCCAAGGCAAATAAGCTGTTCCTGGGAAGTGGAGGTAGAGAATTGACCCCTGCAGCTGGTTCTCTGAAGTATGTATGTGTGCTGTGACACATGTTCAGATGAACAAGCACGCACACAAAGACATGAATGAATACAATAAAAAAGTCATTTGTATTCACTCTTTGCTACATAACCTCCCATTCTCTCTTGAATCTGCTCCAGGGAGGTTTCCAGCTCCAAGTCTTCTAGAGGCATTGTGTAGTCTTAGCATCTGCAGTACTCTTGCTCCACTGGTCTTCTCTCCCATTTGTTTCTCTTCTACCTACCAGAATTAGTGATGGAGCACCCCAAGGCTCAGGATTAGGTCTCTTTTCCTTCCCAGAAGTCAAGTATCAATGATCATATCTGTAGCTTCCTTTCAACATATCTGTCGAGCTCCACACTTAAATATTCAACTGTCATCTCCTTCCCCTTACCACAAGAACAGTATAGCCATAGAAGAACTTGCCTTTCCCACCATATATGCAATACTCTTCATCTCAATAATTTCCATATCTTTTATGCATCCTCCATTGCTTCAAACCTATATTCTTCAGTTGTTCTTTTTCTCAGCCCAGTCACCATCCTGTTGGTAGGTCGAATTTGTACTATATCTGGTTTCCACCTTTGTTCATTTGCATACGTTCTAGCTGTTACGATTATTTGTCTGGATAGTTGTGGTAGCATCCTAACCAGCCTCTGCTGCTTTTTGTCTGTGTGCATGTGTGTTTCTGTATGTTTCTCTGTGTGTGTATGTGTGTGTGTGTTTCTATCTGTGTCTCTGTGTGTGGTTCTACGTGTATCTGTATGTATGTTGTCTGTATGTGTCTGTGTATCTGTGTGTTTCTACGTATGTTTGTGTGTGTGTGTGTGTGCGCGTGCACACGCGCATGTGTGTTTCTGGGTGACTGTTTGTGTATCTGTGTGTATATTTTTCTGTGTGTGCGATTCTGTGTGTGTCTGTGTGTTTCACCCTCTCTCGTGTGTGTGTTAACGATGGGATGCTGTCCCAGTACACATGTGGCGGTCAGACAGCAACTTGTGAGATCAGTTCTCTTCCTGCATTTCAGGCTGGAACTTCAGTCAGTAGGCACCTGCTGATCCTTCCCACCACATCCTTCACCCCCACTGTTCCCTTTTCAACGTAGCCAGAGCTCTGTTGGCTCATGACTGCATGAGTGCCATGTAGGTGAGGGAAGGCTCCCTGTATAAATGTAAGATGCCTTTTCCTGTTCAAGCAAGAGTGTACTTAAGGCAAAGCAAACACTGGGTCATTGCTTATTGATTACAGTGACCAAGTTGTTTAGCCTACAGAAAAGCTTATACTTTATAGGGATATTGGCATGGCCTTAGTAGACACTTAGAATAACTACGGTGTATTTCTGGAAATAATTTTAATTCTAAATATTATAATTTTCATGTAGTTGACTTGGTTTCATTTTACTTCCAAGAATTCTAAAGAAATAGAAAACAAAGTGTTGTGTCATTCAACCACCACAGGGGTCGAGAACCACTCACCTAGGTTTCATGTGATGTAAGTTGTCTTAGGCTGACAAAACTGGCTGTGTCCTT